>NW_026889778.1:38127500-38727500 GCF_033153115.1 Saccostrea echinata
CCTGTCCGAACCGGAAGTGAATTTGTGTTTGGTCAATTTTCAACTTTTTTGTTTTTTAATATTTTTTCAAGACATTATTATGTAAAACAGAGGTTATTCTACAAATACTAAATATATAATTTGTTTTGAAATCAGATTCCACATTTTGCAGATTTTCGGTACCCTCATTTTTCCTATTTACCTAGTGTGTAAACAATGGGCAAAGAAAGATAACTCTGACTTGTAAGTGAGAATAGAACTTTCGAGATAAAGGCGGAAATAGTATCGATGACGACAGAGACATATACACTCTCCATATCAAAATATTTAGACGTTCCATATTCACTCTTCTAAATTTAAGAGTACGTTGGTTACCGCTTCCAGTGCATGTATAGTTTAAATTTGCCAGTGTAGTGTTAGTCTGTATTGACAGTTAATTGATTTACACATTAATATATCTAAAAAAAAATAATATATATGCTAGGTACCTTATTCAAGTTAATATATTATAAGCACTGAATATACATTTATAGTGATGGACAGGCATGCAATTTTATCTATCTCGTATAGTAAGTTCAGAATACGATAGTTATAAGCCTTCTATAATGTAGACGATTTATTATTCTCTATGATCTGAATGCGAAATTATCCCGATTTCCGAGTTTTATTTTCGATATTGAAAAATATTACATACACTCAAACAGGAATTGAGCGATAGAAAATTGTAATACAGTACTGTTTTAAAGCCTTTATAAATAAATTGATATATGCGACTTAAAAGAAAGAAAATCAATTTATAGATTAGATTTGGTTATTACATGTATATTTGATAAAAAGTTAAATTATTTATGACACATGATTTATACTCTATATACCCAAGGAATTATAAAAAATGTGAAAAGACGATTCTTGGATTCTTGTGAAATACTCAAAGAGTTAAAAAAAAATATGTGAAAACGCGATTCTGTGTGAAATAATGGTACGCTATATGTTTCTTTTGAAAAAAAAAAACATGAAAAAAAATTGCACAGGTCTGTTGATATGTGGGATAAGTATACCTGAATGAACACAATTTTATGCAATAATATATAATTATGTACATGCAACTGACGTCCGTACTTTTCCTTATAATTCATAAAACATAAAACTATCTAATTCCTTTGAAGCCCCCCCCCCCCCCGTCTTGATTAATATTTGGAGACGCTCGTGCAGCTAGGCATTTGAATTATATATTCGTTTAAGATTTAAATCTGGAACATGTGAATATATATAATTACCATTTACATGTATACAGAATTTCATATTCTATATTGGTAGATTTGTCATTATGAAATGTTCAATTTACGTCTGAGAGAGAGAGAGGGAGGGAGGGAGGGAGAAAGAGATTCCCTCTTAATCCCGATCCTCCTATCCATTTACATAGACCAAAAATTAGTTCTATATCGGTCACACCCATTCTTTATTAAATGTTTTCTGATTTCATAGTCAGGCATGGTCACATCCTGTATATATTTCTGCTTAAAAAGTATCACACGAAGTGCACGTGTGTTGACCTGTCAATCAAAATCACTTGACGCTGTATGCACTGCAATTAAGTAGCCTGAGTTCGAAATGATCTTGAAGTATGATCTTTTAGTAAATCTGATGCAACAAACTTGTGAAAAAAAATAGAATAAAATAAAAAATAAAATATCTCGGTATTATGAACTTCGATTGTGGGACGTGGAGACCGGTCCTTTGGATGAGATCGTATAAATCGAGGTCCCTTGTCGCAGAAGGTGCTGGCATAAAAAAGATTCCCCACTGCTCAATTGCGATAAGTGCAAAAGCATAGGACAAAAATTTGCAGTCTCCACCGGCGAGTGGTGGCGTCTCCATGTGAGTGAAAAATTCTGGAGAGGGACGTTAAACAACATACGTATAATCAATCAATCGATTGCTGAAGAATTACTGTAATTGAATAATCTGTCTTATAGGTATGCTGTCAAATCTTGATATTATAACTTTACAAAACTCAGTGACTTTACGTTTAATGTGATACTAACTTAATTCATTATATTTTTTTTATAACACCAACACAATTATGCCAAAAGATACACACAGTGAAGTTTATGATAGTACGGTGTTCGTTCGTCTATTTGTTTGTCTTAGAAATGATTTGCAAACAATTTTTTTTTAAATTGCTAATGATATACATATATCTCTTATAGGTGCCAAATGTATTATACAAGATTGATCATGAAAATCAAAGTACCTTAAGTACTGAAAGGACTTTTTTCCAGTTATTTTTTTCTTTCACAGTAAATATGATATGTATGTTTTTTACACAAAAAAGCAAATTCTTACAGATTTAGAAGAACGGAAGACTTTTTTGTTGCCATGGCAACAAGAGTCTAGTTATTATTATTATTATTATTATTATTCCTCCCAAATTTTGTGAGCGCTATTACTCAGAGATGGTTGGATAGATTTTCACAATTTTTCACATGATAGTAGGCTGATATATGAAGTTTATATAAAATTCCGTTTTTTGAAAAATTCACTTCCGGTCCGAAGTTACGGCCGAATTTCCAATTTTTAAATAGACTTTTGTCCGGAATTTTTCTTGGAAACGGTTTGAGGTAAAGATGTGAAATTTACAGAGGTATTAGATCATGACATTCTCTTTGTTTCGAAGTTGTTTTCGTGTGTTTCCGGTACTTCCTGTCCGAACCGGAAGTGAACTTGTGTTTTGTCAATTTTCAACTTTTTTGTTTTTTAATATTTTTTCAAGATATTATTATGTATAACAGAGGTTATTCTACAAATACTAAATATATAATTTGTTTTGAAATCAGATTCCACATTTTGCAGATTTTCGGTACCCTCATTTTCCCTATTTACCTAGTGTGTAGACAATGGGCAAAGAAAGATAACTCTGACTTGTAAGTGAGAATAGAACTTTCGAGATAAAGGCGGAAATAGTATCGATGACGTTAGAGACATATACACTCTCCATATCAAAATATTTAGACGTTCTATATTCACTCTTAAAAATTTAAGAGGACGTTGGTTACCGCTTCCAGTGCATTTAAAGTTTGAAGTTGCCAGTGTAGTGTAAGTCTGTATTGACAGTTAGTTAATTTACACATGAATTTATCTAAAAAAAAATTAATATATATATATATGCTAGGTAGCTAATTCAAGTAAATATATAAGCACTGAATATACATTTATAGTGATGGACAGGCATGCAGTTTTATCTATTTCGTATATTAAGTTCAGAATACGATAGTTATAAGCCTTCTATAATGCAGACGATTTATTATTCTCTATGATCTGAATGCGAAATTATCCCGATTTCCGAGTGTTACTTTCGATATTAAAAAATATTACATACACTCAAAAAAGGAATTAAGCGATAGAAAATTGTAATACAGTACTGTTTTAAAGCCTTTATAAATAAATTGATATCTGCCACTGAAAAGAAAGAAAATCAATCTATAGATTAGATTTGGTTATTACATATATATTTGATAAAAGGTTAAATTATTTATGACACATGATCTATACTCTATATACCCAAGGAATTATAAAAGATGTGAAAAGGCGATTCTTGGATTCTTGTGAAATACTCAAAGAGTTAAAGAGTGTGTGAAATAATGGTACGCTATATGTTTCTTTTGAAAAAAAAAAACATGATAAAAAAATTGTACAGGTCTGTTGATATGTGGGATAAGTATATCTGAATGAACACAATTTTATGCAATGATATATAATCATGTACATGCAACTGACGTCCGTACTTTTCCTTGTAATTCATAAAATTATCTAATTCCTTTGAAGCCCCCCCCCCCCCCCCGTCTTGAATTTGAATTATATATTCGTTTTAGATTTAAATCTGGAACATGTGAATAACATTACCATTTACATGTATACAGAATTTCATATTTTATAATTATGAAATGTTCAATTTACATGTCTGAGAGAGAGAGAGAGGAGAGATTCCCTCTTAATCCCGATCCAGACCAAAAATTAGTTCTTTATCGGTGACACCCATTCTTTATTAAATGTTTTCTGATTTCATAGTCAGTCATGGTCACATCCTGTATTTTTTTCAGCTTAAAAAGTATCACACGAAGTGCACGTGTGTTGACCTGTCAATCAAAATCACTTGACGCTGTATGCACTGCAATTAAGTAGCCTGAGTTCGAAATGATCTTGAAGTATGATCTTTAAGTAAATCTGCTGCAACAAACTTGTGAAAAAAATAGAATAAAATAAAATATCTCGGTATTATGAACTTCGACTGTGGGACGTGGAGACCGGTCCTTTGGATGAGATCGTATAAATCGAGGTCCCTTGTCGCAGAAGATGCTGGCATAAAAAAGATTCCCCACTGCTCAATTGCGATAAATTCCAAAGTATAGGACAAAAATTTACAGTCTCCACCGGCGAGTGGTGGCGTCTCCATGTGAGTGAAAAATTCTGGAGAGGGACGTTAAACAACATACGTATAATCAATCAATCAATCAATCAATCAATCGATTGCTGAAGAATTACTGTAATTGAATAATTTGTCTTATAGGTATGTTGTCAAATCTTGATATTATAACTTTACAAAACTCAGTGACTTTACGTTTAATGTGATACTAAATTAATTCATTATATTTTTTTATAACACCATCACAATTATGCCAAAACATACACACAGTGAAGTTTATGATAGTACGGTGTTCGTTCGTCTGTTTGTTTGTCTTAGAAATGATTGCAAACATTTTTTTTTTTAAATTGCTAATGATATACGTATATCTCTTATAGGTGCCAAATGTATTATACAAGATTGATAATGAAAATCAAAGTACCTTAAGTACTGAAAGGACTTTTCTCCAGTTATTTTTTTCTTTCACAGTAAATATGATATGTATGTTTTTTACACAGAAAAAAGCAAATTCTTACAGATTTAGAAGAACGGAAGACTTTTTTGTTGCCATGGCAACAAGAGTCTAGTTATTATTATTATTATTATTCTTTTTTATTCTTATTTCTTCTCCGGTACTTTTTGTTCCGCGAGTGTTCTCGGAAACTGCTCATCCAATTGAGTTAAAACCTTTTTAGGGTTAATAGGCATGTTGTGTAGATGTGCTCGTCGAAGGTCATTTTGCGCGCACATGCATGCACGTGCGGGCGCGTGCGATGAGTGAAATGACTGACATACTTCATATAGCCGTAACTTTTACATTTTTTGATGAAATGCTTTGAAACTTATAACTTAAGGATATATTAGTAGAGTGGACAAGATGACATGGTCAAATCAGCATGAACTCACGCGCATGCACGTGCGCTTCGCTCTGATTGGCTGAAACAAAAGTTTCAGTATCTTTTTTGTTTTTTGACAAAATACTTTGAAATTTAGAACATAGTCATACATTTGGAGGTTGTACAATATAATATATAAGAATTATCATGAAAACACGCGCATGCACGTGTGCTGCAATCTGATTGGCTTAAACTTTAAATGACTATAACTTTCTTGGTTCTCAACAAAACAGGATGAAATTTAGAATATAAATAGGTATAATGGATTCCAACATTATATTACTATCAAAATTGAATGCAGGACCATGCATGCGCGTGCGCGCACGTGCAATGCGAAAAATGACCAATATACTTGATATAGCCGTTAACTCTAAACTGTTTGATGAAATGCTTTGATTCTTATAATATAGAGAGATACTAAGGGTGTAGAAAAGATGATATGGTCAACATGCACATGCATTCACGTGCGGGCTCGTGCAATGCTAAAATGACCTATAAAATTGATATAGCTGTGACTTTTATACTTTTTGACGAAATGCTTCAATACTTATAATATTAATGGTGTAGACAAGATAGTTTGGTCAACATGCACATGCATGCACGTGCGCGCGCGTGCAATGCTTAAATGAACAATATACTTGATATAGCCGTAACTTTTATATTTTTTTATGAAATATTTCAATACTCAGAATTAAGATGCATTTATAGTATAGACGAAATGACATGACCATCCTGCACATGCATGCACGTGCGCGCGCGTGTAATGCGTAAAAAAAACAATATACTTGATTGCCTTATTCAATGAAGCTTACAGGGAATAAGACACCAAAAGGGAGTTGGGGAGCGTTTGGGGAACATCTGTAACGGTCCCCGTTACAATTATAACTAGTTAAATATGCTTCTTGTGCGAAACTACTTGGTGTTTACATTGACAGATGTCTAACGTGGTCTGAACATATTGAAATTTTAGCGAAAAAATTTGCAGTCAAAATAGGTGTTTTGTCTAGATTAAGATCATTCATGTCCTCTGAGTTATTGCTAAAAAATTTACAATTATTTTTCACATGACGAAAAACAATCTTTAAGCAATCGCTTAATAGTGACTTAAAGGTGGCTTAATGGTGGCTTATAGAATGTTAATTTCTTTAAGCCACCATTAAGCTGCAGCTTCTAGGTGCTCATTAAGCTACCATTTAGCCACATTTAAGCAGCAGCTTAATGGTGGCTTAATGTCCAAACTTAATAAAACCACCTTTACGCATCCCTTATCAAGTCCTCAAACTTAAGTTTAAAGTTGTTTCAATATCATCTACGCAAAATCTTATTCAGTTCATAATTTTGTCTCGCTAATTCTAACATTTTTGTCAATGCGTTTAAACTCGGACACTGAGAACAGCTTCAGCAAATGACTTAAAATTTGTGCTACCAAAAATCAGTTTATTTAAATACTTGTTTTTAATTTCTTTATCAATAGACACAATATAACGGTGAGCGAACATAGAACGCGAACCGAGCGCAAAGTGAACGGTGAACGAACGATAAACGCAAGATGAACGATTTATTCGGAATCTCTCTGATGTTTTTCTTGCATTGTATTGGCACATACAAAAACAATTTAATAAATCTTGTATATAAATAAATTTGTAGTGCCGACATTAAATACCAGACCAGATTTTTTTTTGTCTGAAAACGTCCAGAACAAATTTAATTTAAAAAAGATAAATGAATGAAAATAACCATATTGTCCTAAGAAAGATAATACATGCTAATTATGTATTCAATTCATTTTCATATGTATGTTTCTAACAATATTTTATGCGCATATATACTATGTTTGAATTAACCTGTTCAGTCACAGAAAATTGATCGCTGTAAAACATAGCTATTGATACTGAACACTGCAGTTACAATAAAAAAGATTATTCTGTAAAATAGATATGGTTCATCTTAATTTTAGTCTCTAAAACCATTACAAATGTTGTAGCTTTCAATGGCCAAGTTTAAAGGTTTTCAATAGTAGGTCAAACTCCAAGGTCAATGGTCAAAATTAAAGGAGGTCCCTTCACAAGAATTAAACATGTGAAATATGAAAGCCTTCAGTTAGCACTAACCATATAATAGTACTGGCCAAGGTTAAAGTTTTTCAAAAGAAGGTCAAACTCCAAAGTCAAGGATAAAAGGTCAAAATTATTTGTACCCAAGGAAAGGACTTGTAACAAGACATATATATGTGAAATATAAAAGCCTTAGCATCATTTGTTAAAAAGTTATGGCTATGGTTAAAGGTTTTCAAATAAAGTTCAAACTCCTAGGCCAAAGGGTCAATTTGTTTATACCCTGCAGAAGGCACTGTCACAAGGAATAAACATGTGTAATATGAAAGTCCTAACTTCAACCATTTAACTAAGCTTAAAGTCTTTTTTTTTTAAAAAAAGAAATGGTCAAACTCCAAAATCAAGATAAAAAATATTTGTACTCAAGGAAATGTTCTATCACAAAAAGAATACACATGTGAAGTATGAAAGCCCTAGCATCAACTGCTCAAAAGTATAACCAAGGCTTAAGTTTGGTAAAATCTTGCAAAAGTGGGTCAAACTCCAATGTTTAATTGTCAAATATGAAAGGAATATACACGTCAGGTAAAATATAAAAGCCGTCACTTCATCCAATCAAAAGTTATGGAAAAGGTTAAGTTTTTGTGGACAAACAGACAGCTAGACGAACGGACGGACAGATAAGGTAATTCCAATAAACTCCATAATTTGGGGGGGGGGGCGTATAATTAGCTCTGTAGGGATAAATGTAAGAAGTTTCTCTTCCTGGGTCGAAGGGTTTGTATTATTATACCAAATCATCAGGTAGAAACAAATAAAGCTATATTGCGTCATTGCATTACATTTCATGATGCCACTTATCACTTTAATAATGGACGTTGATTGAAAATGAAGGAAGATTTTTGAATTTGTACTTTAACAAAGTTTATGCTATTAAAGGAAACAATAAAAGGGATTCAAAGATTGCTTTCGAATTTCATAATGTGCATTAGTTCTTTACGTAATAATTCTTATGGAATTTTATGGTTCTGTCACAAAGGATAGTAGTTATATGTATACCCTATAGCAGGTTTGTTTAGCGGGTGAAAAATTTGGCGGTTTGCTTGCTCAAAGGTTATGCCAATAATTCTGGCTGACACACAGTTCCATGGCCTTGTAAATGAAAGAAAGTTTATCTTTAAGATGAGTTTTCAGTACGTTTAATCTACATTTGATGTAAGAGTTTGATTAAAACCAATACCAGATGAAAGACACATTGTTAATAGGGCTGGGCAATAATACCAATATTCCGGTATATTGCGGTATGTTGACAAAAAAATATCGTATTGCAATGCGTTTTTTGTAATACCGATATACCGGCAAAATGCTTGGACTCAGGAATTCTATCATAAAGTTTAAAGAAAAGCTGTAAGATAGGTTTTGTGATCATGCCAAACAGTAAGACAAGAGCTGTGTTATGAATATATTTAGTTGCATAACTGTAATCCAACCAACAAGATAACTTTTAATAGATATTTATCATAGTTATGTACATTCTACATATAAGAGGAAGTTAAAGGAAGGTAATAAGATGAGAAAATACCATTTAAATTTTTGTTGAAAATATTGCAATACATATCGCAATAGAGATTAAAATATCCCAATATATCACAATACGAAATCTCTAGCCAATACTATGGAATGCCATAGCTGCCTGAAGGTCATTTTCATATTATATGAGGTGGAATAACCTTTATGTGAAGTGGTGAAGTCATTATATATAGTGGTAAAATCATTATATTCAATGAAAACTTTATTATATGCAGTGGATTTATCATTATATACAGTGATAAAATCATTATATTCATTGAAAACTTTATTATATGCAGTGGTTTTATCATTATATACAGTGGCAATGTCATTATATGTAGTGGTTAAATAATGTAATGAAGTGATAATATCGATACATTATGTTGTAAAATCATTATATGCAGTGGTTTTTCCATTTTATACATTACTGATATCTTTCTGTGATGTGATGAATTCAATATATACAGTACAAACATAATTTGTGTGATAAAGCAATCATTACATTGTATGAAACCCGCTGCATGTGGAATGCCAAGTTAATTTCATTCAGTGCGACACCTTTACATGAAGTGAAAAATCTATTATGTGCAGTACTAACATCATTATATTATATGGTAAAATTATTATATATATTCCTTAAATCATGCTTTGCAGTAGTAACATCTTTATATGAGGTGGTTAATTAATTATATGATGTTGTTAATTTGTTATATGATGTGCTCAAATCTTTATATGCATTAGACGTTTCATGTTATGCAGTGGTAACTTCTTTATCATCATCTAAACTGGTCCTTTTATTTAAAAAAAATGCGCGGAGTTCCAGTTTAAAGAGTGTTTGAAAATAGGAAACCCGGGCCGTGGCAAATTAAAAGCCGGGACTATTCGAGATTTTTCTAATTTCTGATTCTATTATACAGCTTCCTGATTTTATCAACTGTGCTGAAATTTTTTAAGACTCGTTTTTATAGGTTAATGTGTATTCGCTGTAAAAATTGCATTTAATTTTAAAATACTTAGTAATTTAGATTTTCTTGGCGATTGTTGATTTCCAAGTTCAGTGGTGGATCCAGGAATCTTGAAAAGGGGGGCCCGACAAGTTTTTGGTCGGGGTAGGTAGCCCACAGCCAAACCAAAAAACAATTGATTTATTAAATCTTATGTATATTTTGGACACAAGGGGGGGGGGGGCATAGGCCCTCTCTGAATCCGCCCGTGAGGTTGGTAAATCGGGTAGGCAATCAAGTAGACATTTTACGTGTTTTGTTTGTTTGTTTGTTTGTTGTTTTTTGTTTGTTTGTGTTTTTTTTTTTTTTTTTTTTGCCATATTTGACAGGAAGCTTATAAACTTTTAAATTATTCTGATGTTAAAAATTATTCATTCTTTGAAAGGCATTTTTTGAGTGAAATGACACGTTTAAGAAAAACCGGTTCACATAGGCGTCGGAACCGGGGGGGGGGGGGCTATTGCCCCCCTCTTTTTTTTTTTTTTTTACAAAGGTAGACATAATATAGGCATTGAAAATTCGGGCGTAGGTCTAGCCTCCCCCCTCCCCACTTTCTACAGGCACGATTCATTGTAGTGAAAGAAGGGTAATTGGTAGTGTTTAAAAGAATTTGGTACTGAAAGATGTTCGACCAACCAACCCCCCCTTCACCCACACCCCCGAAATAGGATTTTCGGGTTTGGAGAAAGAACAATTTTCCTTTTTTTTTTTTTTTGCTTGTCAAGTTTTTTTCAGGTTTGATTTTTTTTTCTATTTCAATTAGCCACCCCACTATCAATCTCCTTCCGACGCCAATGGTTCATTAAAATCGGATTTGATCTCCCGGAAGTCAAACATAAAAAATCCGAAATACTTATTCATTATCTACATGCCATTTGATAAAATATAAATTAATTAAAGAATTATCACATATACATGTAATTATAGGACTATTAATGCAAAGCCTTGTGTCAAACTTTAATCACGCGTAAGTCGCTTGGTTTAAGGATATCCGATCCTCAGCCTTGAAGGATAACTCTTAATTTTATCATTTTATTCAAAAAGGCTAAAATGATTTTAATTTGGTTGTTTGTTTGCTGTTTAACGTCCCTCTCGAGAATTTTTCACTCATATGGAGACGCCACAATTTGCCAGTGGAGAGCTGCAAATTTTGTCCTATACTCGACACTTACGGCCATTGAGCAGTGAGGGATTTTTTTCGTGCCAACACCTACTGTGGAACGGGACCTCGGTTTATGGCTTTATGCGGTCTCTTACGAAGGACCGGTCTCAACGTCCCACTGTCGGATTCGAACCCGTGACGTAAGGATTGACTCCTTATTCCGCGTCTCTTAGAGCAGACACTCTAATCACCGTGCCACGTTGGCGATGGCAAAGATGAAACTTGAAAATGAAATGTTTTCATGCAGCAATTTTTATTTTAAGCATTTCAATGTGATTTAAGGTTTTCTGAAGTCTTAGAAACAGTCTTATAAATAGTTGATATTAGTAATTTAACACCCCCCACCCCCGAAAAAAGTATTAAACAAATTACATATTTAACGTAATCCAGTTTCTTTCCATCTACTAACAAATAGATACATGTACCAGTGCACATTTGCATATTATGAAATTAGAAATGATTTATGGTGTTTTGCACCAGGTTCTTCCCGGATGATCGGATCTGGTTTAATAATCCCTTTTCTAATGAAAATGTGTATTTTGCATAAAAATAGCATTTTCAAATAAAGAAATAACTATCAAAAAGAAAAAGTTTTTTTTTTAGTTAAAATACAGTGTTTAACATCGGAATAATTTTTAAGTTTATTAGATTTTTATCAAATATGTCAAAAAAAAAAAAAAAAAAAAAAAAAACACACACACACACACACATACACATAAAATATCGCCAACCCAGTCTACCCATTTTACCAACATGGAAATCAACAATCGTCAAAAAAAAAAATCTAAAATACTAAGTACTTATAGCACAATGGATAAAATATTAAATCAGAAAATTGAAACTGTCTACCAATTTTACTTGAAACCAAAAATCGTAAAGAAAATCTAAAATACCAAGTATTTAAATACAATTTTACAGCGAAAACACATTAGCCTAAAAAAAGAGTCTGAAAATTTTAAATCAGAAATTTGAAAAATCTCGAATAGTCCCGGCTTTTAATTTGCCACGGCCCGGGTTTCCTATTTTCAAACACTCTTTAAACTGGAACTCCGCGCATTTTTTAAAAATGTTTTTGCAAGAGGACCAGTTTAGATGATGATAAAGAAGTTACCACTGCATAACATGAAACGACTAATGCATAAAAAGAATTGACCACATCATATTAACAACATCATATAATTAATTAACCACCTCATATAAAGATGTTACCACTGCAAAGTATGATTTTAGGAATATATATAATAATTTTACTATATAATATAATGATCTTAGTACTGCACATAATAGATTTTTCACTTCATGTAAAGGTGTCGCACTGAATGAAATTAACTTGGCACTCCACATGCAGCGGGTTTCATACAATGTAATGATTGCTTTATCACACAAATTATGTTTGTACTGTATATATTGAATTCATCACATCACAGAAATATATCAGTAATGTATATAATGGAAAAAACCACTGCATATAATGATTTTACAACATAATGTAACGGTACTATCACTTCATTACATTATTTAACCACTACATATAATGACATTGCCACTGAATATAATGATAAAACCACTGCATATAATAAAGTCATCAATGAATATAATGATTTTATCACTGTATATAATGATTTTATCACTGTATATAAAGATAAAACCACTGCATATAATAAAGTTTTCATTGAATATAATGATTTTACCACTATATATAATGACTTAACCACTTCACATAAAGGTTATACCACCTCATATAAAATGAAAATGACCTTCAGGCAGCTATGGCGTTCCATACAATACCCAGCCCAAATTGTTAAACAATATACAGATAAAAGTAAACTTGTTTTCTTTTAGTACTTATGTACAAGTATGCATATTTAACGATTTAAATTAGAGCGGGCTAGCTCAAATTAGAGCGGGCTAGCTCAAAACCGCTAAAATAAGCCAAAATTCGCACTACGATAAAAATTCAGGCTATACGGTATATAAGATTTTTCATACTAAATTCTATAATTGATTTTTAGCACACGCTTCAATTATAAATATGGCTGAGTAAATTGCTGGTCGCTAATTTTTTCAACATATACATGCATTTTTTATTACAAATTATTACAAATTGTTGTCTGCCTGTGCACCTTCCTTTAAATGTACAAAGCAGGGTTAGCAAAAAAAAAAAAACAGAAAAAGTCTGTTTTGTAGACGTTTGAAAGGCATTTATTGAATGGATTTTCCAATGTTTTCCTACGGAATATGCTTGTCTAACTAGGCATTTATATTGGAAAAGAAATCAAGATATTCATCAGCCCAATACTTTATTCTCTACTATATAAATAAGGTTTTAAAACTATTCACTTGCCTTATGAACATGTAAAATCTCCAAAAGACCTTAAATTTAACCATGACAATTACGAAATTTCACTATTACTGACAAACATTTAGTACGACGTATGTCCACTTTTATCTCCCATCACTGAAATCCTTTGATGTTGTGTGAAGAAAGACGAGTTTTAATATTCTTTTCCTCCTTTTGACAAAAAGTCGAAAGGATAATCCAAACACTAAAATTCTGCGGACTTTGGACCTTTTCTATATACTCTTTCTGCCCATGTTATATGTTTTTACATTGAGAATTTCATTAGCATATGATATAAATCGCACATAAGAATCAGATTACAAAAAACCTTTTTGTGCGTGTGTGTTTAGGGGAGGAGAACAGAGTTAATTTTTACGCTGGATTCTTTTTCATTTACCAGTTTTAATTCTATATGAAGGTACATACATAGTTCCTAACACATTTGTTTTTGTAAGACTGAATATTTATTGCAAATACAACTGTACATGTACTTTCAACTAAACGCCCCTCGCTTGATTAAAAAAATCATATTTATATCATTATAGAAGTATACAACATGAAAAAGAATAATTGTTGCTACTCAGATTATTAAAATGTAACATTGATTGATTGTATGTGTGTTGTTTTACGCCCATTCAAGAATTTTTCACGCATATACATGTATATATATAGACGTCAACGTATGCCGTTGAAGGTTTCAAATTTAGACCTATACTGGCCACGTTGGGCCATTTTTTATTTTGCCAACGCCTACGTAGACCTGGAACCTTGGTTTTTAAAGTCTCATCCATACGACCAGTGACTTTCACCTTTAATGCTGAGCGCTTGGCGAAAGAACAATCACTACCTACGTTTACGTTTTAGGTTTGCCGCGGCGAGGCGAACGAGAATCGAAACTGGGCACTCTTGTCAAAGTAAACTCTTATATAGCAAGCATATATTATCTGATCTTTAAAGTAAAAATTATCAAGGGAAGATGCGGAAACTTTTCGTCATTTTTTAATAACTCCATAAATACAATTCATGTATATTTCGTCGGAGATTACTTGTGCAAGAGAGAGAGAGAGATTCAATTTGTTCACAAATTTTCGGTACTTAACATAGATTTTAAAATCTACTGACCAAGTAAATGTTCTGCCGAAATTTAATTAACTACATATTTTTCATACAAAATATTAAAGATATTAAAACATAGGATATTAAGATACATGTACATGTATTTAATTTAAAGAGTTTATATTCAGCATATTCCTAAATATGCGTCAAGGAATAATTCTGTCAGCCAGAGTGAAGTCGGGCGACATATTGTTAATGCCACCTATAACTTTGTCCGATTAGTTTCTTGCAGGTGGCTTTGTCTATCTTTATGAAACTCTACACTCATAATGACCACAACCTCTTTATGTGTATTCAATATTTTAAATATTCAAAGTTGCCACAGTTAATTCCAGAGAACACTAATGACTTTAAAAGTTTAAATACGTTCAACCGTCGCCCGATCATCGTGCGCTGAATCGCGGTTTGATTTTCACCGTCGACCGACATTTACGAAAACCCAATACCTAAATGTCAACCCACCGACGACCGACTTAATTATCTGTCTGCCGATAGTCAGACGATGATCGAGAGTTGGTCGACGGACTATCCATTCATTACTTTAATTAAAGAAATCAGCCACCTACACAGAAAAACTGGGCCCAAAGGACAAAATATTGGTTGACCGACAAAAAAGGAGGTCGAAATCGGGCAAGATAACGGCCGATGAACTGCCGACTGCCGCCCGAAGAATCCCATTTTTGCCTCAAAAACCTTCGGCCCTTGGTAGTTGTTTTTTGAAAATGTTACTTGGGTTTTACTATCATGCGACCATTGTGTGTATTGACATTGTTCAGGTAATTGTTCTTGAAAAACTCTGCTTTGTCAATACTTCCTCACTTTCTTTTCAGCTTCAATATTTTGCATTTTTCTACATGTACTCCAATTGGTAAGTTAAAATATCGACGAAGAAGTCTTAGAAATGAAGTTGCACAAATCTTTTTTTTTTTAATTTAAGAATAATTTTTACAAGTGGTTTTCCAGAAAAGCTACACGAACAAACCTCAATTTCGCTATTATTGATGGTGATGGACGAACATTTACATTTCTAAATGCTTTCTCTGTAATAACTCTTTGAAAGTTAGGTGAGTTGATTTCTTGATAGTTAAACCTGAATGTAAATTTGGGATAATTTATGGATACATGTAACGGGCTTCGTGCGTTTTTTTTCCAATTATTTCACGTTTTCAACTATATATCGTTGATGCCCCGACATACCCAACAAACTAGAGAGTGATTCCTTAAATATTTTTAGTTTCACTCGAACAGATTTAAAAGCACCTCTCTTGAGATCATTAACAATATTGATCATTAGTTAAGGGTAATTTTAGAACTCGGTACTCGCGGTCTGATCTAGGTTGCTGCAATATTTATAAATTGATTTATTAAAAAGCTAACATTATTGGGAGACTTAGCTATCATAATATGCAATTAAGTAAAACTTCCTAAGGATATCAGCATAGGCTAATACTGAAAATCATATATTTGTTTTTATGCAATTACAGTTTTGAAATAATCTCCATCATTGCAGTCAGGTTTTGTTTGCTATATTGAGCGCCATAATAATGCATTTATGCAAATTTAATTTCAAGATTCATGATTTGTACTTTATTGCCCTTCATTTACAAAAAGCAATGTCACGTTAAGATTCTATTTTTGTATAAGACACATGACGAGTCCTTTGGACAGAATTTCTGAATTATTTCATTTTAAAAGATATTATATATTGATTTATACATGTACAATGTATAACGATATTATCTTGCATATTATATATTGATTTATACATGTACAATGTATAACGATATTATCTTGCATATTATAAAATTCATTAAAAGAAAATGGGATATTTTCCTTAAAGTTTATGCTTTACTGATAACAAAAAATAATGTCATTTGAGAAAAAAATAATGATGTGTATTCAAACAAATGTATCTCGAGCTTATATCATTTTGTGTATTAAATATTGTTTAATTATTTATTAATTACTCCTGTTGACACCTGTCACATCTGTGCTTTCACACCCTGCTGAGTAAGACTCAGACCTGCAGTGCAGTTCTTTGTTTTTACTGGCATTGGCACTGTTGACAATACCCAGATGTATTCACCTATCTAGGGTACTGATACTTTCGTATGATAATTAAGCTGCGGTTAATTACAAGGACTTCCGATGGTCCCCCACTTCATTCTGACTAATCACAAGTCTTCTATTTCTAGTACCCGGTACATCAGTTGAGGAAAACAATGAACTTGTCAATTTTGAATTTTTTTTTTTGCAAGAGCAACCCCTTTTTGTACTTTTGTTTTCATACACTACAGCTTCGCTTTCCATGCCAAGTTGTACAGAGCTAATTGCTAGCTGTAGTTATTGGATTTTAAAGGGCTTTTGAAGCAAATATGTTTGATGTTAATTTCAACGTGTGATTCGCGCCCACCCTCTCAGATGGCGAACAGGTCCCCATACGCGTTTTCCAAGATGCAAGCGATGTACATACTAGAGGACTGTTGAAATTCGAAATATGGCGGACTTGACATCCGATAGAGAAGAAGTGACTCAGTGGGCTATATCGAAGAAACTGTCCGCAGACACTCTAAACCCTTACTCCGGGTTGGCTATTCCAGCCTTTGTGTATAAGTCAAATCTAGGGCTACGGGTACTAACTTATGAAGAATTTATCTCCCGCCTTCGGCAGTGCCTAGCCTCTCTAGGTTTTGCTCCCAATAATTACTCAGCACACAGTTTTAGGAGAGGTGGTGCCTCATTTGCTCTTGAATGTGGGTTACCACCTGATCTTATCCAGTCTCAAGGGGATTGGCGTAGTGAGGCCTATAAAACATACTTAGATCCCTATTTAGCTTACAGACAGGAAGTTGTTGCTACTTTAGGTTCAGCTGTTAGCAAATTAAGCAGAATTGCCTATTTGTCTTATATTTTCTAGGTTTAAATTACCTGTAAATTAGTTATTTTTTGTATATATTTGTTTACTGCATGATACATGATTGTACCCTAAGTCTTTAATTGTTAGTTATGCTGCTGACAATCAATCTGCCTGTTATAATATACTGCAATTCTTTGGTGTCTCGCTTGCCAAGAATACCTGTCAAATTCCGTTTGTGACTATATACATGATATAAATAATAACTGTTGAACATTTGTGAATATGTGAGTCAAACTCATTTGTGAATATGTGAGTCAAACTATCATAACTTCAGGCCTGCAAGGAATTGTCCAGCCTGACTGATGTTAGTGTAATTGTGAACATTTGGGTGGTGTTCAAACCGCTCCGTGGTGCCCACAAGTGTATGAACAATGTAGCTGACAGGTGTCATTTACAACTTTTACTCATTTGTTGTACTGTGTTAATACTGTTTGTTTGAACTCATAATGTTGTGATTATTTCTGATAACTATTTTATATATGCATTCTATTATCTACTTCATTTCACCCAAGCCTCTCTTACATGTTTTCATTTCTAATGCATCAGCTGGGCTAATTCTTATTTACATACAGAAAGAATTAATTCCTTTAAAACAAACGTTATCTCTTTTCCCAAATGCCATGATGCTTATATCAAAAACTAGTGAAAAAATAAAACAGATTGTTGCGATAAACATTGTTCTTTATTTCAGCTAAAAAAAAAAAAATTAGGGGTATTTTTAAAATAAACTTTTTTTTTTGGTTGGCTTATATCTAATACCAACTACAAATGGCATTTATGTTTCCTAGCTGATTCCGTACACAAGATCATATTCTGAGTAAAAACAGTTTTTAAACAGAAAATCTCTGCATGGAAGTTTTCGTTTTAATAATGATTCCAACAGGCTAAAATTATTAGATATTAACTCATTACAATAAATTCCCTCATCTTCAAATAATTCCTAAAGCTAAAAAAATTCATTGATGTGTATTGAACGTTTATGCAATCAATCAGCCTAAGGTTAATAGGAACACAGTCTGCATCCAGTTACTTTGCATTTTTCATGGACTCAGAGGCTTCTTCATTAGAGAGGTAAGTGTGGATTGCATAAGCATGTTTACAGGAATCTTACATTTTTGACTTTTTGATAAAAGGAATAGAAATTTATCCTTTTTAAGGTTAGGCTGAAACCAAATAAGCACTTCATAATTATGTAAAAAAAAAATCCTGCAGTGACTTCAATTGTAACAATTTGTAAAATGAAAAAGGGGAAATTCTCGTAATATTTTAGTAACAATTTTGATTATATATGTAATTAGCGTTTGTTTGTTTGTTTGTTTGTTTGTTTTTTTTTGTTTTGTTTTTTTTTTTTGACAAACTCTTGCTTTGGTCTTCAACTCAACATTTAAATATATCGACATTATAAAATAGAACGTTTCATCAATTAACAAAAATTACTTTTATTCAATATATGGACTCTAAATACTATCTCAGTGAATTCAAAATGAAAGACATGCAGAGTCTGAAGCATCTGTTTCATATCTGGAAGTTTCACTGACGATAAACGATAACTTTATTACAAACGGGGCTTTTCCATCGTCAGTTTCCCTTGTTTATGTAGCAATATTCCAACATCACCTGCATATGAAGTTTATGTCTCCCAACTGATTCGATACGCAAGAGCATGCTCTGAAAACGACCATTTTTTATATCGAGACAACTTACTGACAAATTAGTTGATATTACAAGAATTATAGATTAGATTTACTATGCAACAACCCTGTTAAATGTCTTTTTTCGCAAATTGTACGGTAGATTTAATGACAATGTTTGTTTGTTTGTTTACTTTGTTGTTTAACGTCCCTCTCGAGAATTTTTTCGCTTACATATATATGAAGACGCCAAAACTTGCAGGTGGAGAGTTGCAAATTTTGACCTATACTTCTATAGGGCCATTGAGCGGTGAGGGATCTTTTTTGTGCCAGCACCTGCTGCGACACGGGACCTCGGTTTATACGGTCTCCACATCCCACAGTGGGATTCGGACCCGCGATTTAAGGATCAGCTCCTTACTCCGCGACTTTAGAGCAGAGACTCTAATCATTGCGCCACGCTGGCGACTGACGTTGTTTGTAAATTCAACCTATTGTTGGCTCGAACTTTGTCTGATACGTGCCATACTGTTTGTTTACTAAATTTGACTACCGAATGCTCCGTCTACCTGATCAATTTATAGCGCTCAAGGCGAGTGTGACTGCGGTCAACAGGAATGCTTACTCCTCCTAGGCTCCTGATCTCAGACGATCGTGTTGTATATTCCTATTCACGATTCTTTTCGTTTACTAAATCGATTAAATTGATGACTATTGATAACTTCACCTTTTACATTTTGGACTACTATCTCGGTGTCAAAAAGTATATTCTTAACTAACAATGTGTATTTTTACAAAACAGGAATGGTAACAAGATATCGTCAGCAATGTTAATGTCACTGTCATGGATTTCCTTGATATAAACTGAATGACTATACATGTAAAGTAAAAGTTTCCATAATTAATATTATTTTTTAGATGATATGCTTATATATGAATCCTGAAACAAAGCACCAAAAAATATAAGTACATGTAGCTATAGGATGGAATTTCCTAAGAAAATGGAAATGGTACAACTTTGGACGGTGTTTCTTCAAACTTTAATCATCGACCAGGTTCTAGGAAAACACCCAGGTAGGTAAATATTATCTTTTTACCAAAATTGTGCAATTTTGGTAAAAACTAGGTAAGGTTATTTTCATGTGATCAAACTTCCTCTTCCATACGGCGAGATTTGCGCATATAGATAATTAAGGTAAATTATAAACGTGAGTAAAAATGATTGTATAAATGCATTTCTTATTTCATTAGTTTTATTCCTTTATGCATATTTATACATACTGCAAATATAAGTACATTGTATATATTTGACTATAGGCGCACACTATATATATTCATATGAGTAACGGTACCTAGTAGTAGGGCGTTCGCTTTGTGGTCGGGAGGCCCGGATTCGATTCTCGTTCGCAGCGCTATGTTTAGCATATGACGTTGATATAGGTAGTGACTGTTTCTATGCCAAGCGCCTGGCATTAGAGGTGAAAGACAGAGTTTTTTTTTATTTTTTTTATTTATTTATTATTTTTTTTTTATTTATTTATTTTTTTTTTTTTTTTTTTTTTTTTTTTTTTTTTTGGATGATACATGTTCCTAAAATCATGTGACATGTAGTCAATCAATCAAATCAGTAATTGATTGAAAAGAAATTTAAAATTTATTTCCTAGACGTTATTTGAACTTTGTGAAGTCAACGAATTCTGAATGTGTATACAGAAATGAATTTCATCTATAAATACAACTGTGCTTGTTTTTCTATTTGCAATTTTAAGGACACTTGATATAAACAAACTCCGTTAAGAGTTTGACCTACTTTTGAAAAACTTCAATCTAGGCCATAACTTTTGAACTGTTCTTGTTAAGGCTTACATACTCACATATGTAATCCTTTAGACAAAACCTTCCTTTGGATACCAACAACTCTGACCCTATGACCTTGACCTTGGAGTTTGACCTTCTTTTGGGCCATAACTTTTGAACAGTTGGTGCTAGAGCTTTTATTCTCCACATGTGTAATTCTTGTGACAAGACTTTCCTTTAGATACCAACAATTATAGCCCATTGACCTTGACCTAGGAGTATGAACTACTTTTGGAAAACTTTAACTTTGATCATTACTTTTGAGCAGCTGGTGCTAAGGATTTCATACTTCACGTATGTAATCCATGTTTTAAGACCTTCCTTTGGATACCAACAACTTTGAACCTTTGACTTTGACCTTGGAGTTTGACTTATTTTTGAAAAACTTTAACCTTGGCCATTTTCTTTTGAACGGTTGGTGAGAGGGCTTTCATTTTTTTACATGTGTATTTCTTGTGAGAAGGCATTTGCTCGGGAACCATTAATGTTGACCATTTGACCGTGACCTTGATGTTTGACTTACTTTTGAAAAACGTTAACCTTTTACATATCTTTTCAATGGTTGACTCTAGGACTTTCATGTTTCACAGGTATATTCCTCGGAACAAGACCTTACTTTGGGTACCGACATTTTTGATATGCATTTGAGAAAGTTTAACCTTTACTATTAGTTGCCATACGGGGACATCAGTGTTTCACAAACACATCTTGTTATTAGTCTTTTTATAGTCTGTTAGATGCAAGCAAGTATTTCTGTGACCGTACGATTGTATAATTTAAAGTAATAGTAAAATTACTAAATTTGGATATCTTATTATTATTAACTGACCTCAATGTTGGAAATTTGGCATTAAATGGGGGTCATTAATGTATCACAATTAACCTACCTTTGAAACGCTTTGCTCTTGAAAGCTCAGAGTAAAAAAAAATATTGTCCAATTTTAATCCGTGTTATTATCCCAATTATATAACAGATTTTGCCATTTTTATAGCTATGCCCAAGTAGTTAACAATGTTAGATATAGTGAATTAATCTCTGCATGTAATCTTAATCAATGAGTATATAAATAATTTTTATATCGAAATTGAAAAAAGAAAACAATCGCATATGTTATTAATATGTTATGCAAACCTTCGAAAAGAAAGAAAGAAAGAGAGAGAGAGAGAGATATTGTTAGATATGTTGTCATTCTTCTCGTGATTACCAGAAAAAAATATTACCTTTAATGAATTTTGTCCGATATCAGTTTCATCATATGATTGCACCAAATGTCAGGTTTTGGTTTACAGCTGACTGTGACTTCAAAAACGATTTGTGCAACTGGAAAAGCTTCAATCCATTAGAACAACATTATAATTGTTCGTCCAAGCCTACTCAATGCTTGCCATGGTTTAGCTATGATGTCTTAGCTGACAGAGATCCAGTTGTTTGGATACCATGGATAAGACTTGCACCAGGAGGTGTTCCAAATATGAGTACAATCGAAGGTAACAATTGTCTTGTCATTTATCATGTTTATGTTGTTAGAAAGTGTTAAAGTTTCAAAGATCCAGCCCTTTTAACCGGTTTTATGAGGAGGGAGAGGTTTTATAAGTACAGAGGTTAATTAAAATTAAGGAAAATCCTAAACTTGAGATGCCAAATATGCAAATACGCATCACATTGCACAAAATGTAAAATGAATGTGCTTGATAATCTGATCAAGCTTCTTGTATAATTTTGGTTGAAACAAAACCTTTTTAATATAATGAATACCAAATGATTGTGACATTTTTTTCCACTACCTTGTGATGATTATTTTTTTTTTATGTAATCTATTTTTTAGTCGATAAAATGCAGTAACCCCCCCCCCCCCCATATTCAATTTAAAAAAATAAGCCTCAGTGTAAACTATTTCATTTGCATGTGTATCCGCAGAACCTGACCAGTCACATCGGTAACTATTGTTTCTAGTATAGCTGAGAATCAGTAATGTATTGATTTTGACTGAGGTAGATTTTGGGGATTTAACTAAAAATTAAGGCTTTAAGATAAAATAAAAGATTAAATGGTAATAGATTCGTACTTATCCAAATTCTGCAGATGGGATAGAATCCAAAGACTTGATATAAAAACAGAAATGTAATCAGCAAATATCTTAATGTGCAGAGGCCATATTCTACACGGGTGATTATAGTAGCCTGCCTCTTCCAATTCGAAACTACAATGGAGAATCCTTTAACAGGACCAGCACGTATCTTTTATCTACAGACTACCTGACAAAAAGAGGTACGTGTGTTATTAAACAAGACAGATAATCTATACTGTTCTAAATAAAAATCTTACTACATTATGCTATGATTAGCACATATAGTAAGCCTTTTTCTATGTCCTACAAAGCTTATTTCTTATCTGTGATGTTGATTCTTTTCCTAATGCTTATGCTGGAAGTAAAGGTTATTATTTTGTATGCTGATTTACGTAAAGAAATCTCGTAATGAACTCATAGACTGGTTTATATCAAAATCATTTCTTATTATCTAAATATTTTTTAAAAATGTGTTTTGTGACATCGTCGTATGCCAGAGGTTTTGTATCTATTCTATTTCCATAAACCCGTGGCTCCCTAGTGCAAAGTTTGTTCGTTCTCTAGAATGAATCACTAAATATTTATCAAGTGACTCTAGCTTTAAAATGACGAATAAAATCCCTCTTTGGTAATTTTGGGTAAGTTTACATGATAGCGATTATACATAATGGATTCATGTTTGCTATACTTGGTAGGGTTTTTAATAAAAATACGATTATAGATCCTGAAGAACTGAGGCAAGTAAAATATATTCTGAAATTCTCACAATGCTTCACATTAAAACAAAGTTTTTTTGAGCAGATTTTTAGTAAATAGAGCGAATAGCACACTCAATCAAATGTGGAAATTCCAACCAAAGTGAAATGTATCGTTATATCAAAATGTACGTTAGTCAGATCAATTTCATGGGAAAAAGGATTCAGACGAGAAGCGTCAGATCATTATTCCATATGTTGAATGTGTGTCATTAATATTCATGAGAACGAGCGAGTCTTGAAGCCGGTAGCCTGGGTTTGTGGAAATGGACACAAAACCTGTGACTTGCAAAGGCGGTATTATGATTCCTTTCGTAGTTTAAGATTGCGAGTAAAGTTTTCAAAAGTTGAAAAAAAAAAGAAGAAATTAGAATAAGAATTCAATAGTTATGATTCTGACTATTTTAAATCTTGGATCATATTTCAAACAATAAATTGAACTTATTTTATTCAAATAATATATAAATATATGCTACTAATTCATTTTTTTTAAAGGGAGGCTTCAGAAGAAGACAACAGTACTTGTTTCCACAGTTAAGCCTTTCGTTGATTTTTGGAGTCTCAAACCTAGTATGGAAAAGAAATTTTTTCAAAGATCTTACTTAATAAGCAAGGAACTTCCCGAATCTTACAATTTCCTGTGTCTTCACTACTCTTACATGCTAATCGGATCCAACGCATTGTCAGTAGAATACCTACCAAGTGGATTAGATGTAAGAAATGGACAAGAAAGATTCGTTTTAAAAAGACATGTCGGCCAGAGTTATTTTCAGAAGACGCATATTCATCTACCAATGCGATTCAAGTATAAGGTAATTAAATAAGAAAAAATATGTAAAAAGATTTATTATCAGGTATAAAATAACATTTTAAGATATTTTTTGATATATGAATGAACATAAGTACCCGGCATAATCTGTGAAACGCATACCTATCAGATAAATATCAAGGTCCATGGGCATAGTTCTGCTTGTTTAAGTTCGATGTCTGTATAAATCTAATTTTTTTTTTAACAACACAGTGTGTGATCTTTATCTTTATAGTAGAACTGAGTAGCAAAATCTTTTGTTGGTGTGAAAAATGTCATTTATTAATGTTAATAAGAGAAATTATGCTATGATAGATACAAAAAGTAATAAACAAGATATACATATACATGAAGCATCACAATCAAAATAAATTTATTAATATCCACAATTATATGGTCCAACAAACAGGGAAATATACTTGAAAATAATCTTAGGAAAAAATGTCAACTGCCAAACAAACTATTTGCATATCAAATTTTATATGATTTAATATCTAAATCTGTTTCAGGGTGGGAAGTTGAAAAATAAATTGATTCTGGACTTGTCCAGCTATTAATTTACAATTTTTTAGAATGAGCTAAAATGTGCCCTCTATTTGCAAGGGACATAAGTCAACAATCAAAATTACCCCCCCCCCCTCCTTTTTCCTCCGCTACGCGTGAACAAAAATGGAGATATTACTAACAAAATAAACAGATCTACAGTTTATTAAATATTAGTTTATCTCAAAAACCGCATTATTTCAGATTGTTTTCCAGGCAACGCTTATGGCAACACGGAGTAGAAATGATTTTGCTTTTTTAGACGACATATATATTAGCAGTGGTGGTTGTTCAGGTGAGTTGCAGCCTATTTTTCATAGATTCCTCATGTCAAGTGTAATAGTGTTACATGATCTTATGTGAAAAATGGATAAACAAACCAGTATGATAAAAATAGTAAATAATTACATCAAATAGCATTTCTCATCTTCAACACCTTTTAAGTTCACCTGAGCCGAAGGCGCAAGAAAGCTTTTCTGATCGAAGGGTGTCTGGCGTCTATTTGTCGTATTTCGCCTGTCGTCTGTAAATTTTCACATTTTTGACTTTTTATTAAGAAGCGCAGGGTCAATTTCAATCAAACTTGCCACAAAGCATCCTTGCCTGAAGGGGATTTAAGTTTTTCAAATGAAGGGACATGTCCTTTTTCAGAGGGAAGTACGTGCAATACAGAATTCGTGAAAAATAAATGGCATTATAAAAAAATTATTCTCAAGAATCAATGTGCCAGAAAAGATGAAACATGTGAAAGCTTCATTACATAGTGCAGATTCAAATTTGTTCAAATCATGACCCCTGGGGTAAGATTGGGCCACAACAGAGGTTAAAAATTATACATAGGAATTAAAAAAAAATCTTTACAAAACTTTAAATATCTTCCTCTCAAGAACAGCAAGGCCATAATAAGTCATAAATAAAGAAGCATCCTCAATTAGTTTAAATTCAAATTTATTCAAAACATGGTACCCGGGGGAAGGGTTAGGCCACAACAGGGGATCAACGTATACAAAGAAAAACGAGGGTGGATCCAAGGGTAATGTCACATCTCCTATAAATCTTTAATAATCGAAAGTTTTCATCAATTTTTTTTATTATTTATAATACGTCAAAAAATATATATCAGTTATTGAATCATTTTTTGTGTGCCCTGCAGATCTGGGGCCCGTTTTACAGAAGAACTTAGGACTAAGACCAAATACTTTCATTGATTGTAAAAATTTTCTAAATTGATTATTTTATTTAAAATTTATGTCATGAACGTATCTTTCTAAATTCTTTTTAAAACTATTAAAACCATTTTCAAATTAATGTTCCAAAAAAGTAATAAGTGGAATTATAAGTTGGTCTTAGTCGTAAGTTCTTTTGTAAAACGGGCCCCAGAGATGCACTTACGGATCACTTTACATGCTATTTAGTATGTGCACTGTTTGAAATAAAACAACATGAAAATTACCACCGTTACAATCAACTTGACCTTGACCTTTGACCTACTTTGCAAACATACTCTGGACGTTTGATTTATTTTGTGTCTCTTGATTTTGTGTGACAGGGTTTTGATAATAGCATTGATGTTTCATGTTTACAAGCTCATGACACTGTACCTTGAAACTGTATACTATACAGTAACCACACACACTGAAATTCAAATGCTATGAAAATGCATTGGGATCTGTATACCAAAAGGCTCTTTGTAGACTATTAATGAGGTGTAAGAACAGAGGAAATTCGGAATAAAATCTATACATATGTCAGGCAAATTTTCTGGTGCAACATTCCAGAATTCCTTCGCTACCAGGGTTCCATGCGAAATTCTTACAAAACATACAAAAGACCAAGGATAATTATTCATTAAAGAGAGATACATTTACTTTTCTTTCTTTGCAGAGAGCTTAAAAGAAACAAAAAATAATTACATTTACTCTACAACGTATTTCATTTATTATTGCACGTCAATTGAATTTACATGTTTGTTTTCCAATAAATGATTAGCCTTCACGGTAGCTCAGTTGGTAGAGCGCTCGCTCCGTGATCGGAAGGTCATATGTTCGAATCACGGCTGCGACTGATCAAAGTCGATAAAAAAAAGTAGGTAGCAACTGTTCCTTCGCCATGCGCTCGGCACTTTGAAGTGAAAGTTGCGGGTCCTTCGGATGAGACCTTAAAAACCCAGGCCCCGTGTCACGGCAGGCGTTGGCACGATAAAGATCCTCTACTGTTCAATGGCCCTGAGTGCCGAGTAAAAGTCTAAATTTGAAGCCCTTCACCGGTATATAGTAACGTGTCTATATGAGTGAAAAATTCTCAAAAGGGACGTAAAACAACATACATCAATTGGTCTAACGAATGATTAAAAAACAAGCGAAACTTGAATATTGTTTCCAAAATTATATTTATATCAATTATAGGAGAATGTTAACTTCTCTATAATTTTTTTCTCGTCAATGTTTTAATATATTTTGAAGTTACGGTATTTTGCGATGATGGAGGTTTCCGCTGCCTTGATAGTAAAGAATGCATAAACGGGACCATGTATTGTGATAGAAAGAAAGACTGTAGTGACGGAAGTGACGAACATAATTGTAAGTTATTTTAACTGTTTGTTTTCTTGTCTCTATTACTTTCAAACGATGATGAAAACATTTCTTATACTGATGGTTAATGCTTTTCACAAGTACATGGTAGTCGAAGATGCGTCGACATCAAAATTTAAAAATAACTGTTTCAGGCACTTATAACCTCAACAATTCTATCGTAATTGGAAGAACGGAGTATCCAGAGCGTTGTGCTTGTAGCAACTCGGTGTATACTGACAATTCCACCGCAACCAATCCTAGCCTGTTTAATTCTACCTCAGGTCATGCTAAAATGCTGAGATTTTTTTGCAACAAGAATATTTCAAATTTGACACATGCTAAAGATATAGAGAACAGTGAAAAATGTGCTGTCTATACAAGAATATGCACATGTGTTCATGAAGGTCCAAATCTGTGTCTTCTATCGTCATACTGGAAAAAGTGTTCAAGATTCAAAGCAAAATTTTATCACTTTTTTGAATGGCGACGTGTTATATGTTTAGAGGTTTCTGTTCGTTCTAACCGTTTTCTTCCTATTTATTCCTTAAACATAGTAGATTCAGATATCAAGTCTCTTGAGATTATTAGACAAAATATAACAAATTTACAACATATCATAATCCGTGATAGTATTGTTGAAAACCTTATCTTAATTCAGGGGAATAGTGCATCACAGCAATTACAAACGCTACAGTTAATAAACTGCACGTTAAAAAAATTACGCTTTGTGAATAAAAATGAACACTTTGCAATTAATATCACTGCTTTTGATGGAACATCTTTGATAAAAAGCATTGTAGCTATTTTATCCTTTTTTAAAAACTATCTTGACATAAGTTTGCATGCATGTGATAATGCATGTAATCAAGCACCTTTTAGAGTTTCCTTTCATTATTATATAAATATGCAACAGAAAATATCCCCCAATGACTATTCATATGTCTTTTATGCAAAAATGTTTCAGGCATCATTACTCTGTCAGGCAAATTATCATTCCTCTTATTTCTTCGAAAGATTTTTTAAAATATCTACAAGTTACAATAACAACATATTGTCTTTTCGGAATCCTACGTCGCTCTTAATACAAAGTGAATACTTTACAATGCAAAACAATGCAATACAATTCATCAACCAGACTGGCTTACGTTCAGATAAAGCAAAACTTATTGACCTTTCTTCAAATAAGATTGCAATAATAAGAGAGGGAGATTTTGTATATGCTGTCCAATTACAAATACTTAAATTACAGAGTAATCTTATACGAGACATTAAAGACAATGCATTTGAGCACTTAAAATCATTATATCTTCTTGACCTTTCAAATAACTCAATCACCATTGTAAGAATGCACTATTTCAAATCGTTAAAGGCTCTTCATTACTTGTATTTAAACTATAATAGGATAGATATTATTCATGAGAAGTCGTTTTCTAATTTAGATTCTCTAAAAACTCTAGAGTTGTCGTACAACAACATTACTCATTTTGCTGAAGGACTGTTTTTAGGTTTGGAGCATTTAGAAAATCTGTACATTCAGAACAATAGAATTCTGTCTGTAAATGGAATGTTTTGGGGATTGTTTAATCTAAAATTCCTTAAAGTTGATACTTTCTCTATCTGCTGTGCGAAACCTCGAAGCATTTATGATGTGCATTGTGTTGCTCCAGTAAATGAAATATCTTCTTGTGAACATTTAATCGAAGCATTTATGATGTGCATTGTGTTGCTCCAGTAAATGAAATATCTTCTTGTGAACATTTAATCGGTGTTCCTGTCTTAAATGTTGCCATTTGGTATATAGCGCTTCTTGCCACCTTTGGGAACATTATTGCAATTGTTTGTAGCATTTCTACATTTAGAAGAATGTCTTCATTTGCATATTTTATATTCTCTAGAAATTTAAGCATGGCTGACTTATTAATGGGTGTCTATTTATACATTATCGCTATTACAAATCTGGTATATACAGGGAGATATGGATTTGAGGATTTTACATGGCGTCATAGTATTCTTTGTACCTTTGCAGGGATTCTTGCAACATTATCTAGTGAAGCATCTGCACTTTTTGTTTTAATGATAACCATTGACAGAGTTGTAGCCATCAAAAATCCTTTTTCACAAAGGAATAGATTATGCGTCATTGGATCATCTATATTGGTTTGGGTTATTGCTATTTCCTTATCTGTGTTTCCAATATTACCGTTAGAGTCGTCAATGTTTGAAGATTTTTACGCTCAATCTCCTGTGTGTATTTCTCTTCCCTTATCTGTCCATAGGCAGCTTGGTTGGCAATACTCAATGGTCATTTTCATTGGCTTAAACTTCCTTGTTTTCCTCGGAATCACTATCGGACAATTTCTTATCCTCTCTGAGGTTATGAAATCCGGTAGCAGTAGTCAGGCTTCAAACGTACGCCAAAGGGAAATAACTCTGGCCAAGTCTGTTTTTGCTGTTGTCATCACTGATCTTGTGTGTTGGATACCTATAGGAATAATTGGTAAGTTCTTGTATAAACCATGCACAACATTAAAATTTAACATGTAAATGTTTAGATTATTATTGAAATACCCAAAGCCGGAATAACACGAAATAGTTCATTAAGGTCTGACGACATGTTGCTCTAACATCTGTTTTGTATATCCTTTGTTTATGTAGTTCACAAGAAATGTATCATAATTATCATTATCTTGTGATTTTAAACTATTTTTAAAATGTGTAAGTAGTAAAAACTTTGATATTGGCAAATCTTAAGAGTTCCAATAGGATAATATAGTAAATACCATCCTCTGGTATCTTGAACAAATGCTTGGTAAGGTACCTCAATTTTTTATGAGGAAACTTGTGAAAGTAGCAAAACTTCGATGGCAATTTCTTGGAAAAAATTATAAATTATTGAGCAACGTGTCGACAGACCTTAATACAGAAGGATTTAAGTAAAAACAATCGATATTAATTTCAGCATTTAGTGGAAGTGCATCATTCTAATTGATGAACGGAAATACGAGGGGTGGTGATTATAACGTTTGCGAACTATCTCTATATTTACGAAACCACAATTAATATTAAAATAAAATTTGGCACACATATAGTCATAAACATGTTCTATATATAGCAGATGTTATGTAATGTTTGCTCCATGTTTGTGACTTCACAATGCGAAAATGTCGTAAATATGTAGATGACTTGTGACAAAAAATGGTTGACTTAGTCGTACTCGAGCATTGTACGGCTTTAAAGTTTAACGTATATCTTGGAAATTCCTTTGCAGTAGCATATAATAATGTATATAAGGTTTATATAGACCTTCCAAATGTTCAATCATTAATTGGATTGATTGTTTTAGTGAAGGACTGGAGATGGTTAAAAATGATGTTTGTTCTGATACCCAGTAAAAGTAAGATGGGAAAGAGAAGTGTCCCTAGCTGAGCAATTTGTTATTAAAGATCGCCAAGTCACAGTTAGAAAAATAATTGAATATCTTAACAATAATATAGCTTTTAATCCCTAAAATTTCGTTTACTTTAGACTTCAAATATAGATATTATAAAAAGAAGGTGCCCATACTTTATCCACAATGGATAAACGTCGCACCCAAGACAAAGAAGTCGGGTAGTTATGGTCACCATGCTCATTCTTGGAAATGATATCATTATCCACCAATCCTACTGCCGAGATTTGGCCATTTGTGAAAAGTTGATTATTCTTGTTATAAAAAAAGTAACTGGCATGGTAAGAGATATAAGACTCGGAAAAATCTTTTAACTTACGAAGCATGTCACGTGACAGCCTGGATCACGTGATTTGTGCATGGGCAGAGTGGTGGCAGATGTGCATTGTAATCGTAGAGGTGTAATCGGAGAGGTCTACTTTAAGTAACAATAAACAATGAAACCTAATTTTACTTCTTTAATGGAAGTTATTCAATTAGTTCGCAAACTTTTTGATCACCCCTAGTATAGTATCAAAAAATTATGAAAGCCAATAAAGAGGAAGGAATATGTCCTATAATTGTATTATAAGGGGTCAACACCTTCTGAGTCTCAACTAGTTTATCAAAAAATATTAAGCTATAATCTTTTTTTCTGTTCATAATGATAGGTATGCTGACATTCTCTGGAATAGATGTTACAGTGGAAATTTACGCTTGGATCATCGTGCTTGTTCTACCTATTAATTCAGCAATTAATCCAATACTTTACACATTGTCTGCTATTATACGAGACAGAGGAAGACAAAACGTAACGTTAATGTCCTTACTCAAAGTATACAATGTAAAATAAAACATATTTGTTCATTGAATAACAAGATGTTCTTTTGCAAATATGATAAATTGTATACATAAATAAATATAATATGTATTAATATACCGACGTTTGAGATTCAAAATGATTTTTATCGAACATTTTGTGTGTTTATATTGTGAGGGGATTGAAAACACGAGTAATTGAGATAAAAATCATATCCAATCATTTAACATGAGATAATTTTTATCACGTGTTTTAATATATTAAACACGTGATAAAGATTGAAATAGTTTTCAACCATTTTTTTCTTTCTAGACTGCCGTCAATGCGGCACAAGTACGACCATACACATGTAATAATATGCCAAAAATGGTACTTAACACAACAGATATTCTTTTATGATGTAGAGTAGATAAAATGATAAACATTCGATATGTACATGCATAATGTTCAGATAATGTTCAAGGTTACATATATGGAACCAAATGTACAGGAGCTATCAAAATTTTTACAATGTGTTACATGTAACTTACTTAAAGGGGCCTGGACACAGATTTGAAGTAAATATTTTATCAAATTTTCTTTATGATATCATGACTTATATGTTGCTATAGCATTTCATACGGAAATATTATAAAAGCGTGTCCAGCACCTTATCTGGAAATTTTTGAAACTACGAATTTAGGGACGAGTTTGATTAACACGTCCGTGCACTTTCACAATTGAAAGTAAACTTTATCCTTAATACTTCTGAAAAGTAGAAATTTTGTTGTGTATTAATGAAAAATATCAAAACTTTTATCGAAAAAATGCAGCGTAGAAATTTGAGAAAGCAAAAACAACTCATAGTATTGTCAGTCAGTGCTCAGTGATGTGTGCAGAGTTTAACAAATTGAACACACCCGGTTAAACGTAAATTAAGAATAACAGAGCTAATGCCCTGTTTACAAAAACAGATGTTTGACGTTAGGGAAAGAAAAATGTCGTTGTCCTTGAATTCTAAAAATATTTATGTAAATTCAATTCATTTAACTTTTTTTTTTTTGAATAAGCATAAAAATTTAAAATATAAACAATGGAACTGTGTCCAGGCCCCTTTAACAATTATTTTTCAACATAGAGAATGTAAGTTTATAGTCTTCTTGACATTACTTAATTTAGGTATAGGCTGTGTTTCGATAAACAGTCTTTCTTTTTAAAGTTCATTGAAAGCAACTTACAGAGAGAAAAAGAACTGTTAGCTAAGGAAAACTCCCGTCTTAAACAACAATTGAAAACCTTGAAGGTAAGGTTATTTACTGAACTGGTTATTCTGTTGTTTATCAGTGACCAATTTCACAGATTTTCTTTATATTATCATATAATGTTTACTATTTTCTAAAATTATAATGCAAAGAGCAGTATATTATAATCTTTTTTTTTTTTTTTTTTGGAAATTATTTGTTAGACTCTGTTATTATTCACATCTTTCATCTGATGAATAAATAACATATATATACACTCTTTGAAATGAGGTATACAGGAATTTCGTTTATCGACTTATCTCTTTTAATTTTCAGTTAAGAGAAAATACATCTGGTCTCATGTGAGGAAAAGAAAATCTTTTTAATTGAGTTAGATTTGTGCATCTAGTGGACCACAGGCACTAGGTATTCCGGGAAAATTAAAAATAGTTCTGAGATATTTCAAATGATATTTAAATTCCTGGAATGCCTAAAGAATTTATAACTGTCTAAAGGGTCTGATTTGTCGTTTCGAATCGGGTTTTACAATTTGCACTTTTTCCAGGGATGTTAAAGCTAAGTTTGAAAAGAGTATTAAGGTAGATCGCGGGTTTGCTGACGTCACAGTAGGATTCGACGTATAAAACCTATCGTGTTTACCGTATCAAACTTCAAACAAGCAAAAAATATCTTCCGCAGTATACAGTATAAAATGAAACATACAGTAAAGCTTGTGTTGTCTGTAAAATATTTATTCATTCATAATTGAAAATAAAGGATGGAACAATAATTAAATTGAGAGTTTTCTTTATGTTGGAAAATGCAAGAGCTAAAACTAACTCTGTTTATCAAAGTAAAACGCAATAACTCATCATTCTTTGCATATATAATTGTCATTCAATTTATTTTGGCGGAATTTAAAAATGACGTCATTTTTAAAAACAAAATTGCATCACAATCAACAAATCGTCACAACCTTTTCGCAATGAATATAAAGAAAAGTTTGTGTATGAGAAAAGATAGCGAGCTTGAATAACTTGGTTTTTAAAACAAAAACACAACACAAAGAAAAAAAACGGAAGATGCCCCCGCATTGCAAAACACTGCACGGACGAAAATTCATGGGAGGCAGGGAGGCGATTAGTTGAATTGAAATTGTTTCAGAGGGACTGAAAGAGTGTGTATTTTGCAATGAACCCTTACATCTCTGTTCTTGCTCTGGTGAAAAAAAATACGGATTGGCATCTATTCTCTATATAGAATGTCAGAAGAGCAGCAAAACGAATTCCGTGCCCACAGGAAAATGCCACAACACAAATGACAATGGACTGTTGCTTTGACATCAACATCAAACTGGCAGCAGTTTCGTGAATTATGTTATTTGATTTTTTAAGATCAACACTGTTGTCTGAGCCATGCACAGGCATGGGAAAAAATAGTCAGGATGATCATATTGAAATGTAATTACTTTTTTTTTTTGGGGGGGGGGGGGTCAGTGATGAATTAGATATAATTCTCAACATGGGAGACGTTCATCGATATAGTTTTGAGGTGATGTTTTTTAATTATGTGTACGAGGGGTTATCAAAAAGTTCGTGGACTGATGCGATAAAATTAATACTATGTAGTGTGTGTTTACAAAATTTATAAGGAACATTAAACAACAAAAGTTTAAGAAGTATTGAAAATTTTAGCTTGATACGTTGATAATTAGTGAAATTATTTTAAAATAAAGAAGATATTATATGATCACCCGGCGCTGTCGTGTTTTAGTTTCATGACGTCCGACAACGTCATTATTTCTCAATGCGCACTCCCTCTGTCTCAGTACACTTATCTTGATGAGATTCCCTGGAGTTAAGTAAAACTGAAATCTGTTTGGTTTATATGACATGACAATGTCATGAACAGCTGATTTCAATGCATATAGAATTGTAAGTGAATCTATACATAGGGAAAGATTCTCGCTTGATTATGCCAGCATGTTTTGCTTGATGGACTTCAATATCTACCACACATGATCAACGTTACTCTTTGACGTGATTGACTTTTCACACCTTGACTACAAATCGACATTAACTATGCATCTCTCATCTTACTGAATCTCTTTTGGTATTTAAAAACAAGTACTCTGGATGGATTTTATTTCTCTATAGACAGTTTAAACATTCCCTAGGCTAATACCAGTTTTTTCAGGGCAAAAACTTTACAGAATGTTGGAAAAAGAAACCCCTCCCCCTTTTTGACGTCATTTTAAGCCCTTAATTGTTTGGGCACTCCTTTTAAAATATACCATAAAATTTCATAGAACTTACAGAATGAGATTAAAATTGCACATTTTGTGGAACAATTGTGTCCCGTCACATGTTTGAATTAATGGGATTTTTGGATGTCAAGTACTCATATCAAAAGAGTTTTTCTCAGTTACACTTAGGTTGAAAAAACGTCCTGTTCGAGGTTGCGCCGCCTGAACATACCATTGCTTACAAAACCAATACTAATTTATTAAAAATTAAAACTTATGATTTGTGGTTTATTCTATAGATAGAAAAGATTATGCTTACTAATTATTTTAAAATTCATTGATGTACTTCAAGCGGTTTTAATTCTATGGCGCTAGTCCACGAACTTTTTGATAACCCCTCGTAGTAATCGATTCTAAAAAAAGAAATAAAAGTAGTTACTAGTTACATCATGAAATAAAATATATGTACGTTCTAAATTGCCATCTACAACCCCCCCCCCCCCATTCTATTCTTGCATGTCATCCAATAGTGATTCGCCTTAGACCTGCTAATAGTGTTGTGTGTGTGTGTGGGGGGGGGGGGGGGGGGGTAAAGGCAAGAGTTGCTCCCTCTCATTCTGTAATTTCTGGATCCGCCACTGTAATACTTGATTCAGTCAGAAGTCATAAGCTGAAAACAAACATGCTTAACTGATCAAAAATTGACCAAATTTCTCTTAAGATAAGACATCCTTTTTTGTATAAATTTTCCGCATTGCTTGAGTTTATTGAAGAAAATAATTATATGACTTCTCTCCTGTGTTTCATTGAAATAGTGCCACGCTGTGGGTAAACTATGGCAACTTTTACATTCATGGACATTATTAACAATCAGTAAAAATTGAATTTACGGACTTCATGCTTTATTTTGAGTGAATTGTTGAGTAATTCATATTTTTTCTGGTCACACAGGCATACGAAAAGAATGACGTCGCACTAACGTAAGTTAATGTCGTGATGAAAATATAATACGTTTGATGGAAAATTGTAAAACTTTAAAGTTTTTTGTGAGAAATTGAGCTAGAACACATTTTTAATTTTTTTAATAGATCGATTCTAAATTTACTTCACATTCATTGTGTTGAGTAATATAAAATTCGTCTGCTTCATTTTAATATTATGAGCATGTTTTTGAAATGCATATAACGGCGTGAAATAGCGTCACTTGTTCTCATCAACATTAGTGCATTTGAAATACGATTACAACATAACCACGCAGACGAATCTAAAAAAAAATTCAGGAAGAAATATTTGAAACGAAGGGATTTAGCTGACAAATTTTCAGCGTACGTTTTCAGACAGACAGTAAACCCGCGATCTACCTTAAAATCGTATATTTGGAATTATTTACAAGATTTGAGGATTTTAACAATAAGTCATCAATATTCTTAGACGTCCCGTGCATAAAGTTTGGTAGATGCAACGTCATTTTCAAAGAACAAGCTATGTAAACAAGCGAAAGAAGCAGACGAGATTACGGAGACTGCATACCTTTACTCTTTTTATACATCGATGGATATACATATTTTTTATAAAGCAAGACCCAATTTCCTGTGTAGTGGACTATATATAGTTACTAGGTTTATTTCATTTAATTGAATTATACAATATACCGATTCAGTGCTTCAGTTAACAAGTAAATTTATTTGAAAAAGAAACAAGAATGAATTTGCAATATTTTATTTTTCGCAATTGTCACACATATGTTTGCTATGAATATTAATATGTTCAAGAAGTTTACCTGTGTGAATTTTGTATTAACTTTGTATTGAGAAGTTCGGAATAAACGGACACTGAACCCGATGTCTAAAAAATATCAAAATATGTTTCAATGAACAGTCAAGAAAAGAAATGAACAATAATTGGTTATTGAACTTTATTCATTTGATTTGTATATTTTAGTGACAAAGTGTTATGTTTATATGTTTTATATGGGTACAACGTTATTAAGAAACTTTTCGGGGTTAAAACCTGCTTAGATATTGATTATGGTGTTATCAGCATCTGGCGTTTCTACATCATAACAACTTTTGTCTATAAAAGACAGCTGTTTGTGGTTTTAAGTCAGTCGACATTGGAGATGAAAAAGATGAAGATAACAAACAGTGATCACTTAAAAAATAATAAACAAACAATACGAATCTGTAAACAGGGCATAAAATACGGACACCCAGAAATTACAGAGGTGGGATCAGGTGCCTAAGAAGAGTAAGCATCCCGTGTTGACCGGTCAATCCCGCTTTAAGCCCTATGGATTGATCAGGTGAACGAAACAAAACAGTAGTCGAATTGAGTATAAAAAAAAACAAAGGCTTAACAATTAGTATGAAACACGTAAGCTAAAATAGACCAAATCATAGGTAATATTTGTTAAGAAGGTCTTTATAAAGACCATAAAATTTACGAAATGCTAACTTTAAACGAAGTTGGTGAAATCCGTGTAACATCTTATTTGTCAGTAACTTGCACTGTTTAAAAAATGATCATATTAAAAAGCATGCTCTTGAGTATCGAATAAGTTGGGAGACGTAAATGCCATATGCAGGTGAAAGAGAAATATTACTATATAAATGAGGAAATTTGAGGATAAAAAAACTTAAGTCATCACGTTTGTAATACATTTAAGTTGTAAGTCGGTCCTTATTGTCTGTAATCAGTAAAACATTTAGATATGATATGGTAACTCTGTGGTGTCTTTTACTTCAAGTTCACTTGGATATATATCAAGTCAATCTAAGAAATGAAGTAATTATTGTTAATAGATAAAATGTCGAGTTGAATGGTGTTATGACTCTTTGTCTATATTTGTTGAGTGGATATGAAATGTAAAAAGATATTAATCAAGAAGGCATATACAGATATGTTAAACCGGGGGTAAAGAACATTATGTGAATTAAAGCCTATTAATCAGGTACGCTGGTTTTATCTTCTTTTACTTTAATGACGACAAGAAGCCGTTCTCAAATTTTGGTCAGCCTGTCCTGTACCATTCTGAATAACAAAATGCAGAAATTGAGCACTACGGACATACTTTAAAACATAATGTTTGCCCAGATCGAACATTTGTAATCTTGGAAAGTGTATCTGGAATCATGTAGGAAACATAAACCGATGAAAATTCATGTATTATACATGTATGTACAAACTGTAAAATATTGGGTAAGGTTTCTTGAAAGAATGACCTAGAAATGTTTTTACAAACTGTAAAATATTGGGTAAGGTTTCTTGAAAGAATGACCTAGAAATGTTTTTACATAATTTTTTTTACTACAGAAATGACTTCACCCTGTGTAGAGCTGAACATTTGACCCTTTTATTACGAAACCATTTTATATATATGCATATATATATATATATATATATATATATATATATATATATATATATATATATATATATATATATATATATATATATATATATATATATATATATATATATATATATATATATATATATCACATGATAACGTCGTTTGATTGTGTATTGTTTAACGTCCCTCTCCAGAATTTTTCACTCATATGGAGACGCCGCCACATGCCAGTGGAACGCTGCAAACTTTGACCTATACTCGGCACTGAGAGCCATTGAGCAGTGAGGGATCTTTTTCGATTAATAAAACCGCTGCACAAATCCTAGACATTTTCTCATTTGATCAGAATTTGGGGAAACTTGTACCGAACTGTACATTTTTTACCCTGATTCAACTTAAACTATATAACAAATTTTAATAGTTTTCGTCTAAACATTGGCTTTCAAGGTTTATCACTAATTGTTCCTATGTGCTCCTCTATTACCCGACCTGTTTTACGTATATACCCATGAAGCAGAATTCATTTCAAAAGCTTCTACATGAAAAGAAGAAAAAAACACTTGCTGTGATCTTAAGGAGGTTGGATCCTGACATCAAAAGTAATAAGAATTTTTTATCAAGTATATTTTTAGAATTTATACACATAGCTTAATTAAAAATCAAAACAAAAAATTGGGGTCAATGCGCTTCTTTTGGCGCTACAGAGCATTTAGTTTGACCTTTTTGCACTGTAAAAACGTCTTACACATAAATCATTTTTTTAAGTTTTTCCTCCGATATTTTTTATTCAAATAAGTTATGGGAACAAACACAGTTTTATTTCATCTTGAATAGACCCATTAAAATTTTTGACAACGAAAAATTTTTTAAATTACTCCGCACGTTCAATTATTTGACCTTTTTGCACTCAAAACATTTCATTTTGCTAGCATTACAGATTTAACAAGCAAAAAACTAATTTAAAAGTAATGACATTTTACTGAATTTAAGAAGAATGATTAAAAGTATCTTGTATATTCAGAAAAGAAAGTTAAAAGTGGGGGTCTGTGATGTTAATTTATAGATATTACTAAAATAGTGCTAATTTTTAGCTTAAATTAGGGCTATTTTTTCTCTTGATTTTCACAATATATTTGATTTATTTATCAAATATGATGATTGAATTCATGACAGTTTATTAAATATATAATTTAGGACCAGTATAAATCAGTTCACTGCTCAAAATAATTCTGTGTGCAGACTGCATGTAAAAATAGGAATCCAAACTTAATATACCTTAAATACTTCGAAAGAGAAAAAATGATCATTTTCTTCTGAAAAACCTTCCGCCACAAAATATAGTTCCTCACTTAATGCTTTTATTAGGGAATTTAATCATGGAGTTTTAACTGAATATAGTTTATTTGGCATTGTAGAATCCAGATTTATTGTAAGAATTAAAACATTACGCAGATTTTTTTAAATATAGGTTAAAATTAAAATCTGCTCAAAAGCTCAGGAGCGAACCTCGTTAACTCGACATTCAGATATATTAGGGACGTCTTATTAATTACCAATAGTTATCTCCATTCTGATATCTTAATATATCCTAGTTAACTCGGAATTAAAAGCACCACAGAGTCTACCACATGTGTTCCATATTTGGATGTTTTACTGACTATAGACGATAAGGACCAACTTACAACTTAAATGTATTACAAACGAGATGACTTCAGCTTTTCCATTGTCAACTTTCCTCTTGTATATAATAATATTCCTCTATCACATTCATATGGGGTTTGTGTCTCCCAATTTATTCTATACTCAAGATCATGCTCTGAGTACGATCAGTTTAAACCGAACGCAGGGTACTGACAGATAAGTTGATGTTACAGAGATTTCAACAACCGTGTTTAAAGTCAGCATTTTGTAAATTGTATAGTCGTTATAATGACCTGATTAGCAAACATAATTTAGTCGTATTCTTTCTGACATATTTCATACCAATTGTTAGGCGTTTGTTGTAATACTAAATTTGAATACGGAATATTGCGTGTACCTGATTAATAATTAGGGTAAACGGCGGTTGTGACTGGTCGACAGGGGATGCTTACTCCTTCTAGGTACCCCATCCCGCCTCTGGAATTTCCAAATGTTCGTGTTTTATGCCCTGTTCACAGATATGTATTGTTTGTAGAATTTTTTATATATCGATTACTGTTTGTTATTTTCATCTTTTCCATTACCAAATTTTCACTTTTGGAAAAAAGGTGTAAATTTGTCCCAAAATAGATCTAGGTTTACCATAAAATACTTGTGTAACGACCTTTCATGAATTTCAAACTATGTTTGATCTAAGAAATATACTTTTTTAAATAAGATTCTGTAATTTTTTTTCCCTTTTTTTGTAAGACCAATGACTTAAATTACTTTCAAATTGAAATGCTCTCAAAAACAAACAAATATATCTGCACATATACTGGATTCTTATAGAATTTTATCCAAACAAAAACACGTTGCAGGTTCCAATATATGGTCAAATAACCCCTCAACTTTACCCCAAACAAAAATGTTAAACGTTGTTATGGACTTTAGAAGGGCTTCGATATAACATATTAAGAAGTGGTATAAATAAAACGTAGATTTTCAAAACATACAAGGAACTTTGAAAACATTTTTAAAAAACAATATTTTTTTTCAAAATCAACATCAAAACCAGTTACATTTTGACATTTCATACGACCCTTCCTGAATGAAACTCCAAGTATTTTAACATCATGAACAGTTGTTCCTTCAATGAATATATATAAAAAATATGGGAGAATTTTATTATTTGTCATAGGTCATTTACAAAAATACTTTATCAAAAATTAGTCTTAATCTATACAAAAGATAAAGTGTATTAAGAAGATATATACACCAAACTTTTATTTACTGGATGCTAAAAGTAACTGTTTGAAATTTAATTTCATAATTGAGAGACCAATATAAGATCATGATATTTCTTTTTTTTCAGAGAATATAAAAAAAACTCTCTTTTTTTTAATGCAAATGAAACATCTGAGAGCTTCATTGAAATTAAATAACGCATTGTATAAATATCTTATAAAACATGACAAGAAGAGTTAGATAAATATTTTACTAATTTCGATACACTGTAACAAAATTTTATGAATATGACAATCATTATTTGTTAATATATATATATATATTTTTAATCTATGGAAAAAAATCTTCAAGAAAAATTTCAGTGATAAAAATGAAAAATTATACAATCATTCAAAAATTAAACTTATTAAGAAAATTAAAGAAAAAATATATTCTTTTAGATTTTTACATATCTCGATAAAAATTATACTGATCCCAAATGGAACTACAAATAAAGTAAATATTTAACATTTTCCTAGAAATACTAGATTGCTTGGCTGTAAACTGGTTTACAAATTAATCTAACTTATTAAGAAAGTTGATTTTAGCATGAAAGTTGCGTTATTTTGACAGTTACTTGGTCATTCTTTTTAATTAAGCATTAATTTCTATTGAATAGGTTATACTCCAATCAGCATCAAATTTGAAAATAAGATTTTTTCATACATTTCAGGGTTTTACTTCATTTTTTTTTAGATGATAGCCTATTAATAAGGGATTTGCCTCATATATCTTATATTTAAATTTTCATAGGATCAAGAAGACGATATCACTAAATGATGGTATCAATTAGATTAAATTTGAGCGTTTTATTTTAGAAGCAGATCAAGTCAAGGCCATTATCTTTTTCCTTGACATTTAAAGTAAACAATTACTGCTGCCAATCATGTGATGCCTACTTTTATTTCAAAAGAAAAATGATTTTGCTGTTACTAAAAAGATACCATATAGGATCTATCAGAATTGAAATAATAATTTAACCAAAATAGCTATTTGCTAATCCGAATTTCCTCTTGTATTTTTTCTTAAAATTTTAGGGAATATTAGAAATTATTATATGATTCGTATATTTGATTTTTTTTTATTTTCACATAGGGTTAAGAAATCATATAAAGATACAAAATTACACAAAACAAAATGTTTTGACCGTTTAATTAGACAGAACAAATACTATTTGCTGATTTTTGATTTTTTTTTTGCTTAAATCTGTACTAAGAAGCTTTCAAAAGCTTACAGGCTTGTAGATTGTTTGGAAAATCATATTTATTTGATATATTTTAAAACGTTAGTCCATTAACATTTATTTTAGTTTAAAAAGAAAATTCATCAAGACTTTGATTGTTTAAAAATTTCAACCAAATTCACTGTATTAATTTTGAGAAGCAGAAAAGGAAATATTTTCGTAAGCCGTACCGTTCACGGTAGCTCAGTCGATAGAGCGCTCTCTCCGTGATCGGGAGGTCGTGAGGTCGAATCTCGGCCGCAACTGACCTAAGTCGATTAAACATGGGTAGCAACTGTTCCTTCGCCATGCGCTCGGCACTTTGAAGTGGAAGTTGTGGGTCCTTCGGATGAGTCCTTAAAAACCGAGCCCCCGAGTCACGGCAGGCGTTGGCACGATAAAGATCCCTCACTGCTCAATGGCCCTGAGTGTTGAGTAAAGGTCAAAATTTGAAGCCCTTCACCGATATATGGTGACCTCTCTATATGAGTGAAAAACTCTCGAATGGGACGTTAAACAGCATGCAATCAAACAAACGTAAGCTGCTGTTCCGTCAAAAATATTATCCCTGCTAGATTTCAAACTCACTTTTCCATTTCAATTTAAAGTTGTAGAATTTTGAGGATGGAAAAAATAACATCGCTCCTTTATAAGATGACCTTTTTTTTTTTTTTTTTTTTTTTTTTTTTTTTTTTTTTTTGAATATTATTTTTTATTATTCTTATTATGCATAATTTACAAGTATTCAATTTCACATTTAAAAAACTTCTCTTTGTGTTTCCATAATTTATTTATAAAAATTACATTAAGAATACATCTATTAGTGAATACTGATCACTTAATCCACTACATGTAATTTACATTCAAAATCAAAGAAAATATATTATTACAAATTGACCAATTTGAGTACATATGAAACAATTACCATAAACATTAAACACGGCGTCTACCAAAAATATATAATAAACAAAAGCATAAACAACAACAGAGTAGTTGCCCAAAAGTCTGCCAAAAGTATTCATTTTACTATGGAATTATTAGAATTACAGGGGGTCAATATTAGTGGATTGCAAAATCTTTATGAGGTTGTGAGGACGTTATTTCATATATTTATCCATATCTAAAAGAAGAAACATAACTCTATTTAAAGTTGTTCAGTTATGAGGAGGAAAAAAATCAATCATCTTAATCTCGTACACCTAAATATGCAAGACATTTATGTAAATATAATTTGGGTCAGAAATCAGACAAAAAAACAGCTACACTCGCGATCTACAAATACACGTTACAGGTTTTATTTAAAAAAATAAGAGTTTCCAGCTGCAGCTTGGATGAAAATGTTACTTACTGTGCAATATTTCATAATTTTTGAGATAAATATTGAACTGCTCAGAAGACAATGCCTGTTAATTCCTTATTTACATTATACATGTAATTATATTTAATAATTACAAAACATACGCTGCAATGACATAATTCAAAATTTATTCTTTGTTAAACAAAAAATTAATGTTTATTTATTGTGAATGCAATTTTTATTTTGCCATTTTTTCGTCTACAGAAAAATTATTCTGTCAGCATGCTTGAATAGCATTCCAAGAAACGTTGTTATTGATCCCTTAGCTTGAACAAACTCCACAGAATGAAAATAACTCGTTTTATACATTATGAAACAAGGGGTGGGTGGATATATTTTTTCATTCACTGTTTTACAATGCTTATATTATGCCTTCAATTGATTATTGTTTAACCGTGTGGGGTAATACATCTCACTCAAATCTTGACCGAGTTCATAAGCTTCAAAAACGTGCTGCAAGGTATATTTTAGATGCTCCCCCTGATGCGCCCTCACAACCTCTCTTTGAGAAACTTGATTGGTTCACAGTGTATGAGCAACTTACTGTAAATAAATATGTTTTGTTATATAAATCACTGTTTAACTCTAACCCTACTTTTTTAAATAGTATGTTTGATTTCCAGTGTAATAATCGATACAATCTTCGATCTGAATCAAACCTAGACCTGTGTGTACCAGCTCATAAATGTAAACTCTTTGAAAATTCCTTCCAATACTCTGGTGCTATGTTGTGGAATGATTTACCTGTATATATAAAAATGTCTCCAACACGTTACAGGTTTTATTTCAAAAAATAAGAGTTTCCAGCTGCAGCTTGGATGAAAATGTTACTTACTGTGCAATATTTCATAATTTTTGAGATAAATATTGAACTGCTCAGAAGACAATGCCTGTTAATTCCTTATTTACATTAAACATGTAATTATATTTAATAATTACAAAACATACGCTGCAATGACATAATTCAAAATTTATTCTTTGTTAAACAAAAAATTAATGTTTATCCAACACTCAATGCTTTCAAGCACAAAGTTAAAAAATATGTAAAAGAATGTCACAATAATTCATAATTATTTATTGACTGTGTGTATTTGTATATGTATGTATATTGATTTTTGTCTACAGAAGGCCCCGGGGAAGAATAGTGCTTGCACTAATCGGGTTACCTTCTTTAAATAAAGTATTATTATTATTATTATTATTATTATTATTCATTAAAAAGTTAAAGAAAAATCGAATTGAAACAACAATCTGCAAAAATGGGCAGATAAACATACGTTCGCTATTGATGTAGTTACTGATACTGTATTTTTCTAAAACTGCTATAATTAATTGGCTGCAATTTCATCTGAAAAGCGACATTTTGTTTTCAATGGCGCGATTATATGTTTTAACTATTTGTACAAAATCTATAATCTAGGATTTAAACATTTTTTGCGATAATTAAGTCCTGATTGCTGATCATCAGACAATGGATACTTCTTCAAAGTAATATTTTTAAAACAATCTATTCAGCAGACATTTCATATAATGCTTCAGCAAATGCAACATTTTCTACAACCCCATTGATCGCCAGAAAACAAAAAATAAATGTATGGATTGATAGCATAGTTAATGCTATGAAGTATTATCAAAGGATATTGAATCCTATATAGCAAATCGTCACTGAAGCTGCTCATATATCCCCTTCCCACAAGCACTGAATATATGAAATAAGGAAGCTGGGAGACGCCAAAAATAATCAAAATAATAACAATTCTCTTGGTCATTGAATTCGCCGTCTCCAAACGTAGTTTTGATGCCTCGCTTTGTTGTAATGCTTCTATTTTTGATTTATGGAAAAAAGGTATCAGGATAAAAACGGCAACTTGACATACCGTCATAAACACGGTTGGTATTGCAAAAAATTTGAAATTATTGCTAAGATCATTGGTCATATAAAAGAGAACCCCGCATGTTGCATAAATTATGATCAAAACTAACAGTGTCAAAATTGATCGAAGGATAACTTTCTTTGCTGAATGATTTACCATATACAGAAGGGGATATTTGATCAGATAGAAACGTTCATACGCAAAATAAACAGTGTTCATGTTTGACCAAAAGTATGGGACAAATACAAGACTTGAGACAGACACAAAAGTTGTTACATCTGGATTGAAGACTTTGATGATTGTCTCTACGTTTCCTACAATTAAGTATTTACATGATCCTGGAAGTATCACCAAGAAATCACTAATTGCCAAAACAAGAATACAAGCAAATGTAGTGGATTTGTACAAGCCAAATCTAAAAATTCTAACAATCGTAATTAAATGTCCGAAGATGCCAAGAATATAGACCAATCCAAGTACAGCAAAAAGGATGAACATTTCGTATCCACATTCCATATTAACGCAAGGTAGTTTCCAGATGATTGTGCTCTTATTTGTACAATTCTGGCCCAGTATCTCAATGCAATCAGTGACGTTTGGTGTGGAGTTACCCTTTTTTGGATTAAGCAGGTGAAGTTCTGTAGTTGTCTCAAAATTCTGTTCCATTTTTCTACCATGGAAATAGGGAAAAAAAGAGAGTCACGAACTATCATTTTTATGAAAAGATTGTATTCTTTTAATATAGGTACCTTTTTGCAAAATTTAATATATGGCAAATATACAATTTATCATATCTATATGATAAGTTTATAGGGATCAGACCCCAACACAGTAACATATCATATACATACTCACAGTTTCAATTTCTCCAGGAATAACGGAAGATATTTTTTATATATTGTTAATGTAATGCTACTATTATATAAATAATATAGCTGTTTTTGCAGTCGATCCATTAATATATATTTCACAAAAAATTCTATCGACCGGACATGAAGGACAAAGACTGAAACGTGTAAAAAGATTGTATTTGTTATGTTATATCTTTAAGAGATTTACGAAATAAATTTTTTTTAAAATCATTGTTTTTATCCAAAACTTATTTATTCTCAGCACAAGAGATAGGTCATATTGGCAATAATAAATATTTTGATTTTTACAAATTGACCACCGTTGTCATGGAAACAAAACAAAGAAATGACAAATTTTGTCCACGAATGTTCTCGCAGATGGCTTAGGCAATTCTTCATGAAATAATTATCACGAAAACTAGTGATGTCATTTACATTAATTTTATTTCTAATGGCGTCCATTGTCATAGAAATGTGAGACAATTTGTTTTTCACACAACGAACATGTTACTGTTTACACTAAGGGTAATGCATCAATCCTAAATTTTAATTAAAATAAAGGTAGATTTTACAATGTAAAACACATGTGTGTCATATTTGAAAAATTCTGATCTAGAGAGTATGAATCTAGACCTCTCATACTTACATATTTCAGATATATTTTCACCCAATTATGAATTAAATGTACAGTGTAACTAATGAAGCATGAAAGACATAAAACAATATTCTTCATTGTCTTCATTTTCAAACGTAAAAAGTTTTGAAGACTACATGAGAACTGCAAAAAATCCTTAGTTTACTTAGCTTTTAGATGTAAAAATCTTACCTTTAATTACAATACTTTTCCTCAGGACCTAAGGAATGTATATTTTTCTAAAGAGTAAGACAAAGAATATTCAAAACTATGTGTTCTCGATCTTAAGAAGCCCCTTCGATATTTATATGATGATTTTTTTTTATTTCATATGGATAATACCTGCGTAAGTGGAGAACATTCCCTATTAGAATATTTTTATAAACGTTTCATAATTATTATAATACGGTGTAAATGTAATTAACACATCTTACAAAGTGCGACTTTTGTCCTTCCCAAGTTATGTTGTTTTCAAAAACATATTTTTCTTTTTAATTATGATCAGTTATATCTTTAACTGTTCCAAAACACTTAGTCCTTCTGTCTCTGAACTTTGCCTCAAAATCAATTTGATGATCAGTTATATCTTTTAACTGTTCCAAAACACGTAGTCCTTCAGTCCGTAACATTTGTCTTAAAATCTATTTGCAAGATACTTTTTAAAGGAATGAACTTTGTTCTATTAATGTAAAACGTAATTTAATGGGAAGATAAGTATCAGGAAATAAGTAAAACACTTGTTAAATCCATTTAGTAACTAGCACAAGTCATGCAAACCGATTCTTACAAAAAATACTAGTTACAGTAAACTACAGTTTACTAAAATTAACTGTAGTTGCTATGGTATTTAAACGTTTTTCCCAAAGTAAATCAAAATTTTTACCACAGTCAATCAAAGTATTTTTCTATGAATATCAAAAAATAATATTACATTTTCTTTGAGTATTATATTCAATTTGGATATAGTACATGTATATTAACATATCATTTCTAAATTTGACTTCATCGGTTTCTAGTTAAAGAGATATTTAGTCTCTAAATATCAAAAAAAATTCCAGAGTAAAGTTGCGTAGTTAATCAAAGTATCAAAGATTTTTCTTTAGTAAAGTTTAGTTAACTACGGTAAACTATTGTTAACTATAGTAAATTTTTGTTAGGGATAACCCTTGGAATCTTAAAGCAAAAGTACATGAAATAATATTGAAAAAAAAATACATTGGCTTGTTTAAATCAGAGATCAGAGTTTAATTGTGCTAAAACGGATGGTTGTAACCCTTGAAATTTAATTTGTCTGCTTGGTACGCTCTATTCTCAATAAGATGTACTCTAATAAAATTAAGTAAAAAATCTTCTGCAAAGCTTTCAGTGTTATGTTTTCAAAGTTCCACACAGAATTACGATCCTCAAGACGTTGTCATTCTTGTATTTAAATTTTGTTTTAAAATGTTTATATTCCTCTGACCCTTCCAGAGAAATTTTACTTCCCGTCACTAGGGAATGACTAGCTATTGTGTCGTAATGACAGATACGATAACGTTTGTATGGAGAGAGGGGAAGCAAGGTTTCAAGGTTTTAAATCTAATTCTAAGTTGCACTTAGTTTAAAACTTGAACCCTCTATAACTTTTAACCATGGGGATATAGGTAATCGTTTTAAAGAAAGGTCAGTTTCCCCAAGTCATACTAGAGCAGATAGGATCAACTTGATTATTGGTGTACCTATTGGCAAAAAGCTCTGTACTGCACAAAGAAACTTGAAGGTATCATGATTAAAACATGTCATCTGTTACTCTATTTATAGATTTTCATTTCCCAGACTTTTGAATAATTGCGGAAGAAAAATCCTGTCTTGGCTGCTCAGTCCTGAAATTTGAATACCAAGGTATGATTTTATCTAGGTAGCAGGTAAGTTGTTTTATTGCCTTTGAAAGGACTGCTGTAAAAGTGTTATGTAGTCTATGAAGTAAGTATAATCTTCTATGAACGCCATTTTGAATCAATCTTGATTCAGTCTTTACTATAGGGATCAAATGTCGCTTCAGGTTGTAGCATTGAATTCAAATATAGTATATATACCTTCAAAACTTTAAGGTTCCATTTCATTGACAACGATATTAACTTAAATCCCTATGAATTTGATCTTTTCCGCCAAACCTCGCACAAGAAAGAACTTTATTTTTAAAAAAAAAGTCACGAACGATCTAGAGTTTACTTGGTTTTTAAATTCCGAAATTCACGTTACATATGTACATGTATTTTGACAGAATTTGCATATATTATGTTAATAGCTCCAAATGGCTTTAACTGGGTATGCACTTAGAAATACAACAGCAAAAACGAATATTAATTCTGTCTTTTGTTCAATTGTGCAAATGTTTTTAGGGTTGGTAACAGTTGCAGTTACTAGCAAAACATTATTCATACAAAAGTTTATTTTCTCATCCCGATCTTGTGGATGAGATCAAATATTGCCCCGACAAGATTTTAGTTTAATGTTACATTGATATGCATGCCAATTGAAAGAAATTCTTTTTTCCAATGAGATCTGATTTTTTTTTTCTTCTTTTTGTAACTATCAAGCACACCAAAATCTTGTCTTTTAAGAAACGTACTACTGTTTTGTTTCTGCTAAACATCGTTTATTATATTATGAAGCTCGCAGAATTTAGTTTATACATTGCATTAATTAAATATAAAACAGTTCAGAAAAGAATTAATTTCAAACGGTACATAAACTTATAAAACTTTGGAGATCTCTTAATTAAATGAACAATAAATCTACATTTGAGGTTGATGTAGTTTGATAACTACTAAAATTTGACCGATGTAAAATATTTTTAGTTAGATAAGAAGTGGTTTTCCCTTTATAAATATAAAATACAATATTTGCTTTCTTGTCTTAAACAGCCCTAACTGAAAAATGATGTGAGATATTAAGAAACTTTTATTTTCTCCATCGAATATATATCAAGTGTATTCAAAAACTGATTTTTCACTTACAAAATGTTGTTTCCAAGATTATATGAAGATATTGTGCCACATCATTTTATTACACTAAATAATAATATTACATGGCGACTGTTCCTTTCAACTGAATGTTTGTCTAATTTCTGATCTTTATATGAATAACAGATCAATTCTAAGGTTTAGATTAGCACTTGTATAGCAGATATAACAAGTTTTTAAATATTTCTATCAACACTAAGCTGTGAAATGTGCGTTGCAAAGTAGAAAACAACATGTATACTTCTATTAACATTAAATAATCTCTTGAATAATATAAATCAATTAGAGTTCCATGTGAAATAAACATATTGATTTATGAGTAATTTTTTATGCTACGATTTTAATCATTTTTTTCAACAAGCTCTTCCAGTCCTGCTAATCATGGTACAGTGAATAATTTAGCAGACTTATATTTATTTCAATCAACAATTCAATAGATAACATACGTTTTAAAAAAACTTTTCAGATCATGCATTAGCAAATGCAAAATTTACAACGATCCCATTTTTCGCCAGAAAACAGAAAATAAATGTATGGGTTGACAGCATAGTTAATATTATAAGGAATCATCAATGCATACTGAATCCTATATAAGAAATTGTCACTAAAGCTGCTCATAAAACCATTTTCTACAAACATTGAAAATACAAAAAGAGGGGGTTGCGAAACACAAAAAATAAAAAGGATAATAACAATTCGCTTTGTCATTGAATTAGCTGTCTCTAAATGTAGTCTTGATGCTTCAATTTGTTTTAAAGCCTCTACTTTTGACCTATGAAAGAAAGGCAACAGCGTAAACACTGAAATTTGGCAAATAGCCATAAACACAGTTGGGATTGCTAGGACTATTAATATGCCACTTTTATCATTGAAAAGATACAAAATAGTCATACAGGATGAGAAAACTATTATCATAAGAAACAATGTCAGTATCGATCGCAGGATAACTTTCTTTGCTGAATGATTTACCATATACAAATGGGGATATTTAATCAGATAGAAGCGCTCATATGCAAAATAAACAGTGTTCACATTTGACCAAAAGTATGGTAAAAACATGAAACTTGAGACGGACACGAATGTTGCTACATGTGGATTGAAGACTTCGATAGCAGTACGAACGTTTCTCATGAGTAAGAATTTACTGAACCCTGGAATTATCACCAGAAAATCACTTATAGCCAACACAAGAATACAAGCAAATGTAGTGGATTTGTATGAGCCATTTCTACTTATTTTAACAATAGTGAATATGTTTCCGAAGATACCAAGAATATAGACCAATCCAAGTACAGCAAAAAAGAGGTACATTTCTGATCCACATTCTACATTAACGCAAGGTAATTTCCAGATGATTGTGCTTTCAATTGTGGAGTTCTGTCCCTGTATTTCAGGGCAAGCAGTTATGTTAGATGTGGAGCTACTGTTGTTTTGGCTGAGTAAGTATGTTTCTGCAGTTGTATTCAGATCCTGTTCCATATCTTAACCATAAAAAAGAGAAAAAAAAAACTTTGTAAGTTCTAGAGAGTCACGAACAACAACAACAATAATAATAATAATAATAATAACATATACTCTTCAAAAAAAAGAAACGCATAGTAAAGTTTTAATGAAATATTAGGACATTAAGGCTACTTAGTAGGATGATGTATTGATAACAAAGAAAAGTTAAATATAGTAAACAATAGGTCTACAATCAAAATGTCATTATCACTCAAGAATTGTATAATAATGGAAAGTTCAAGTCATTAAAGATCAATGTCTGGTATGCCCCCGGAGATCCCTATAGTTATAGCCTAAACATCAGAACAATGGACGCATATGATTGTACTAAAAACTGCATATGAATAATATTACACTCTAAACCTAGAGCTTGGGTCAGTTGTTGCAGAGTCTGGGGATGGAGTTTTCTTTGGCAGATACGTCGATCCATTTTGTTTAATGCATTTTCAAGGAGTGCAAATCTGGCGATTAAGATGGCCAATGTAGAACACAATGCTGTGGCTTTGCAAGAATGCGCTTATCAAACAGCCCTTTGTGGCTGTGCATTGTCAATTCAATTGATGCAGGATGCTGCGTTAATGGAAACACATGTGCAGGTAGGACGTCGTCAGAGTACCGTTGTCCATCAAAGTCCTTTGAATATGAACCAGATCAGTCCTACTTGTATACCATACCGTTGCTCACACCATTACTCTACAATAACCAAATCTATCAACCTTCAGAAGGCAGTTTGCTACAAAGCGTTCATTACAAAGCTTATGCAATATGACTCTTCCAACAGGCTTTGCGATAAAAGTTTGGACTCATAAGTAAACCAAACTGTTCAGCAGTTTTGATGTGGCCATGCTCTATTGGTCTGAGATATTTGTGGTGTTGGGGGTCAGAACAATGCCATGAAAAAGTCTTCTGGCTCTAATTCCAGCATTACGTAGTCAATTGTAAACGGTCTCGTTTTATATTCTGTGCAGTTCAGAAATAGCTAATACTGTAGATGACGTCATTTTGGAACGTTAATGAAGGTTACGAAAAGCATTGAAGTGATCCCGTGCTTCTGATGTCACGCATGGTCTGCCATATTTTTTGGCAATCATTTGCTGTACCATGCTGATGAAATCTGCTTTTAGGCGAGATATGGTGCTTTGTTCTCTTGCATTTGCGTGCTGTTCTTCACCTGTTTCCAGTTGCCCAATTTCCTTTTTGCGATATTCATTGTGAAAATTCAGCATTTTTTAATAGCGCCAATTTTTAGAAATATCAGAATCAGAAATCAATAACCCTAGCTTTTGATAGACCCTTTGTACCTGAATAATGTGGATCAGAAACCAACAAAAGAAAGGTGTAAAAAAAAAAAAAAAACACCAAATTTTGGCATTTTGCCAAATCAGGTTTTTTTGTCTGTGAGTTTTGTAGAATTTCTGTCAAGTTTACAACAGCGTCTAAAAAATAATGAATTTTACTCGACTAAATCATTTACATCTAAAATGAAATGTATAGCAAAACTATTTTGTATTGCTCAGCATATTAATCCTATTATGCAGTTTTTTTTTTTTTGTTTTTTTTTTCTTTTGTTTCTGTTTTTTGTTGTTTTTTTTTTTTTGTTTTTTTTTTTTGTTTTGTTTTTTTTTTTAATAGCATATTGGGGGTTTTTTTCAATGTCGTAGCAGGTTCCCTTTGCAAATTCATGTATATGGCATAAATACTAGTTTAATTTTTTACATTATATTTGGATTATATGTCAAGAGTTACCAAACACCTACATAGGGACATGTTCTTAAGTTCACAATGACTCAAAGGATAAAGTTAATTGCTAATTTTATATTATTGTAATATTTAATGTAATTCTGAATTAAATTACTAAATGTTTTATTTCATAATCATTAATGGAATATTACTTATTTTTTGTTATGTGTCTTTGTGTTAAGATAAAATTGAATGTTAAACATAAACTTTAAAAATTGCTTGTGGCATGTGAGATCCCAAAGGTTGATTCTCAAACTCATACTATTAACGTTAACAAACTGAAAAAATATTACTTATATTAACATTTTAATGCTTGAAAACCAACAAAAATACATTCAATATTTGATTTTTTTGCTGCCCTATATAGTTATATATTTTTTTTTTACATTCCCATCGCCTCATTGTAACGTGACAATAACAAGCTTTCTCCTTGTATATTTCTACTCGTGACTATACACAAAAATGGCATTCAAATCAATTTCATACTTGTCCTAGTAAAAATAAACAGCAAATGTGAATATTAATTAATAAACAACTTTAATTAGCTGTTATCAACTGTGAATCTTACAGCAATAACATGTTCTGTTTCGATTTCTTATATTGTCTTGAAAATGTAACACAAAACTCCGCCCATTTATTAGCTTCGACCTTCCCTTAAAGAGCATGAGAGATAAACCATGCAAGAAGAAATGTTGAAATGTTTTGAAGGTTAAGATTACTCCTCTATTTTTGACTAAATTGAATACAACTAATTACAAAATTTACACTTCTAATTCAAAATGTACAATGTATTTATGCTTGGATATTTTAAAATCCTTTTTAAGGACAGGACTGTCGTTGTTTAAGTTATACAAAATTTTCCTCCATTTCTTTAAAATTAAATGGGAAACTTTAATGCTTTTCATATCGAATAAATTTCTAAAAAAAAAAAAAATTGCAGTTCTGTATGGAAGCACTGTGTTTTGATTGCTTGTTTAATTTGTTTTGGTTTTTAATTTTGCTTTCCTTTGATGTTTGCTCAAAAGAGCTAAATAAAATTACGTGTGGGGAATGCACTCTTATCTGACATCGTCCCTGTGTGTTTGGCTACAGACCCTTGAATTCTGTTAACTCTCTGCATCTTTAGATTCAGGGCTACTGCAGTAGTTGCACTCATATCTAACAAAATATTTTTTTCACATTAAGGATTAATAAGGGACGTATTGACCCTTAAGGTAAAGTTTTAACGTTTTAGTATTTCTTACACTAAGGCTGCATGTTAATAAGCCCTTGATGTAAACGTATTTACAATAACGGTTGCAACACAGCCTTTCATATTTGCAATGTTCAGAGGGATATGAGCTCTGAGCTCTCACACCTACATGTACATATTTCAGAACATATTTGCCTTTAGTTTTGAATAAGAATGTGCGTAGTCGAAGATTATGCATTGTATATATTTAAACATAAAAAGTCACTCATATTTCTAATGACCAAAAATTCTTTAAAATTCTTATGGATTTGAGGACTACTTAAGAACCACAATGTTTCACTCTTTTCATTCTGAATGTTAAAAAATAGGCTTACCTTTATGTGCAGTATCTTCTTTAATGAACTAAATATTGCCTCTGTCTATTCTATAGTTGGCTAGACATGGAATGATGCGTTCCTGGTCCTCAAAAAACTCGTTGACTATTGGAAAAAATATTTAAAAACCTTTTATAAAAAAGCACGAGGAGCAATTCCTTACCTGAGTGGAAGAAACAACTCCCAATTAGAATAACTGTTAAAAAGATGTCTCTAATTAAATGAAGATAATTTTAAATGTAATGAAAAGGACAACAATTGACATTTTTCTGGTAGTCAAACAATGTAGAAGAGTGTTATTTAAAAGAACAGAAATTTAAAAAAAAAGTAGTGCATTACAACGGAATCCAAAGCCAAAAGTACATAAAATGACATTAACTAACAAATGCATAGGTATATTTAGATCAGAGATCGGAGTTAAATTCTAACATTGTAACGAATCATATAGCGCTTGAGCGTTTTACGTTTTGACAAAGTAAATGAGCTTTCTATTCTCGCTGATATTTGTCCTAATAATATCAAGACAAAATTTAGTTTTTTGCATTTAGTTTTCAATATTATGCTTCAATATTCTTATTTAAGTATTTATGATAGAAAAATTCTCAACCTTGTATCTTTATTATATCTTTATATGCTAATATTACACTAAGGGGTAAAAAAAATGCACCATAATGCATCGAAAACCGCTATATAGGCATCCATTTCAATTCTGAATTCATGATAGTGCGAAATCAGTACGGTTCAGTATACCTGAACTACTTGGGTAAAACGTGTCCAAGTCTCTGAATGTCTCTGAATGGCCAGAAAACATCCAATCAGCATTAACATCACTAAGACAATCAAGATGGAAGGAAATAATGCGTCATCTGAATCTAAAAGCAAAAGTGCATAAAATGTCATTAACGAACAATTTCACTGGCTTATTTAGATAAGAGATTGAAATGTAATTCTGAGATACAGTATCAAAAGATGTAGCGATTGAATTTTTATATGTCTTACCAAATAAAAGATACAATCTGTTCTCAATATAAAATTTGTTAATAATATTCAAGACCAGAATAATCCATATACGTTTTCAGTTTTATGTTTCAAAGTTTCACTTTGAGTGATAAGGATCTCAATAAAAGATCTTAATTTTATTTTACTTGTTAAGATCACACTGTACATTTCAAGAAAAAAAATTATGCGTCGTTACTATGGAATGATAAGTGCTTATTAAATGATTAGTATTATAATGTTATTTTTTAATTTGAATGGATAGGGTGGAAACATTTTGGTTATCATTTTTAAAAAGGCAACTTTTGAAGGGCTTTAATCTTTTAAATGTAAGCAAATGTGGACTCTAAATTTGTAAATTTAAGTCTTTCTTGATATTCTATCAAACCTTCAGAAAGAACCCATTGATTATTAATTATCCGACTTGATTATTGAACCTGCTATCCAAAAGTTCTCTACTACACTTGGATACTAGGTAAGTCGTACTATTATAGAGTCGGCCTGTTATTTGGTCAGCCGGCCTATAGACTTCGAGAGGAATCGTTACAATAATGCCTCTCTTACATTTCCAAAATTAACCAGCAGCCGACGGTAGAAACCGTCGTCTTGTTTTTGTTTTTTTTTTTTTTTTTTTCCAGATTTTTGTTTTCTGTCGACCGACCATGCTTACTCTTGGGGCCAAGTTATAATTTTTCTACGTCGGGGTCTGATTTCTTTGGTTGAGATACTCGTTCTAAAGCCCAGCGACTAACTACCTAATCACCGCACGACATTCGAAAGACAATCGGCCAATGACTTTGCTGACGTTTGGATCTCCCAGAAAAAGGGTGATAGACAACGCTGGATGGCCGATAATCGGGCATCAGTAGTCCGCTCTGTTTGCCGATTGCAATTTATCGATCGACTGTCAGTAGTCACATTGCACAGTTAATCGACTGTTTACCGTTCGAGAAGCTCGAGTTCTCTCTTTGTTTTCTGGAATGTCATTTCTCCCTTTTTAAAGAGGTAGTGGGAGTTTTCTCCAACCTCTTTCTGGGTGGGTTCTTCCTTATTCCTATCTTCTCTACTAAGAAAGAATTTTTACAATCTCAGAGTTGGATGTCATTTGGTTCAAAATATAAACAAGTGCCCCATTTTCAAAATGAAGCATTATCCTTTACGTTCCAGGCTTGTGTAAGGTTTGCATTTTGAAATGTAACCCAATTTAAGGAACATGCAAACTCTCCCAATAGGTTTCATGAAATAAATCACATCATTAGTAGTACTCTTGTTGTCAAAGTTAAAACAAGGATATAAAATAGCCTTAAATATTGGAAGAAGACCCAAGTTCTTCGATTTTTTTTTTTTAACTACAGAATTCAATGCGTCATATTGCATTATAATTTCATTGGAATATATGGAAAACATAAGATTGCCTGATTTAAGAAAAACAAGATGTGTTATTAAATTCCGATTGGAGTTTTTTTTTTTTTTTTTTTTTTTTTTTTTTTTTTTTTGCTTGTTTGTTTGTTTTTTTGTTTGTTTGTTTGTTTGTTTGTTTGTTTGTTTTTTTTTTGAAAACGGAATCAGAGTCAGTGGAAATGCTATGATTGTGCTGTATTTTGTTTTTAGTGTTTCTATGTAATAGAAATTTTAGGAAACTTACATTTTGCGTTTTTACGTTTTGCGTTGATGTCAAAACACAAAATCTTATAACGCATATTGTAATAAGATATTTTTTGGATTGTTGTATTTTAGTTATCATATTTTGCGTCGATATTAAGCAAAACGAAACAATGCGAAATGTAAAATCACACATTTTGGTCAGTCAGATTGAGAATAATTTTCACTTTTCACACCAATGATTATATCAATATTCTTTATTATTAGCCGTTTCCTGTTCCTGTTCCATTTCAAGGGATCTAATTATTTCATGGCTTTCAAACATGACAATTTTTATTTTTGTGAAATGGCATTTTAGTTTGGTTTTGTTTGTTTGCTTGTTTGTTTGTTTGTATAATCACTGATATGTTTATTTTTACTGTGGAATCATATTTTATGTGGGTTCAATATTCTAGGAGAATTCATTTCTTATAAATTAACAATCTCACATTATGGAGTTGCACACTCAAAGCAACGTAAAATTAAGAATCTACGTATCGATATAATGTGAGTTGAGTGGAGTGAAATATAGAGATAACAGTAATGAAGCACAAAAGTCCAAACAATTCAAATCAGAAGCAGAGCAAACACGGTTCTCTAAAAACATCAGAAGTGGGATCAGGTGTCATGGAGGAGAAAGCATCCCCTGTCGATCTTTGATCTTTGAATTTTTTGCAGTAAACATGTTGCTATTTATATTCCAAGTAATATGTAACCTACCAAATTTATGCGGCATAAGACATCTATATTTTCATCTTTCAAAGGTCCTCTATCACAAATAAATTTGGTAGGTTACATGTTACATGTACTTAGAATATAAATAACAACATGCTTACTGCGAAAATTCAAAGAAACTTCTTGGTTGGTCAAGTGATCATCTTACGGACTTTTTAGTAGCTTTGAATGCGTACAAATTCATTTTCAAATGACAATTTCAACCTTTTGATTTATAATTTAACCTTTAAGGTGATCATTTTTACAAAATACTATGAAAAATGCAGATAGTACACTGGTAATTTAATGTCTTTTTTTTGTCTGAGAGGTTCGCTATAACTAAAACTTACCTTGCTACTGAATATTTTTTTTAGAATATTGCAATTAAAATTGCGATTGAAAAAAAATTTAATTCTTATTTTCATTCAACAATTATCAAATTTTCAAAACAAGCATTTTACAATAATAAAACAATGTTTGGAAGGATATATTAACCACGGAAGCCCGTTGAGGCCAGTTCAGCGAAAGAAATATTTTTTATAGCGTTTATACGCAAAACATTGCGTTTAATCGCAATAATCATTGCGTTTAAACGCAAAAGATTGCGTTTAATCGCAATGTATACTGCGTTTAAACGCAAAACACTTTGCGTTTAAACGCAATGGTCAGTTGCTCTGTTGGTCAGTTGCTCTGTTAAAAAAACTGTCCCCTACATTGCGGTCACAAGTTCAACCCATGTATAAAGGGATTTTTGGAAAGGACTGAGGAAATGCTGGAATTACGTACAACATGATGAAGTATTTAGACTTTAATGTACATTCATAACCCTTCCTATGGTTGTATACAGTAAACACAAGAAAATATGTGATGGATTTATATGAGATCAAAATCAAAATCAAATGAAAACAGATTGATCGATGTGCACTACATGTATCAAATTGACTAGTGCTGTTAATACACTGAAACATTCTCTATAAGTTGTGATATACGTAAGCAATTGATCAGACACTTCATGAAGAGTTTTGGGTTCTAATACATTTAAGACATTCAGGTTGTTAGGATGCCATTGTTTTACTACAATTTTCAAAAACTGGAAAATTTGGCAAAAGACACAAAACAAATCGGATCTTCTTAAAGTTGAAGTGTCGGATCCCAGTACATGTACAGGTTATTATAAGCTTTGAATAATTCATGTTTGATTTTGAAACTACAGTATCATTGTGTTTGAAGGCAAAACAGATCCTTATTAGGAAGGATTATTGCGTTTAAACGCAAAGATTATTGCGTTAAATCGCAAAGATTATTGCGTTTAATCGCAAAAATTATTGCGTTTAATCGCAAAACTATTGCGTTTAATCGCAAAAGTATTGCGTTTAATCGCAAAAATTATTGCGTTTAAACGCAATAATTATTGCGTTTAAACGCAATAAAAATATTTCTTTCTCTGAACTGGCCTCAACGGGCTTCCGTAATTAACACATCGCGTAACATCTTTTTTTTATATATTAACACGATATTTCTTGTGATCATTCCTTAAAAAAGTAAAATATTTTATTCTGGTCTATCTGTGTAAATATGTTTAGAATAATTATGAGGTTCAGGTTAGCGATTATTAAACAGATAACAAGCTTTAAAAAAATTTCAATAATATTTGAGTTGAGGAAACTGCGATGCGGATGCAAAAACTTTATTTCTGAGATTACATGTATTAAAATGACTTTTTTAATCAAAAATTAATCATGAATCACGGGATTTAAATCCGATGATCAAATAAAGAGATTTTAGTAAACAAAACTCAGTATCCAACAAAGAATGCTGAGAGAGAGAAAGTTAGAGAGAGAGTATTTTAGTCATATATGACCAAAAAAAAAAGAAATTAAGTAAAAATGGTAATAATAAAAGTCCTTTATTTATAGAGGATAGCACAATTAATTTACAAAAGTAGTTTACATTGTTATCCTGCAAACTTGTTTATAGAAAGATTTTTTTTACAGATACAAAAATATGTCATAGAATGTGACAGACATAGGTGTTACAAATATACAATATTTACATATGTAATTTAAAATTTTCATAAAATTTAAAATCACTTAGAAAACTGAAAATATTATTTTTTTAGAAATACTGATTTAAAACTTGGTATCTCTTGGTAACATTTTAAAAATTATGGCAGTTTATTCTGTATCTGCTAGTCCTAAATTGTAATTTTTTTTAAAATATTCTGTTTTTGCCCTTGGAATATTCAGTGCACTGCTTTGGCTAAATCTTGCAGACCTACCGTTTATTTCATAAACGTACATAAAAACATCAAAGAATTTGGAGCTAAACCATGAAGGACTTTGAATTTCAGATTGTATCCTTTACAATCAACAAGCAGTCTTTGTAAAAAGTAAACTACAAAATAAGAATTCATCAAAAATCATTTAAATAACATTGAGGATTTCTTTTTCTTGAATCTGCCATTACTTGCTGAAATGTGTTTCTCTTATGTAAACGCGACATTTTGCCGTCATAGACAAGATTTCAATTTAATTATTTTTTTATTAAATTTTCTTTCATGATATGATTTAAATTATATTTGTTATTAGATACACACCTGCTGATCATCCGACAGTGAATATATTTACTGCATTACAATGAAAAGACAACATTGCAGACACCATTTCAAATGTTACAACAAATGCAAAAATTTACAACAACCCCACTGACCGTCAGAAAACAAGAAATAAATGAACGGGTTGATAGCATAGTAAACTCTGTTAAGAATTATCAATGGACACTGAATCCTATTTAATAAATTGTCACTGAATCTGCTCACAAATAATACATTTTCTACGAGTATTGAAAAAAAAAAATCAGGGAGCTGCGACACAACAAATAATAATCAGGATAATAACAATTTGCATGGTCATTGAATTTGCAGTTTGTCAATGTAGTCTTGATGAAACGTTTTGTTTTAAAACCTCTTCTTTTGACCAATGGTAAGTGTAAAAACTAAAAATTGAAATATGGTCATAAACACACTTGGGATTACTAGGACTATGAATATACCACTTTTATCATTGATAAGCTTAAACAACGTCATACAGGATGAAAAAAGTTATCATCATGAGAAACAATGTCAATATCGATCGAAGGACAATTTTCTTTGCTGATGATTTGTTATATACAAAAGGGATATTTAATCAAACAGAAGTGCTCATATTCAAATTAAACAGTGTTTATATTTGACCAAAAGTATGGAACAAACATAATACTTGAGAAAGACACGAAAGTTTTTACATATGGAATAAAGACTTCGATAATTGTCAGAACGTTCCCTATGAGTAAGAATTCACAAGACCTGGAATTATTACCAGGAAATCAATAATTGCCAAAACAAAAAAGCAAATGTAGAGGATTTTTATAAACCATGTCTTAAAATTTAAACAATAGTGAATTATTTCCAAAGGATGCCAAGAATGCAGACCAATCCAAGTACAGCAAAAAAGAAGTACATATGTATATATTAAGTCCCACATTTCATATTAACACAGGGCAAATTCCAGATGATTGTTGATTCATTAGGAGAATTTTGTCCCTATATTTCAGGGCAATCAGTGATGTTAGATGTGGAGCTACTGTTGTTTTGAATGGGCGGGTATGTTTCTGTAGTTGTGTTCCGATTCTCTTCCATTTTGCTACGCAATGTATTAAAAAAAGCTTGGTAAGTTCAAGAGAGTAACGAATATTTTTTGTAATGACATCTCATTTTCTTAATATGTCATTGAATGATATTTTTAGAAGAACACATATGCAGCAATTTTTTATTTATCTATCAATTCTTTCACAATTATCATTCCCTTTGAAGGGATCGTTTATATAATTCTTGTTCGTAGGAAGCACTTTAAGCTTGGGAAGCACAATCTAATTTAACAGAAAACCTTGACAAACAAAAATAAAGTAACTCACTGCTGTCAATCAGCTTTGTTTTGTAGTGTATACATGTTGTTTATACCTCCAAAATTATTGAGGGGGCACAGCTGTCAATTAGCTTTTTTTTCTATAGTAAATCATACATTGCCCCCCTCCCCAACGGAGTCGTACAGTACCCTCCATGTTATTAGACATGAAGGATGCTTGTATAAGCAAGTGAATGTTCTCTAAAAAGTTATCTAGACTCTATCTCGATACTTTTTATGAACATATTTGTTTACAGAAATTCATGTGAGTGTGCATAGGATTAAAATATTATTCATACGACGCAAAAGCATTGTCGTCCTGCGTCTTTCATGTATTCCATATACTAGTGACTGTTTTAATCTACAATGTTCTCAACATATGTGTTAAAGTTATGATAATTTTCTTTGGAAAATAATTTTTAACGAGTCTGGGCTATTTTTTACTTACATCACATCATTAAAGATACACAATATGTCAGAACTATCTCTTAAAGAAACCATAAAATATTTTAAATGTCCCATGTAGGAAAACTGGGATATTTACAGTAGGGAATTCGTGATGTATTTTTTTCAATCTTATCTAAATTGAACAAATTTGTTCAATTTAGATAAGATTTTTGAAAATATCTTGCATCTACTATTTGAAAAAGATCCTTAATTTTTTTTTTTTTAAATTCAGGTCAACATTTACTTCATAGATGGTTTTGAGTCTAATATAACCCTTAATGTAAAACTTTAGCTTTTTTAAAACTTTTTTACATTAAGGGTTGACAGGGGGTACATATATTATTTTTACAGAGTATGAAAATGTTAAAAAATTATATTTCACTCCGAATCTTTTTACTCAATTTTGTCGTAAAAGTGAAAATTTTAATACTGCAAAAAAAATTCTGTTTCTGTTGTGTGTGTGTGTGTGTGTGTGTGTGTGTGTGTGTTTTGTTTTTTTTTTTTTTGGGGGGGGGGGGGTGGAGCTTTATTTGATTTCTTCTTTATTTGCTTTTTTTTCCTCAAAAGACCGATTTATTACAGCGAGATAGTTTCTAGACACTTTGTTCCGGCGTCATGTTTTGGCTAGACTCCCTTGTGATAATATTAACTTTTACACCCTTTTACAGAACTACTACAGTAAGTGCACTTGTTTTCGGAAAATGAATATTTTAATATTAAGGACGAATAAAAGGTTTAAATCGACCCTTCATACATTTTTTTCTTCATTTTCTTAATTACTACTTTTAATATTCAGGGTAGCACTTAATCTAAAAACTGAAATATTAACAATAAGAGTTACAACAAATACCATTCACAAATACCTTTCATCAAACGTTCAATAATGTATTAACTAAAGTCCTCCAACAAGCATATTCTATGACATGCTTGGATTTCTTCATATATGCACGAGTTGTCCAAGTTCATCCCCTTATAAACTTTTAAACATGAAGAACTTAATTCTTTTTTGTTTGAATTATCAATATTTTTTTTTAAATGTGAATAGCTTTTAATGCTGCAAGAGAACCAAAATGCATCACTCTTATCATTCTGAATGTTAAAAAAAACTCATGCTTACCTTTATGGTCAGTACCTTCTTTCCAGAATTTAATATCGTCTATATCTTTTCTCTAAACGGTTACAAGAGAAATATTTAAACTGATGTGACCTTGGTCTTCAGAAACGCATTACTATGAATATGATTATTTTCAGATCATTTACCTGTGTAGGCGAGAAATTAAAATCAATTTCAGATAAGAATGACTTTTCATAAAGGTTGCGATAATTATAATCAGGTATATACTTATTAACGGCTTGTTTTTAAAGCAATGCATAGCACAAAACCATTTTAAAATTTCTCTTGGTGATTTAAGCTTTTAGAATCTTCATTATTAATTAAAATGATATTATTATCAACACTCTTTTTCTTCCCTCGAATTAATTATTTCCTCTTTTGTCAAAAAACAAAATAAACTTGCAAGATGTTTTTATTAGAAGAAATGATATTCGGTCGAACAAATTTTTTTCTAAATAAACTTTAATTTAACAGGAAATGCAGAAAAGCACCAGTGCTTAAACAATGCGTGAGAACTTTGGCGATTAACACATCATTTGGAACCTAAAAGCAAATGTGCATGATATTGTAGAATAAGGAAACTGTCCTTCAAATCCAGGTTCATTTCTCTCATTATGTCTACTTAAACTTCAAAATTAAATGTTTGACAAAGATGAAGATAACACACAGTGATAAATCTAATAAAACCTACAAACAATACACTTTTGTGAACAGGGCAAAAGAAAATGGACCCCTGAAAATTCCAGAAGTGGGATCAAGTACCTAGGAGGAGTAAGCATTCCTTGTCGGCTGGTCACATCCACAGTGAGCCCTATGTATTGAACAGGTAGAGGGAATCCGTAGTGAACTTTAGTTTAAAAAAAACTATGGCCTAACAACTGGTAAGAAATATGTCAGTCAAATACGACCAATGATAGGTTGAGAGGACGAAGATTTACATTATTACTGTAAATAGCATTGGAAGTCTGAGGAAAATAAATATTTGGAAATAAGTTACCTGTCTATGGCTATAAAAGGGAGAAGGGGAAAGTCCAAAGTCAAAGAAAACATCGCTTTGTAAAAGAATTGATACAAAAGAATTTAAATAACAAAGAAACGAGATGCTAGGAAGTTTAATATAAATATAAAACAAATTTATAGAACTTCAGAGATTCGGAATTAAGCTAACATTATTACATCAAAACATAAATTCTAAAAAAAAATTTCATTGGCTTAGTTAGAGATGCGAAGTTTATCTTTGCCATAAATCCAACACAGAATGTAACCTTTGGAGAATGTATTTGAAAAATAAGACATATATATGCTCTGTTTTCATACATTATACGGCGTTATGGCACAGATACGTAAACCTTGAGGGTTTGGATTGGTGGTGTCTGAGGTCACAATGGCGTGAGTGATGGTACGGGATGATGAGGCGTTTTCAATGGCGGATACTTCTCTCTTAGAGGTGGACACTGTTGCTTGAAGGACTGATTTTGCTTTGTCAGAGGTAAAAACGACATGACTGACTACAAGGGATGGAAAGGAGTTTTCAAGGGCGGATACTTCTTCCTGACAGGTGGCCACAGTTGCTTGAAAGACAGATACAGTTTCGTCTGAGGTCACAAAGATATGACTTCATATTAAACACAATTATTTAAATAAGCGTATCACGATTAAAAAGATTTTGAACACAAAATGATAACAAGGATATATTTCTTTTAAGTGCGTTTTGCACCATGACCCAGAAAAACTTGTATTACACAAACCAACTGTCAAAATCAAAAATTCGGATGACTTGGAATATGCAAAGTATCCACGTGAAATATCTACACTTTGTAAACATGATAAAAAATTTAAAAAGGTGGCTTATCTTTCCAGGTACATGTAGATGAGGTATGAAGGTTCTCAAAGACATATTTTTTTCACACAAAACTAATTCAAGAGACTCGATATGCAATATCAAACTACAAAATCATTTTTTTAATTTGATCAATTAATAAGTAAAAGAAATCAAAATTAATATATTCCACTAAGTTTTCAAGGACCACACAGGTGTGTGCACGTGTGTGTGTGTGTGTGTGTGAGTGTGTGTGTGTGTGTGTGTGTGTGTGTGTGTGTGTGCAGACTGATGCAGACTGTATAAAAGAGGCACATTTAATGGGAAAGAAAAAGATATGTCTTTAAGATTTTAAAGATTTTATTTTTTAAATTATGTATATTATTTAGTTTGTAAAATTAAACGCCACACCATCAAGCCACGTGCTCCTTTTCACTTAGTTCCGACCTTATTTATTATAAATGTAAAGTGTAAAATGGTACTTTTGTCAATTATTTAAAGGAAAGTTTCTAATTATTTTGTGTTTGTAAATTAATGACTCCTAAATATATCAACCCAGGAACTACATATCTAATTTAATACAACATTTAGTGTGTTTTGGTGTGTGAAAACAGGTAAGGAGTTTAAAACAAATTCAGCAATTTAATAAGAATTATGATTTCCACATCATTAGGAATACACCTACTGTATTGTTTAGTGAAAATTGTTTATAAATCGAATATTTAGTGCCTGTACGTTAAATATCATTGAGAATTAAAATCTTATCACTGCATCATACATCAATGCTATGTACATGTTTTACTTATCGATGTTTATTCAATAAAAGTACATATGGAATTTTCTAACTTGTTTTACAATTCAAAAAGAAAGAACGTTAATACATGTAATATATTCAATAGATATTCAAAAAATAAAATTATCCAATCATTTCTTTCATGTGCATTTCAAGGGCATCACACTTTTTATCCCTATGTTAAAAGTCAAAACATATCGAAACCTGTTGTCTTTGCAAATACATTCTGTAAGTAATACCTTTTCTAATCAATCAAATACAAAGAATCCTTAATTTCAAAACTACATTTAGAAAGAAATCTTTCTTCCTATGCACGTGGAAATATTTTCTCTGTAAACTAATACATCTTTACTTGGAAATAATAGTTTACAGTCCATAAAACAACACACATATCTCAGTTTAGTATATTAAACAAAACACTTTGAATTTGACAAATACCCCGGTACATACATCCCTTGCAAGATGACCAAGACCAAATTTTTATCCTGCTTACAACTTTTTTTATTCAAATTAAATTGAAAACGGTTTAAATTTTTTAAAAGGAATGTAGAAAGATATTTTTACGCTAGAAATTTTAAACAAAATCCTTAATTTTGAAAAATTTTACAATCAACTAATAAGTTTTTGGTCTTAGTCGTAAGTTCTTTTGTAAAACGGGCCCCTGATCAATATTCTTAAGTATTGATTATTTCTTATATACATGTATGTAATGCAGATTCTTTTACATGCATTTAAAAATGAAAATCATTCTAATTTAACTGAATAGGACAAAAAACATGATCGGTCAGATAACTATTATAAACAGGGAGACCAAAAATTTTAAACAAATTGAAAAAAAAATAAATAAATAAATATGAAACATGCATGAGATTCTAGAATTAAATATGAGTATACCGGGTATATCAGATTTAATGTTCTGATTCAGTTCTAGAATTTTTATTCTCACTTAATATCGGATAGTTTTGTGATATGACATCATCATAAGATGGCGGAGGAGCAGTAAAATCTGAAGACTGTGCATAGTTAAATCCACTGCTTTGTATGCTTGATCCCTGAATATAGTGAGGAGATGCGTCTGAATAATCGTGATCAGACGTCTGCCTTTGTGATGGAGGAGACTGTGGAGAACCCTCTCTGTCGGAGATGGATGATGTCGTAGAACGTGAATCATCTTCTGGAGGAGCTTGTCGGACTACAACTGTACCATTGTCTGTGAAAAAGAAAAAAATTTGAGGTTTTTTTCTATATACCTTGTGATAAAATTTGATTGAATAAATGTAAACTTCGGTCATAAAAAACAAGTACTTTAATTTTTATCTTAGAACAATTGGAATGAAAAGGGTGAGGGTAACGAACAGTGATCATGCAGTGTCAAGAAACCTACAAACAATACAAATCTGTGAACAGGGCATAGGACACGGACCCCTGGAAATTCCAGAGGTTGGATCAGGTGCCTAGGAGGAGTTAACACCCCTTGCTGACCTATCACATCCGCCGTCTTCCCCATGTATCAATCAGGTAATCGGCATAAACAGTTTAGTATAAAAACAATGACCTAACAATTAGTATGAAATATGTCCGTCAAAATAAGACTCAATAATAGGTTGTATTTGCAAATAGGGTCATTTTATCGACCAAAGAAACGTGAATTTAGATGTCACTACAAATCGTGCTTGTGTTTTTAATGACAACAAAACGTATCATATACAGAAATCACACCTTGTTTTTACGGATATGTTTTATTCTAATTTTGGTTTCAATTTTTGTTTAAGTCGAGGGCAGTTCCTTTTTCACAAAGTTACCCAAAAGTATATGGAAATATGAGACCTGTAATGTCTGTTTTTGATCAAATTACTTCAACTTTATTTCCTTTTCAGAACAATTTGTTCATTGAAAATACTTAAGTATAGTAAACCGCACAAATGTAAATCATCAATGTCAAAATCACAAAATTATACGTAAGAAAACATAAACGATTTTTAACACTTTTTGATAACTTACGCCACTTTATACATTTTGAAAGAAGAAAATTATAGATAGACCACACGCTTCTAACTCGCTTTAAGCGCTTTAAGGGGGCCGACTGGGGTTTTCATTGCGCAATACTTTGCGCAGCATAGTAAAATCAAGCCTTTTTACACTTTTAAAGCAACTATTTTCATCAAATTTATCAAATAAAACAAAATTAAGAGATCAGAGTTTAAAAAAATCTAATTATAATTTCAGAACACTGATTTTTAAAAGATTTTTCAAGTGATAGGTGGATGGACGTCATAATATTGTGTTTATGACGTTATGATAACATGAAGTTTTTTAAGAGGGGGTCATAAAAAATGTTACAAAAGAAAAAGTATAAAATAAATTCTCTTGAAATTTAAAATACAGGAAGTTGAAGATCTCAAAATTGTTTTGTGATATTTTTTTTTATAAATCATTAGTATCTGTCATATTTTGTAGTACTCCATAAAAACAGGAAAATTTAATATTTCCTTTTACATTTTTAGATGCCCCCTCTGGAAACTAGACGATATAATTTTGTTGGGGGTTTTCATATAATATACAATATAGTATTAATCATCATACTCGTATGTAATAATTTGTGCTAAAACGTCTATTGTGATATTTGTAAAATTTGCTTTGAAGTACAAAAAAACTTGCATTCTCCCATTTAATCCCATAGTAAATGTACCTGTATTTTGAGACGGTCGCTAAAAATACCCAAAGATAGATTTTCCTTTAACTTTTGCATGTGTTCTAAAGTCATTTACTTACTAAAGAGTTTTTCTACTGTAGTTTTCACAAAATAAAACCCCAGTCGGTTCCCTTAAATGTGTTTTATAATCGTCTACAATTAAATAAAAAAATTGATACAGGTAGTTAGGGTACATCCCTGTTTCCAATTTATACATTCAGTTGAGATTTCCTTTACCCCGAGATGTTCAGAAACCCATTAATCAGCAGTGGTTTTATCCAGCAGCGGGTTTTATCCCAGAAGTTTTCTCAATTAAAAGTTTGTGCAAACATTTAGCCTATCATTATCTAGATTGCAATACCAAACCATATATACATACTTAAACTGAAAATAATATTTTTATTATTCAAACAATGTACAACCATATAACCTCACGTATAAAGAAATTAACTTAATTGTTTTTATTTACAAAACTTTTTTTCGCTTTTTGAATATATAATAGTAGCCAATAGGTTTAACATACATAAAGGTATTTGAAAACTATGCTATTTGAAACATATTTTGTAACCAGACAAACTACATATAATTAAAGTTGTCCGTTTACTAGATTTTTAAAATTAGCAGTAAAGTAACTATACATGCTTGCTCGCAAAAAAATGTCTGTAAATTCACAAAGTAATGTGTACCCTTGTAATTTTCTGAATGCTTATCATAATAGTTAATTATATTATGAAGGGAAAATAACATCTCAAACATTTCTGAAGGAAATGTGAACAAAACATCAACTATACATTTTCATTTTGAAAGTTGATCAACATATATTTTTCTCAGGCTAAGAAATAAGACTTATCCAGCCGTGTGAAAAAAATGCAAGCCATGTCTCTTATACAATATATTCAAGAGGTGATGTAAATCATATTTGGATTTTGAAAAACTCCAAAGAATTTATACAAAATTTAAAATTTCAATATTTTTCCAAAGTCAGAAACGTTAAAACATTTCATTTTCAACATTTTATACAACCATCCCTTACACTGAATTAAAGATCAGGCTTTCTGATATTATAGACAACCTCTTCTTCATTAAAAATGGATCTATGAAATTCTCATAATCTTGTGATTGGTCATATACAAAATTATTTTTTTTAAAAATCAGTCTTATTCTACACACAAGTACTCTAGATCTGAATTTGATATCAAAATGATAATTGAGTTCCTCATTGACAATATCTACATGTATGTAGTCTTTGGAGAAAACTCTTTTATTTTATTTCATTCGACATTCAGATATATCGACAATGTTTTATCAATTAAGAATAGCTACTTTCAATCATATTTAGAATAAACATATCCCAATGAATTTAAAATAAAAGACATTACAGAGCTTGCCACATCTGTTTTATCTTTGGTTGTTTTACTGAGTATAGACGATAATGGCCGACTGACAACTAAACTGTATGACAAACGAGATGGCTTTAATTTTTCCATCGTCAACTTCCCTTATTTATGCAGTAATATTCCAATATCAACTGCATATGGTGTTTATATCTCCCAACCCATTTGATAAGCAAGAGCTCGCTCTGAGTACGATAAATTTTTAAACCGAGCAGGCTACTGACTAATAAGATAATGTTACAGGGATTTCAAATCTCGTTAAAGTGAGCATTTCGAAAGTTCTGTGGTCGTTATAAAGACCTTGTTTACAAATACAACTTTTCCTTTTAGTCGTATTTTGACTAATATGTTATTCAATACCAATTGTTAGACCGTTCTTTTTATAATAAATTTAACTACGGATTACTACCTAATGAAAACATAGGGGTCGCGGCGAATACGACGGGTCGACAAGGGAGGCTTACTCCTCTTAGGCACCTGATTTCACCTCTGAGGTTTCCAGGGCTCCGCTTTTTAAGCCCTATTCGCAAATTTGAATTAATATACAGAATTTATTTTAGATCGGTCACTATTCGTTATCTTCCTTCGCCTTTTTCATACCTGTGTCTTATGCTGAATATCCTAACAAGTTGCTGAATATTCTAAGATTGCCCAAATCATTGATATATTTTTTTTTACAATTAACTCCCCGAGACGTAAGACATGTAAATCATGAGCATTCCAGAAAAATTACCCCCTCTTCCTAAATAAAATAACAGATTGGACAGTTCATTTATGAAGACGTAAAGTCTAACTTACTTGAAGAATAAGCTACAATAGGCTGAACTTCTCTGATGGACAAAGCAGTCTCTCCATTTTCTTGTTGCTTGCAGCATGATATACAGCATGCTAAACAAAAGGTTAACCCGACCACAAGTGCAATTGCTATTCCGAATGTGCCACCAGATGACCTTGTGATAAAATGATGAAAAAAAAAACATTTATGTGTTTTTTGGTCAAACTTCAACTGTTGAATATTATATTTAAATGGTGAGGCATTATTATGTTGAAATATATTAAATAAAGATACATTGTATATATACACAACACTTTTACCTTTAAATGATATGATTCTTTTCCATTATTATTATTATCATTATCTAATCTTTAACTGAACAAAATATTACTTAAAATATCTATAGGAAACACATCTTTTCATTTTAACTCCTTGAAAATGCAGTCTTGTCACATGTACATCATATTTAATTCTTACTATTACAAATTAAGTGTCTATTCAGACAACTTCGTATGTTTAATGTTCTTGTAACAAAAATTTTCATTACATTAATTATAAAGACAAACATATAGTTACAAGTATTATAAAAGGATGAAATTTGCTCACTTTGTCAAATGTTAAAATGACATCATGTGCCTCCTGTTTACTGTAATTACAGGTAATTTACTAGGAAATTGTGACAAAATAAGTATTTGTATTTATTTCTTTATTTAATTATATATATATATATATATATATATATATATATATATATATATATATATATATATATATATATATATATATATATATATATATATATATATATATATATATACATGATGTATACTTACATCTCATAGTTGTCATCATATATACATGTATACTTACATCTCATAGTTGTCATCTGTATTCCTGTAATTATAATTATCATAATATTCATAGTAATTTTTGTAGGTTTTGTTTTCACAACAGCTGCTTCCACAACAGTATTGTTCAGTGTAACAGTAAAATGTGTCAATTCTACTTTTGTAAATAGAACGGGGGAAAGACGAATTTTTGTTTTCCAGTAGCATACGGCTCCAGTCCACGGATTTCTTATAATAGATACAAACTTCAGCATGTACGGGAACTGAAAAGAAAATAAATATGAAATTAATGTAAGGTACAGAAAGCACTTACTTGCACGGATCTATTTGCAGAGTTATTACATGTATATACTAAAGCAACTAAAAGTAACCTTTGACCCTCCCTAGAAAACGTGGAACCCCTCTCCCCCTTGTTAAGATGGTAGGAAAAGTCATAATAAAAAGCTTAGGAAAGAAGTTTTTCACATTTGGGATAGGGTTTTTTTAATTCTTTTTTTTTCGCTTGTCAAGAAATTTCTGGATTGGAATTTTTTTTCTCGCCCCCCCCCCCCCCCCCCGTGAAAAAAATTCCTGAATTCGCGCCTGACTAAGTCCATAGCTCAATATTGGAATAAAGGAGATTTTTGTCATGCCAATCCACCATGTATGCAGCAATTGATCTTTGGACTTCAATGCAATAAACATTGTCTTACTAATTATTCAAGTAAAGATTACACTCTGTAATTGCCATTGACTGATTCATACGATGGCCAACTGCGGCAGCCACATTACTAAATTTAGTAATTGTCTTTTTGTGCATATACAAATTGACAAAATATATATGTACAAAATGCACAAAAACCTTGCTTTTCTGTACATGTGCTTATTGGCAAAATGTACATGTACATACATCAAAACGTTTTATTACCTTCATATGTTTGGTCTCAAATGATTGCATGATTAAAAACATATAACCTACTTGAAAAATCATAAAAAGCACGAGTATTTTATCGGGAAGAACTCATGTCTTTCCAAATGAGTTTAATTAAATTAAATTAAATCTAGAGATGTAATTTCTTCTTCGACAAATAATGCGGCGTATCCCTTTCTTACACTTACGTTAAATTTTGTTATTAAAAAAATTAAATACTTAAATACATGTAACAATTCACAATATTTACTGCAAAAAAGTTAACAGATATTGGAAGGATTTTATGAGTGAAAAGACATCATCATAAATTATGCAATTGGTAAATTATGCTATTGGTTAATTATGCTATTGGTAAGTTATGCTATTGGTTAATTATACTAGTGGTAACTTATGCTTTTGGTAAATTATGCTATTTGTAAATTATGCTATAATTATGCTTTTGGTAAATCAAAAGTTGAAAAAAATATTTGCATTAGGTTAATAAGCTAGGAGTGGGGTTGAGGTTTTCCTTTTATTTTTTTCCCTCAGTTTGTGGACTGCAGACATTTGATTTTATCAATTTGCAAGTTTAAAAATTCGTTAATTCATAGCAATTAATATTTGAATTATTAGTGCACTTATTAAAAGCATCATATCCTTTGTTGTTATATGTAAATATAAAATTTGTCAACTTTGCATAAGTCGCCCGCATGGCGCAGTGGTTATAGCGTCTGCTATAGAGTCGCGAAGTAAGGAGTTGATCCTTACGTCGCGGGTTGGAATCCCACTACGGGACGTGGAGACCGGTCCTTCGGATGAGACCGTATAAACCGAGGTCCAGTGTCGCAGTAGGTGTTGGCACGAAAAAGATCCCTCACTGCACAATGGCCGTAAGTGGCGAGCATAGGTCAGAATTTGTAGCCCTCCACCGGCAAGTGGTGGCGTCTCCATATGAGTGGAAAATTCTCGAGAGGGACGTTAAACAACAATCAATCAATCAATCAACTTGTGCATGTAGAGAAAACAAAAAAGGTTTTGGTGTATTTTATACATGTACATTTTGCCAAATTTTGCATGTGCAAAATGCACAGCATTAGCTATATTTAGATTGTATTGTATCTGCCATCGTAGATCCATGCTTAATTAGTACACTTATACTTTGAATGGAAGAAAATATTAATGCAAAAGAAACATATTAATTATGTAACATGTCACAATCAGATTTAATATAAATTATCATATTAGTTCTAGACTTATTTTTATCATAAGCTAAGAATTAATAACCCGGCCTCGAGACCATAAACTGAGAACAGACTTAAGTCAAACTTTTGATTTTGAATATCTGGTTTTATTTAACATACATACTTAAAAATGTGCAGGTTTGTTTAATATTCCAATGTTAACATATGATGAAAATTTTGTTCTATTATCAAAATCATTTTAAAAGTTATATTGATTTGAAATTTTGACTTAAGTCTGTTCTCAGTTTATGGTCTTGGGGCCCGGTTTTGTGTTGTTATATTCGGAACAATTGCTATTGTCTCCTACTGACGTTAAACTTCTGTATATATATATATATATATATATATATATATATATATATATATATATATATATATATATATATATATATATATATATATATATATATATAGTGCAAGACGGACCATTTTATCGAGCATCTAAAAAGATGTTTGAAAGGTTAAAAAAAATACAAAGTTTTTTTGTTAAATGTATCTATCTCTAATGTTAACTATGAACTTAGTCTTAATTTCTAGAGCCTCAACCCTGAATTTACGGGCCATTAATCTAGCTGACAACTTTTGTGGGAAACTCATTTCTTATTAAAATCCTGCTAACAGTTTCCCTGCTACATGACAAGGAGAAAAAAGAAGGTTATGTATAGCTGTACGTTTCCTGAAGATGACGGTTTTTACTACACTCCTTTGGTCTCTTGTTATTTGCAACGTTTGCTCCCCTTAACCCACATGTACAGTATACTAAAATTAGTTGAAATTGGTTCAGCTTTTCCACAGAAGAAGATGAAACTATTCGACGCCTTGCACACATCGCATGTATGACGACGATAAATTTTAAATCAGATAGCAGAGGGTTACCTGATAAATGATGTTATTATACCTCATTATAATTATTCTACACAACGCGTTATCTGATTGGTTCTAGATTAGCACGTGATCGGGCCATAAAACTTCATATTTCACGGTCTTCGGCATGCTTTCATCATATTTCCCCTCTTCGGATACCTAGTGCATTTTCCCGCAATAGTTATCGTTCGTTGAAAGAAAACTCCCGAGAGTAGTAGACGTCACAATAGCCTGGTTTACGTCACAAAATTAATGATTAGTGATCAGTAACTTTACGTTAAAAATGAAAGTGAATTTGAGAGCGGTGCCGAATTTGAAAGTTTATGTTTATTTCAAAGTTTTTGCTTGTTTCGGTATAATAAACAATTAATTGCATGAATGTTCGGGAAACATGAAGATTTATTCAGCCAAGAAATATCATATTCCCCTCGGGCGAAGCCCTCGGGGCATATGATATTTCTTGGCTGAATAAATCTTCATATTTCCCTCACTATCATGCAATAAATGTATAATATCCAATAACTTATGATATCTACAGCAAAAGACATACTATACCTAATGATACTACAATTATCACCGAAAGTATATAATCAATCACATCTGAGAAAAGTTTGTAGCGATTTAAAGCTTCCATACTACGAACTGATAAACAAACGACGGTTATTTGATTGCTCGATCACTAAATTCCATGCCAAAATAGTCCACTAAATCATCAGCCGTTTCTCCTGTACATAAATTTTTATCATCCTGTCATATTTTTGTTGCCCTTGGTGACCGCTAAGTTGAACTATAACAGTTATATATAAGACCACTCATTGATCGCTGTATTTGGGGGGAAAAATAGCAGATAGTAATGTATTCACAAAAGTAAGGAAGCCCGGACAGAGGAATACCAAATATATAACGATAATATGTGCCTGCAAATCGATTTAAGATACCTTATTCCTTAAAATGTCATACAGGTGTTTAATAAAAATTTTGATGTTGTATATTTTAATCATTTTTATATTCTGAAAAAGTAATAAGATTAAAAAAAAACTTTTTGTATATTTTTTTTCATCAATTGTAGAAATTAAACTTTTTGCTATTATGCCGATAATAAGCAGAAATTTAAAAAATGTGTTAAAGTTTATAAGAATAAAAAGGTTATGGTATTGATCATAATGATTCTACAAGGCCAAAATAAAAAATAGGTTTGTTTCCCCTAACGCGACCGACCCACTTAAAACGTGCCGACTGAAAAGTTTTTTTAATAAGATTATTCAAATATTTATTTTTATTGTTTATCAACTTTATAAAACACAATTTCATCAAAATTCGTTTTTTATCAGAACGGCGGCTTTTGTTTTACACTCATTTGACGCCCACACATGTGGCCACAGAGGGTTATTTAGTGTTATAAAACAACGGCGATGTATCAATCTTAATACACATCTTTAACTTATTAGAATCCTACACTCTTGAAACATTTCGTGAATTAAATATACCATGACTAAGGAGTGTTAAGATGGTATTTACAAATGTGTCTTCTCAAATTAACTTACGTAGTAAGCATGACAAAGCCTGCCTCATGAGCAGAAGAGGGGCCCAAATTGTGTATGCATATCAATAAATTTCACTCCATTTCATTCGTTTCGATCTAAAAAACACTTCATGTATGATTCTATTTTTACTATATAGGACCATAGGACTTGTAAATATATCTTTGTATAATTATTTCATCTTGATGAATATAATTCGGATGTCGTTTCTTCATTCCTTTTATTTATGGGGTAAACTTCGTGACTATAACATTAGATATATGAAACTTTAATCATTTTTGATATGGTTTAGTTGAATTAAATATTGTTTATATAGGTACTCTCTTTTCAAATAGTGTTGAAATCTTTAAAGTTGGCTTATGGTACGGCTTCCTGAGACGTCCAGTGTATTTTTCTTTTCTTTAGTTGGGCCCTTGAAAATAGGTTGTTTCTTTGCTTTAAAATACCTTTTAAAATTGCTGGGTCGACATTTGAACACCTGCCTGGTGGAGGGCTCCTAATTTAGACTTTTTCTCGGCACTTATGGCCATTGATCATAAAGCATCAGTAAAGGATCTTTATCGTGCCAACATCTACATGTATACTGTGACACTGCATGGCCCTACTTTTTTTACGGTCTCATTTGACTGACTAGTTTCCACGCCCCACGTCGGGACCTGTGACTTAGAATAAGCTCCTGAATTACGTCGTGACTTCAAAACGAAACACTAGAATTACTTCGCCGAGCAAGGCCCTTGACATTTTATCTCTGTAAGCACTCGAAGATGATAGTAGGTTTGAAAAAAAATATACTCGGATGGCCGATGATTGAGTATTTGCGAATCTTGTCTTTTTGTAAAAATTCAATTTCAATAAATTTACGCTGGCCTGAGATATTTCACAAGTTCAAATGAATAATATTTGTGAATTAATTTACCATACATGTTGCTTTTAAATTTCATTTGTATGATATTCGGTTTAAAAATTGGTTTCTTTTGTTCTTTCTTATTTATAGAGATATTATTCAATTTTCAGAATGTATTTTCAAAACTGCTGTCAGAAAAAAATAAATAATTCACCTACCTACCTACTCAACTTGAAATTTTAGGGTCGGGTTAGGGGAAACAAAGATATTTTTAATGATGGCCCAATCTACCACATTTTATTCACTCAAGAATATATACATGTACATGCGAATATGTAAAAGTTTCAGAAAAGGTTTGTATGAGGAAAATCCAATCATGCACTTGCGAACATCATGTCAGAGCTAAAACCCCCCTCTCTCTCTCTCTCTCTCTCTCTCTCTCTCTCTCTCTCGATTTTATCCTGCCAATTTAGGTGACTCATCTACTCGGATGAGCCAACCCCCACCCTTTTTAGAAGTTGGTGACTAAGCTATTGAACCAATAAATTTCTCATTTTCCTTTTTTTCCCATCTTATTCAAAAGGTGGGTAAAACGATATTTGGGCAAGTGCTACATTGCCACTGAAATTTTATAAAGAACAACCTATATACAGTACGTGGAAGCTCTGTTCAACATACTGAGTCAATCTGCATTTGACAATTTTGATGCTCAAAGTGAATCGAAAAATATAGCATAAAAGCTAAAATAGTACATGTACAAAAACATCAATGTATAAATGAATCAGCACCAACATTGAGGTAATAAAAGACTCCCTGAGGATGCTTCTATAATAATATGACTAATCACGTCCTTGTTGTTTTTGGGCAGTAGATTTTTTAAGATGATATTTATATATTTTATGTAAAACGTTGACCCTCTGTTGTGCCCCCAACCCGTTGGGGTGGGTGGGTGGGGGGAAGGGGTTATAATTTGAACAAACTTGATTTTGCAATACCTAAGGTTGCTTCTGTATAAATATGACTAATAATGGTCTAGTTGTTCTTGAGAAGAAGATATTTAAAGATATTTCTTATTTACATACCTATGTAAAACTTTAACTCACTGTTGTGGCCCCGCCTTTCCCCCGGAGGTCATAATTTGAACAAACTTGAATCTGCAATACTTGAGGATACTTCTACATGCATATGAATATGACTTATAATGGCTTAGCTGTTCTTGAAAAAAAAATTAATGATATTTCCTATATATTACTATGTAAATCTTTTGCCCCTTGTTGTGTCTGCGCCCAACCCCACAGGAGTCATAATTTGAACAAATTTGAATCTACACTACCTGAGGATACTTCTATATTAATGTGACTAATAATGGCTTAGCTGTTCTTGAGAAGAAGATTTTTAAAGATATTCCTATATATTCCTATGGTAAACTTTGACCCCCTGTTGTGGCCCCGCCCTACCCCCGGGGGTTATGATATGAACAAACTTAAATCTAGAGCATGTAATGAAGCTTTCAGAAAAGTTTCATCAAATTTTCACGATTTTTTAATTATCTCCACTTAAAAGAGGGCGAGGCACTTTCTGTGAACACTTAAATGGTCTCTCTTAAATGGTCATATTTTTAAAAATCTTCTCCAGAACCACTGGGACACACAACCAAACTTGGCACAAAGCATCCTAGGTGAAGGAATTCAAGTTTATTCAAATGAATTACCACGCTATCTTCCAAGGGGAGATAAATATGAATTTGTGAAAATTTGGTGGGGTCATTTAAAAATCTTCTTCTCAACTACCAAGAAAGATGAAACATGTATAAAGCTTTCTGGCATTGTGTAGATTCAAGTTTGCTCAAATATTGGCCCCCGGGGATAGACTATGGCCACAATAAGAGAGTAAAGTTTTTCATCAAAGTATAAACGAAAAATCTCTATAAAATCTTCTTCTCAAGAATAATAAGGTCATGATTAGATAAGCAAGCAATCTCAAGTAGTGTTGCTTTCTGAGGAAGTGCAGATTTTTATTTTTTCAAAGCATGGCACTCAAGGGTAGGGTACAGCCACAATAGGAGCTGAATTTTTACATGGGAATAAATAGGATTTTTTTTTACCTTCTCAAGAACAGCTTGGTCATTATAAGTCCAAATTATTGTGCAAGCATCCTTAGGTAGTGCAGAATCAATTTAACTTTCAGTTCATTGCCCCTAGGGGTAGGATAGGGTCCCAATAGAGGATACACATATTACATTATACGTGATTACATGTATATATGGCAAAAGAGTTTAAAAATCTTCTCAAGAACAAGAGAGTCCAGATTAGTGATATTTATATGCAAGCATTAATGAAATATGGAGATAATGAACAGTATTCGAGCTCAAGGTCCATTAAAACAATACAAATCGGGAGCAGATTAAACACGGACCTCCAAAAACATCAGAGATGGTATCAGGTGCCATGGAGGAGTGAGAATCCCCTGCAGACCAGTCACACCGTCAAGATCGGGAAACAATGGAAAAACCCATCGACAAACCAGTGTGCAAACAATAGCCCAACAATAAGTATGAAAAACGTCAGTCAGCACATGACTAAATGATAGATTGCACCTGCTACATGTAACAAGGTCATTGTATCGACCGTGGAACTTACAAAATGATGACTCTAAACGAGACTGCCGATGTTCTTGTTTCATTAACTTGTTTGTCAACAACTTACCTAGTCTAAGAAATTGTTCACACGTAGAGCATGCTCTTGCGTATCGAATCAACCGATAGACACACACCAGACGCAGGCGACAAGGGCATATTGCTGCAGTAATAAGGGAAGTAGACGATTGAAAAGTTAAAGTCATCACGTTAACATAAAGCTTTGTTGTTAGATTACCATCAACGTCTCCTTCCAGCAAAACACCCAAATACGAAAAAGATGTGTCAGCCTCTGCGGTATCCTGTACCTCAAGCCCACTGGGACACATCGTATTGACAATTGAATGGAAATAACTATTGTCAACTGATAACACGCCGTCGATATATCCAAATGTTGAGTCAAAGGCCACAGCAAGAGATCTCCCCCTCTTATGCACAAGACATTGAACAAATTCTGTCTCATATGAATACAAAAATAGGTCTGCAAACAACGGGGCGGAATTGGTACACAAGGGAATTCCAATAGACTGTTGGAAGACCCGGTCTCCAAAAACCACATAGATATTGTCAATCAGAAACCCAAGCACCCTTTCAACACCAACCTCAGAGCACCTATGCGCACAAACAAAACGTTTTTTAACAAAATAATTTTGCAAATGACCAATGACAGGGCATGTAAACTCACGAGTTTCGTCTTTACCGAAAAAGCAGCTTCCAACGATGTCAAAAAGCCTGGACTTGGGGAATGGTTGTATACAGAGTTGAAAAGTCGTAAGTTTTTATGTTATTGACTTTGGTAGAATTTTGCGATTTCAAATTTTCCAAAAGATCCTTGGAATTTTTAAGTATCCACATCTAATTCATATCATTCCTCGAATATATTTTTGCACAGTATTCCTGAAGTTTCTCCTTCACTGCTGTTTATATTTTAGTGAGGAGTAATCTCATGTATTGCAGATTCAAGGTTGCTCAAATATTGACAAATAATGATCCTTAGCGGCAGGTTGGGACCATGGTAAAGGATCAAAGTTTTGAATAGGAATATACAGTAAAACATCCTTATAATGAAAAAGTAATTTGTTATATCCTTTAGGTTTACAATATATATTAAAGTCACAGGGAATAAAAATCACTTCGCTGTAAGCATCAATAATAAATGTGTTCACTATAAGCATGTTTTACTGTACATGTATAAGGGGAAAAATTAAATATCCTCTCAAAAACCGCAGGCCCATGAAAAATGATATAATTGTTGTGCAAGCATTTTTGGATAGTGTAGATCATGCCCTCCCCTTCCTAAAAAACAGGGTGGGGCCAAAGTAAGGGATCAAAATCTTACAAGGAAATATGGAGAAAAAAATTTAAAATATTCTTGTCTAAAAGATTTAATTCTAATTCTTACATGTATCATTTGTATCTATCATGTGTAAATATTTACAGTTTTAATTGTACATTTAATACATGTATGTAAAAATATGCATTTAGTCAAATAGATCAGTTCCAGTTTCAGTGAAAAAGCAGACACATGCTTAATTTATGGAACTTATATGCAATTATCCTGAAGTAGTGCAAAATCAAATTTGCTCATATCAGGGCCCTAGGGCTTGGGGCCAGGGTGGGCCACGATAAGGAATTAAGTTTAACATGGCAATATATATGTATCTATTAATAGGAAAAATCAAGAAAAATCTTTTTTTAAGAAAAGCAGGGTTTTTATTGATCTTATTCATATAAAATGTCCTCAGGAAGAGGAGATCAAGAGATCTGAATCAGGCTTCCCATTATTGGGGTTATCAAAATTCAAAAGTTTGCTTTGGAATATATAGGGATAAAAAAAAATCTTTAGAAAATCTTTTAAGGTGGTTTGATCCTGAGCCTTTGAGCATATTTTGGTCTGGACCTTTATTTCTAAAATTCTGCATCATTTTTAAGTTCTAACATTAAATCTGGATTCTACAATGCAAATTAAACTATATCCAATGAAAAAACCGCGATTAAATTCCATTCAAATAGGATTAAGCTAGGAACTATATTATGTGGCGGAAGGTTTTTTTAGAAGAAAATGATCAATTTTTCCCTTTTGAAGTATATACAGTACTGCTAAGTTCAAATTCCTATTTTTCCATGCTGGTTGCACACAGAGCTGTTTTTTTGCAGTGAAATGTTTTATTCTGGTTCTGAAATATCTATTAAGTTATTTCTCATGAATTCTTTCATTATATTGTGACAAATATAGGAAATATATTCTGAAAGTCCAGGAAAAAATGAGCCAATTTTAACATAAAATTAACACTTTTTTTGTTATATCTAAAAATTTACATCATAGACCCCCACTTTTGTTTTTCTTTTCTGAATATATAAGATAACTTTGATCAATCTGCTTAAATTCAGCAAAAGTTTAAGACTTTAAAATAATTTTTTTGCTTGTTAAATTTTTAATGCCAGAAAAATCACATTTTGTGAGTGCAGAAAGGTCAAATAATTGATTATGCGAAGCAATTTGCAATTTTTTTTAGTCACAATTTCAATGTGTCTTTTTTTAAATAAACTAATAGTTTATTTTGTCCCATGCTTTATTTGGATAAAAACATTGGAGGGAAAAACATCGAAGAGGTGATTTTTGATTAAGACACAAATTTCAGTACAAAAAGGTCATATTAAATGTACTGTAGCGCCAAAAGAAGCATATTGACCCCCATTTTTTGTTTTGATTTTTAATTAAGCTATGTGTGTAGAAACTAAAAATATACTTGACAAAAAAAGTTTAAGACTTTAAACATCAGGATCCAACCTCGTTAAAACTTTATTTTTCAGAACTACTGTGGCATAATTAATCATAATATTAATACAAAAAATCCTCAGGTAATTCAGATTTAAGTTTGTTCAAGTCATGGCAGCCCCAGTGGCCTCAATATGGAGTCAAAACTTTTATAGAAACAAAGAAGGAAAAAAATATAACAATTTTTTTCAAGATAAGTAGGGTCAATAAGACTCAGGTGAGCATCTTAACCCATGGACCTTTTGTACCTGTGTATCTTAACTTCAACATCTTAATTCTCTGATATCTCTAAGTAACTTTTTGGCTCTATCAAGTTTGTGATAATGAAGTTTGACTGTACATGTAATTTACCTTGCCCTTTCACATAATAAAACAAAATATTAAATGACACAAAAAATTGTTCAGAGGTCACAGAAGATTGACTCAAAAGAAGACTCATGACATAATGAAGATATATCCATAGATTTTGTCAGTATGGCTATCATTGATAAAAATTAAACAAAACTATGTTATGAACATGATGAAGACAGATACATGTAACCCCAGGGCAAAACATGTTACAAGTAGATCTTGTAAAAGGACCCCGTCCCAAATGAAAATTGTCTTTTTTCCCCAAAAATTTAAGGTAGGAATCCCAAATGACAAGCAAATTTTACTTTTTAGTGCATCTGATACTGTATGTGTACATAAAAAAGCGGGCTTCATATTTTAGCAGCTTTGGCGTGGACAACGATGCATAATTCATGAATACTGCTAATTAATAATTTATAAATACAATATATGGCGCGTTTGTGTGTAGTGCTAATTCATGAATATGCCAACAACTCAATACCCAGTGATTGTGCTAAATTTTGAATACACCAAATTATGTACACGTACAGTATTTCAGGTGACAAGTTTAAAATGAGGTGAATTGAGGATAAGCTAACAATTTAACTGCATGTCTTTTTTTTCCAGTAAATCTTGACACTTTTTCAATTTTATAGGGTATTTGTGGCAAAAGAGAAATTTGTGCCAAAATGAGTCAATTATACCCTTAAACTGGAACATAATCATGATAATGGCATGAAACTTCAAAAGTAGAGTATAGCTAACTATAAGTAAAGTTGTATTTAGCTTTATTGAATTGGTTACCTAAACCTTTGGCACAACAGTCAAACCTATTCTTTGAATTTACATAGTTGATTTACTTTTCTTAAATTAAAGTATCTTTAATTGTGTGAAATATAATTTACATATTCTTCATCCAACTTTTTCTAAAATAAGTGCAATAACCAGTGCTGCAAATAATACTTGACAGCCAAACATCATCAAGTTCATTTTACTTTTAGTAGACTCTTTAGAATACTTTCTATCTCTGTCCCAAATGTCCTTCCATATATTGTCAAGTCTACCACTTTTCTCTTCTGTGAAATTCGGATCCATGTACATATGTTCTTCAAAATGTCTTCGACGCTTTTCGTCCTCTATCCTCCTCCATTCCGAGAACAATTCCTCCTCGTCGATCAGGTTTTTCTTATAAGCTCTGTGAACTTGTTCAAATGTTGCACGATCAGTGTCCTTTTCTTCGCGTTTCTGTGTAGGGCGTTGTTTCTTTAGTCTAGAGACTAGTGAATTACTGTCATACTGCTTTCGCTCATTCACGCTTCCCAACACTGCATACGCTTCTGTTATTTCCTGGAAAATGCGTTTTGCATCTTCGCTCTGGTTGACGTCGGGGTGGTATGTTTTAGATAACTTTAAGTATGCTTCTTTAACTTCTTGTGCAGATGCATCAAATTCAATATTTAATATTTTGTAGTAGTTTTTGAAGGGGACGTTTGAAAAGTTAAATATGCACGTAAACTTCACTTTCGAGCGAAAATTATGAAGATTTGACGCAATACCCTTCCTAAGACAATGAATCATCATTTTTTATTATCGTGTCCTGTGCACTATACACAAATGAAACGAAAATATCACCTCTCCAGTTTAGGTAATCATAATCATGTCGATGTTGGGCCAAAATAATCAACGTCGTTTCAAAACGTCTTGATTCTCAATTTATCTTGTGTTGTGTAAAGCGTTCCTTTAACCTGCGAACATTGAGTAGAGAGGTGTCTAGCTGATTCGACCTTATACTTTTCAAGCCCGATTTTCAACCTGAAAGACATTTCATTTGGGGTTTTCTATCTTCCAGGAGGGACTCCAAGGATCGAGGATATGCTTTTATTTTCGAAATGGGAATATGTAGGAGACAAATAAATGTAATTTTGAAATTCGAGAAAGAGCCACAATTTTTTTTCATCCAAAAGCAAATAATTAAAACACGATTATGTTTCTAGTTTAGTTTCTTCAGGGAAAAGGTTTAAGACTGTCAACTTAGTAAACTTCCAAGTTAAGCTGCAATGAACATGGATTTAAAATAAAACAGAACTATAATTTTGCTATTCCCATTTAGCCCAGTACCTTCTGGGATCTAATCTTCTCAGTCTGACCTTTGGACTATTTTTTGTGTCCTTATTTAGTTTCATTACATAATAGGGCAAGGCAAATGCACATGCCAGGTCAAATCATTATCACAAACTTGATAGAACCAAAAAATGACTTTGAGATATCAGAGGATTAAGATGTTGAAGTTAAGATACACAGGTACAAAAGGCCTATGGGTTAAGGTGGTATGGGATACCAAACGAAACTTCTCCTACATATTTATGTACCCATATTAGAAGGATTTGAAATACGCCCACCTTTCAGTATATTAAAGTGTAATTTTAATAATTTTTTTATTATTTTAATGAGAAATACAAAAACGATTTTTTTTCTTGCATAATTCTTTTTTCATAAGCTTAATATTATAGGCAGGCGTTTGCTAATATAAAGTGTTTATAAAAACAAAAATGACAAGAAATATGTCTTAGTATTTTTTTTAATTTTCAACAAAAAATAAGCGTAAAAAACTGGGAAAACTTTATTTCTTGAAAACAGACGGATAACATTTCATGAAAGTCTACAATAAGAATGTATCTTAACATGTTAGCAAAGTGAAATAAACAAATTGAAAATATATATATAAATGGAAAATATAAAATGCATTTAAAATTTTTTTAATTAAAAGATCCGAGCGGAAGAGTTATCCTTCTTTATTTTCCAAGGGTTGAAAAAACCTGGGTGCTATTTTAGAAATGATGAGCATTTTTTTCCCAACCATAAAAAAATCGCACTTTGTAGTTTTCAACTTTGAACGGTTTTGAAAACAATGCATGGACAATTGCTTTCCAGGACGTGTCTTGTTCAGAACAATTGCATTCATCTGAACGTTTTGGGACTACATATGTATATACAACAGCTAGCTGATTTGTGACCAAACAGTTACTTCTTGAATTAAATAACAAAAAAGTCCAGCTCTGGTTAACGTGATAATTGATTGGTGATAATTCAGCACAATGTGAAGTAATCGCACTTATCCATGCCTCACCGCACACAAGGTGCTGTACAGTTACTCAAACAATTGAAATACAGCTTTTGCTTAAAAGTGTTCAAAAGCAGCAATGTTGAAACTACCTTTTACAGGGGTTTGCTTTTTTAAATGTCCGTTGTACAATTATAAGTAAATTTATATACTTGCGATTTTTTTGTCTGTTTTTACTTAAAATGCCGACTTGTGAGAACTTGCATTGAAATAGGCTTCAGAGTGTTCTTTTCAACGGTGTATCTACAAATTTTGACCCGATAATAAGCACTCATGCAAATCAAAACAATACTTCAAACGGAAATACGTCATAACGTAGAGGTATCCCATACTACCTTAAGATGCTCACCTGAGTCACATTGTCCGAAAAAAAATAAAATATTTTTTTCTCCTCTATGTTCCTATATTAAAATTCTTTGACCCCATATTATGGAACCACCCTACCCACTGGGACCATGATTTAAACAAAGTTAAATCTGAATGACATGAGAATTTTTTTGTGTGTATTAATATTAATGAATATCAAATAATAATCATTTTTAAAGCATTTTCCCCCCTGTTAACGTTTTTTGTAACACCAAATGTCAATATACATTGTAGATCGTAAAAATATATATTTGAGAAGAATGCAAAAAAAAAAAATAAATAAGTATGACTTTGAGATAAATATGATTTAGCAATAATAAAGTCTGTATACAAACTGTTTTACAAACTTCTATCTATATAGCTTATTTTATGTAGCATACCTTCTAAAAAAAATCTCTGTAGGTAGATTTTTTGTTTTAATTTTGCGAGGGGTATCATTCTTATACTTGTTTAACATTTATGGTTAACTAACAAGTAAGATATGATGAAAATTTTGAATTTATTGGGTGGAGGTTAATGCAAAAATTACATGATAAAGGACTGAAAATTTGTATATCTTGGATCCAATCTGTATAATAAATGCAGACATGGGGTTTCACCGGTTTCACTCACAAAACATGAACCACATCACAATTAAAAGATTTTTTTCTAAAATTCGCATTCCACTTTTTCCTTGTTGGAATTAATTGTGCCAGGTTTACAGAATGGGTTTTTTTTTTTCGCTTATCTGCTCCTTCGAAACAATAATTCTTAAAAATTCTCAGCAAACTCAAACCAAAAAAGCTTGATCTCAAAAAAAATAATATGGTAGATGCTATATTTTCTTTAGAGAAGTGGACAAGCAAAGCCTACATCAACGTTCATGTAGATGTGGGGTTGTGCTGGTCGACTAGTACTTCTCTAAAAAGAAACGGCACAAGTCAAGAACTGAGGGGATTAAGAGAGGCATGGTCCATCCCCTAAAGTCACACCAAAACATTCTTGAACTTTGTGCCCGCCACTATCTAGTAAATACACTAAATTCGGCCCTGAATCCAATTTACTGCTTCAATTGATTTTTATTTCACCTACCCCTCCTCCGCCTTAGTAGGTTGTTTCAAAAATATAATTTTCACAATGAATGATTATACTAATATAGAATTCACATGAAAGCCACAAACTCATTCACCAATTTTACTGATTGGTGTAGTACGCAAATCCTCGGCCCTTAAGCAACATTGAAGGTTTTTGTATAAATATACCATCTACACCTATATACTTGTACAATAGATTTGATTATCTCTCTTGTAACATGCAAAGAGACTACACGGAGCTCATGTTTCTACCTGTGGTAATCTGCATTTTTCTTTGTGTATAATCCTTCAAATTTAATTGGATAGTAACCAAACCCCATTTTCTGAACTTGTTGTAAACTTTTGGTGTGATTTTATAATCATTTCTTCAAGAAGAAAAAAAATAAGGAAAATTAATTTGACAAGGTCGGATCCTTTTCAAATTCTCTTACATTCAATGTACACCTTTATATCTTATTTCATTGAAATCTATTCCTCCACTGGCATGGCCTCTTGAAGAGGTTTTTTGCAGACTTCGTAGACAGACGCAAAGACATCGTACTAGTATATACAACATGTATCTAGCTTCTATTCATTTTCGTTGATTGAGGCTAAAACATATGAAGGGCCGGTTATATTCTAAATACAATACAATTAATGGAAAATAAATCAATAAATTCGCAAAGTAAATTTAATAGTTTTGAAATTTAACCTACGTTTGATGAGCATTGCAGACAGTTTAGTTTGCGCCATATTTTTTTTAAAAATACAAAATATCATATATGAAAAAATATTCATATAATCAGATCTGCACTACCTTGATCAAATTGCATGCATTGTTTTGACAGATCATGCTTTGAATAAATAAACACTGGAAAATGATACCAGTTTTGATCATTCATGAATTAACTTTTTATGCACTTTTCACTATGTTAACCATGTATGGTGCCGACACGATTAGCTTGTAATTTTTTTATCGTCGATGTTCTAACAACATTTCGTCGTCTAGGCTTTCCGTTTTTTTTTCTTTTTGATGTACATCATCATGCATGTGTGTGTTTTAGATATTTCTTCCAGGCTAATTCTAGAAGGAAAATATGGAAATGAAAGACTAGGTATGTTTGTTTATATGCCTAACCCTGTTTCTCGTTTCCGAATCAATAGTTTAAATGCAGTTGTAAATGATGAACGTACCTTGTTTTTTGTATTTTTTTATATTGCAATGTGTATACTTTTGTAAATGCATGTACATGTACATGTATCTATAAATTTGTTTTTTGATTATATATTACATCTGTAAATTTATGTTTTCAAAGTCTTTTCTGTGTAACGCTGATTTTGAACAATGCAGAAATTATTATTAACAAGAATTCTGAGAGTATTACATTAGCAATACTAGTCCCCTACCGGCAAGTGTAATCTGAATCCCGTTAAAAATTGAAAATGCCATGATTCCGTCAAAAATCAATGAAGTGGAACGAAATGCAAACTTGATCTATAACTCATCAAGGTAAAGTCACCTACCAAAAATCAGCTCAATATCTGCAAGCGTTTAGAAAAAAAGTGCGGAAGACCAAGTGGGACAGACTGACAGACGGGCAGACAGACAGCTAGACAGACAGACGGACGGACAGACTCAGAGGAAACCTGTTGTCCCCTCCGGTTTCACCGGTAGGGGACTTATAACAAAATGTACTGCGGGTTTTTTTTATTTACTGAAAATATCGCCGGTTAGAATTGGTAAGTAAGCCGACTCCTGCATATATAAAAATATAGTATGGGAGTTTATAATTCAAAACGACATTTTTAAGACGTTTGCGCAGGTCGATTAAGGTCAAAATACCATGTGATATATAAGACTTAACGGACTATATAGATGGAGCTAGAAAAGTATATCTTAGACATTACAGTCTTGTCTTAATAAATTCGACCAGAAACCTCAGTCGGAATACCAATTATATTGTTTTCCGTCAACTGGAAGACTTGACGGAAAAGACCGAATGATGTTGCGATTGGAAGAAATCTCTCGTGTAACAATATCTTACCGGCACCCCTCCCCTTTGCATTCATAGCATTTTTTTTCTGGAAAAATATTGTAAATCATAACCTTCGGCGTAATTTAAAGGAAAACACAAGTATGTAGCATTACTTCCTTATGGGATCAACATCATTTTAAAACATTGAAATAAAAAGTGAAAACTTTTCCTTTACACTTGAATGGCTGACATCAAACTGATCTTATGAAGATACAATCTTCTCTTACCAGCATTCAGACATGATTCAATGCGCATCCTGTCATTTCATAAAAACGGATACGTTAATAGAGAAGATAAGTACAATTTGAACATAGTTCGTGTACTAACAGTCTGAAAAGTAAGTTAAATTACTTTTTCCCATTTTCTTTTTTTTTTATTTATTTACAATTATTTCAGTTTTGCTTTTGAATTTTAATGTAATGTTAAACACATCGATTATATTTTTGAGCTGTAGTAAGTAAACACTTTACTATACGTAAATATGGAGATTAATAATGAAATTGCAGAGTACTTATATATATATATATATATATATATATATATATATATATATATATATATATATATATATATATATATATATATATATATATATATATATTTTCATTACTTATAAAAACAACAACAACAAAATATGTGCAGGTTTCTACGAATTCACACTGCGTTATACACAAATCTACATGTACTCAATTTAAAGTTATAGAAAAACTAATACTAGTAATACATCAATTTTCAGTATCATTTATTCGAAAGTGAATTTAAATTGCATAAATATATACCAATTGTCATTCTTATATTAATGCAAATTTTTAAGCTCTCTCTCTCTCTCTCTCTCTCTCTCTCTCTCTCTCTCTCTCTCTCTGACAACCTACAACACATCTATAGTATAGGATTGTTTCCAGTTACCCCACACAAGGCAGGAAATTACCTCATGTGCTTATTCATTACCTACAAGAGATGCTTGACTCATTGTAATCCTCTTATGGCTTTAAGATCATTGCCCCCCATTCACATTCGCTAACTCTTACATGTATACACGCCATAACATCTAAGAAACATATTTCATTGAATTACATGACTTTTATACAACATGTCTGTTTGGCACTTCACCTATAGCCGAAGTCTGCGTCATTTTCACGTAAAAAATTCATTTGACATTTTGTGCAGATGTTGTATCTGGCCCTTAGCAACAGTTTTAAAAGTGTGTGTGTGTGGGGGGGGGGGGGGGCAACTTCCCAAGATTATCTGACAAGCAAAAAAAACTAATTTATTGTCCAAATCCTGGAATTGGCAAGTGCTCAATCTTACAACATCAAAAAGTGGGGGCCAACCGACATCTAATGGAAAATTTACTATAGCAAAATACTGTACTCAGAAAAAAAGGGGGACAGGCCCCCTGCCCCCCCCCCCCGCGTTCTACGGGCCTGGGTATTTCTGACCTATTCGATGTTAACTATATAGTTAAAGATCGTTATTACATTCCATTGGTGCGGCAATGCAGAACTACCTTTGCTGGACTGAAGCCTAACTTTAAAGCAATGGTCTGGCTCTATTGTTCAATGGAAATCAAGTTTTTTTATCGAAAGAAAAAAAATTCGATTGCAAAATTTTCATGCAGTTAATATAAACTCAATGAAATAACTAATTATCCATGCAATATCGTAGGTTCATAGCAAACATGTATAAATGTAGGTCTAAATAAGACACATCGCCCATATAGAATCGTTTTGATATACATGTATTTATAAGTAAAAAAAACTGGCCGGACATAAAGATTCCTAATGTGGGGACAGAGAAAAATATGAAGAAACAAGATGTGTTTGTGAAACACTGATGCCCTCTTGTGGCAACTTATAGCAAAGATTAAACTTTCTCAAATGCAAATCAAATTTGTTGGTACCCAAGGTAAGGTCTTGTCTCGAGGAATATACCTGTGAAATATGAAAGCCCTAACAGCAACCATTGAATAGATATGGAAAAGGTTAACGTTTTTCAAAAGTAAGTCAAACATCAAGGTCAAGGTCAAATGGTAAAAAATAATGGTGCCTAAGGAAAGGCCTTCTCACAAGAAATATACTTGTGAAATATAAAAAATGAAGCACCAATCGTTCAAAAGTTATGACCAAGGTTTAAGTTTTCCAAAAGTAGGTCAAACTTCAAGGTCAAGGTCAATGGGTTACAATTGCTGGTATCCAAAGGAAGGTCTTGTCACAAGGATTACATATGTGAAGTATGGAATCCCTAGCACCTACGGTTCACAAGTTTTGGCCAAGGTTAAAGTTTTCCAAAAGTAGGTCAAACTCCAAGGTTAAGGTCAAAGGTCAAAGTTGTTGGTATCCAAAGGAAGGACTTGTCACAAGGATTACATATGTTAAGTATGAAAGCCCTAGCTCCAACGGTTAACAAGTTATGGCCAAGGTTAATGTTTTTCAAAAGTAGGTCAAACTCCAAGGTTAAGGTCAAATAGTCAAAGTTGTTGGTATCCAAAGGAAGGACTTGTCACAAGGATTATATATGTAAAGTATGAAAGCCCTAGCACCAATTGTTCAAAAGTTATGGCCAATGTTAAAGTTTTTCAAAAGTAGGTCAAACACCAAGGTCAAAGGGTCAAAGTTGTTGGTATCCAAAGGAAGGTCTTGTCACAACGATTACACATGTGAGGTATGAAAGCCTTAGCACCAACCGTTCAAAAGCTATGGCCAATGTTAAAGTTTTTCAAAAGTAGGTCAAACTCCAAGGTCAAGGACAAAAGGTCAAAGTTGTTGGTATCCAAAGGAAGGTCTTGTCACAACAATTACACATGTGAAGTATGAAAGCTCTAGCTCCAATTGTTCAAAAGATATGGCCAAGGTTAAAGTTGGGTAAAATTTTGTAAAATTAGGTCAAACTCCAAGGTCAAGGTCAAAAGGTCAAATATGGTGGTACCCAGAGAAAGGTCTTGTCACAAGGAATACACATGTGAAATATGAAAGCCATAGCTCCAACCAATCAAAAGTAATGGGCAATGTTTAAAGTTTTTGCGGACAAAACAGATAAACAGACAGACAGACGGACGGACAGGGCAAAAACTATATACCCCCGAATCTTCGGTACGGGGGCATAAAAAACAAACATCGACTGGACGACTTTTAGAAAAATAAAAATCAATATTTTATTAGTTCAATGCAAATCAGTAAGCCTCGTCTCCTTAAAATCATGTGTTGCATTCTTCTTAACATTTTATTCATTAAAATACTGTTGAACAATTTTAAAATAATCATTACAGTGAAAGTTTCCATTTACTGAGTTTCTTATACATGTAACATTACAAACAAATAATTGAAACAGCTACTAGTGCGATTTTTATGGAGTTAAATGGATTCTCTCTCTCTCTCTCTCTCTCTCTCTCTCTCTCTCTCTCTCTCTCTCTCTCATTTTTACATATTACATACATGTATATACTCCCATTGGCACGAAGATGTAAATTTGTTTATTTTTTATTGATAATCTTATCATATATGCATACATGAATGTATCTATCTGTCGTAAGAATTTCTAACATATAGAATTACGTAAAATTTCCCATGTTTAATTATTATCATTACATGTCATAATACTGTGCATAGTGATGTTATAAGGTACCTGAAAAACGTATTGGCCACACCCAGAGAATTATCAATGCATGCAGTATATCATAAAAATATGTTATCATGGAAATGTTTCTGCTGATCGATTTTTCACCAAGGTTCATGAAAAGAAAATATATCTCATCGAATAATTTTTAACAAAAAATTGTCGCTGTTTTGAAAAATATCATGGTTTAACGAGTTCAAAACATGAAAGTAAACGACATGTCTCAGCCAGACGTATAATATATTTCATGTCAATATAGTATTTATGAAAACATGCATCGGATTCTCAACTGAATTAATATATATATTTCATAATTTCATATCATACATGTGGTGTTTAATATAAATTCCTCATGGAAGAAGTGTCATTGACGTAGGCGATGTATTAATCCGCGTCATGCAATATCTAAAAGGGTTCTTCACTTGTATTCCTAACGTGTGTACTTTCATTTCAGAACTAGAATAGACAACATGGGCAGCTTTATCGGCCATGCTTACCCAGGGTCCATTTTCCTGCTTCTGTCCCTTTGGTGGACTGTACAAATGTTGCAGAGGTACTTCCGGTGCAAAAAGTTCGGTACGGAGTACATTGCAACCGTGATGCATAAAAGTTATTCCTTTCCGAAAGTTCCAATTGAACCAATTATCAAGATATCTCTCATCATGTTTGGAATCGTTGGCGAAATCATCCAAGGACATCTAAATAACGAGTTTGCACCCAAAAACTGGCACCATGCAACGATGTTTATGTTTTTCGGACTCTCCGGCTTGATAGATATGTTAGTTCACTATGATTTCAAGCTTCCCAAAAACGTAGACTATGCAATTTTTAATCTTTCTATTGCCGTTGAAGGATTTTTATTTTTCTGGCACGTGCACGGTAGAGAACCAGTTGATGTGTGCGTGCACAAACTGTTGGTGTTCGCCATTTTTCTTGCATTTTGCGCCTCCATGGCAGAAATGTGCTTTCCTTACAGCATTTTAGCGTCGCTAGCACGACCATTTTTCTTTTTCCTAAAAGGAACATGGTTTTGGCAGATCGCTTTTACCCTGTACGGTCCATTTCCGGTAGCTAGCGGTGATAACCACGATCAGATGATGATAGCTGTTTATTTCACCTGGCATATAGCCGTTATATTCCTCTGTATGTTTGCATTAGGTATCGTGGTTTTCTCTTTGCACAACCATGGAAACGGATATACCAGAGTGTCATGTAACGAAGAAAAAGTCAGTCTTGTAGAAAAAGACAATGTAGAGAAGAATAGCACAGAGATTTGATGATTTGAAACCTATATTTCTGAACTCTTGCTTAGTTTATATTGTCATATGGATTAAAGTACAATGTAATTATGAAATATTTGTTTATGCAAGGTTTGTGTATTTGGCTATTGAATGTTCACTGTAACCCTGTAAATCTGCTCACTATTGTCTGTATTTAGTATAATGTATATATACTAGTACATACTGCATTTACATTTAAATCTTGTGTATTGTCCTTTAAGGTACCGGTAGGTTCAATTCAGGTTAAATACGTGTCAGAAATCTTATACGTTCATTGATTTCATTGTTTTGTAACTATGTCTGTGTAATCTTAGACGTATCTTGTAAGAAGGTTTTTGTAATGAACCATATTATAATTTTTTTTTTTTACTTATGATCAAATTATGTGTTTTCATAATTATACTGCTTTGTTTCTCAAATGTATCTACATGGAAACAGATCATATCATTTTTTTATTGTTTTTTTTTAATTTAAACAAAATTAGTCTTTATGTTTAAAAATAAAAGGGTTTTTTTTCCAATCTACTGGATACTATTGCAGAACCACCCAGAAACATTATTTGCTTGTTATGTTTTCTTTGAGAGTCAAGTGTCATTAGAAGCGGGAAAAAGTCACTTTACCAACCTTCGAAAAATGTTTAGGGTTTGCTCAAGTTAAGGTAATAAGAAAATACCGATATTTTCGTAAATTTGCTTGTTACCATTGTTGGTGTATGCTTTTATGCACCCTGGTATGTTCTGATGAATTTTCAATATTTTGAGATTAATTCAAATATGGACAGCGATGTAGCTTAACTCACTGAGACACATAGTAGGACATTTTATAGAGCCTTCCACTGCTGGGGTGCCTATTACGGTGAGGGTCAATAAACAAAAAGCCCCCCCCCCCCTTACGATGTTCTTGTCCTTCCCCAAAATCGGGAACATATACATGCATAGGTATTTAATCTTGACAATTAAGTTAACCGAGCGATTGGTCATTTTAATGTGAAGATGTGATATTTTTGCGAGTATTTGATAACTTCATATGCACTCTAGGTAAATTTGATGAGTTTTTTTTACAAATACGTCATTAACAGTTGAAGTGTAGTACAAAATTCCACCCACTAACGTTTAAGCAAGTAAATATTCAATAAGTCTTGCACCAGGTTTTAATACATGTTAATTAATTAGCCCAGTCTAATTTTATTTGAAGTAAATATCAGGAAAAATAATTTCGGCACTTGTTTTTCATAAATCATATTTATGAGACTTCTTTATCTAGTATACCATACGCAAAAATTGGGGGGGGGGGGGCAAAATCATCGTTCCATAAAATATCACCCTCTAAACATAAGAATAGTATGCTCGAAATTTTTTTTTTTATTTTATTTTATTTATTTTTTTTTTTTGGAAGGATTATCTCCTTCGAAAGACGCAGTACTTTAGAAATAAGTTTTATACTGACAATAAAAAATATTTAATAAACAGACTTCTCCCATCTGATGATTCAGAACGTGTCACAATATTGGTCATATCATGCAAAGTAATGCATTAAATTTGAAATGTTTCCCTTAAATCAATATCTGGGTGTACACTGTTCTTGGTGTATGTGTCTGTATATTTATAACCTTGACTGTTAATTTTATACCAATCATGTCCTATTTCTGTCATATTATGTCCAACCTCCAAAGAGAGTCAGACTAATTTGAACTTTGTCATCATTTTTGGGCATTGCGTTTCTCAAATACGATCGACATTTCATTCAATACATTAATTCTTGTTTAGTAATTTACATGTACTGAAAAATGTATATTTGTAATGATTTCACAGTGGACACTTCCTTGTTAACTGAATGGCCTGTCTCTTCATTAAGTGAATCAGAATTTTAAAGGGACGTATATGTGCCCATATATCCTTCCAGGGGCGATTTCTTTCCTATATAGTATAGGCAGTCATTATAGACAAGGGTTTTAAAAAGGATATTTCTCATGCACAAACCCTTGATTTTTAGGTACATGTTAATGTACATGTGCTTGTATAGTACCCGCGCGGTTACACCTTTTTCTCTCAAAATGCCCCCCCCCCCCACCACCGTTTTCGAAAAACCGCGTCAATCAGAATGTCTTGTCATCCTCAATGGCGTCAGGGTGTTAATTTTATACTTCATGATGAACTACTTGAAATAATTAGGGTTTGTTTATTGAATTTGCAAAATCATTACACGTGACGAAGAAAAAAGGTTCCTGGACGATTTTTTTTAAAATTTAATATCTTACGGGATCTAGTTAAATGTACCAGTGAAACAGTTTTAAAATAAATTTTAAACAATTAACATTTCTTTTCAATTTTCCGCTTGGATTGAGCACAGAATTAAAGCAAAAAAATCATTTTATATACATTGTGATAAGTAATAGATATGCCATACAATTTTATCTGTTTTGTGGTGTAAATCATAACATGGTTAGGGTTTCACAACCTGCAAGTCCAAGAAATCAGGATTTATCCACAACGAGCTTAAAAGATGCATGGTAGCATTGTAGGTTAAGGACCCTCTCTACACTTGAGCAAAATGTTTTTTAGAGACTGAGAAACTTATATTGTACAAAGGTGTAGATATTGAACATATCTATCTCATTTTTAAAATATGATACCTTGCATTTCCCCCAGGAAAAAATGTTTAAAGATTACGAAATATTGATGAAAAGAAATCATTATTGTTCACTTCTATGAGGAAAATACATGCCAATAAAGTGTTCAATTAATTTATCTTGGCCTATTAAAATGTTAAGAATGCTTGAATTGATGACAGATTGAGTAAAACACGGTAAATTTCAATTTCTTTTATTTGAGTTCTAGGGGCAGATTACTCTAACTGCATAAAAATGCCACAGAATCGGAACTCTTTAGTGTGCAGTGTAGAGAGGGTTCTTAATTTATGGTACTGCTATAAATCAGAAATAAAAGTGATTAATAGCGAATAGCCTTACACTGAAATAACTATTATTGGAGAAAGTGACTGGCTCATTTTTAAATTTCCCTATATTTTGTAACCTTAAATAAACAGTGCCAATGTACATGTACATGTGCACTTACCAATGTCAATTTTATTATTTTATTTAGCAAATGTTTCAAAAAAAATACACACTACATATATATATATAATTTTAAAAGACGAACTAGCTTTTTTTTTATTTTTGTAGTTTTATTTGCGTATATTTTCCCACAGGTAAATAGATATAAATAAAAGGCAAGAAAATATAATTAGAAGAACAAAGCTGTGAGTAGAATGTATAAAACGAACGAATACAATCACTCAAATCGAATATTTCACACGCTCAACTGATGAACTTAAATGAACGAAAAAAAAACAATATAAAACAAATAACTTTGTTAAAAAAAAAAAAAAATATGTCCAATCAAAAGAAAATCTTTCTTTCATGTATATAACCTGTAAGTATGGCTAAAATTTGAAATAAACGAACTAAGACTGCAAATTCGACTTACATGTACAAAGTTGTCGTTTCTTGCAACTCAAAGGAATAGTGGAGTTGGAAAGAAAGTGCATATTTACAATGCAATATTTTTTTTTTTCTGGATACCGCTTATTTGCAGTCAAAATCATATTTTATTATGAAATTGATTTTAACGTAAGAAATTCAAAAAAGCTCCATTGTACAAAATGATAGCGAAGGACAAAGGAGCGCCGTCAAATCTTGTAGGGAGAACGATTCATAAACAAATTAAAACTTATAACACAAACAAGTTGAAAAAGATAAAAATTCTACATCTTTCCTCGAATACAGACAGATTTAAGTGAAAATGTAAGTTCTTTCAAACTGTTCTTGGAGCTAGCTCAGTATATGACAAGAAATTATTCCATCGAACAATGAAAAAATAACGACTCATTTCCCCATGTGCACATTCTAACACAACCATCTCCTGCGGCCGATAATAAAGCATTTGAACAGACACAACTCAACATAAACACCTCTCATCTGAATTTTATAAAATGACATGAATTTTATGTATCATCATAAAGTTTTACAAGTACATGTATTACACTTTCATGCATTTCTTTGGTGGAAAACATCTTCATTTCTAAAATAGTTTTTCAATGATTTTTTTTTTCAATTCTCTTAAATGGTCAAGCATCAATAATTGATACTTCTAAACTCTCAACAAATGTGAAACTTCACATTTCCGTTCAAAAGCACTAATATTAAATTATTTTTCAACATGGCTTTAAGGATTAAATATAATAGACATTGTAGAAATACATCATAAAAGATGAACAGTTAATTTCATAAACTTCTTGGCATTACTTAAAACCTGTAAATTAAGTCTTTAAAAGTTCATTGTAGACAGTTATATATTAATAAGCACTATAAGGTTTTTTTCTTTAAAAAAAAACCACAAATATTATATAGAAAGATATACATAAATGCATTCTGGCGTCATATTGTAAATTTTGAATTTAACAGGTGGTGTCATGTTGTAAATTTTGTATTTACTCCCTCCTGGTAAATTCAAAATTCAAAATTTACAATATGATCATGATGATAGTGGTACAATTATAACAAGAGGCCCATGGGCCACATCGCTCACCTGAGCACAGTGGATAGGCAAAAGCACAAATCAGTTCAGTATTGAAAAGATTCTGGGGGGGGGGGGGGCTTGAATTTTAAACTACCTGATGATGCTTCCATGTCAAAATAACAAATTGCTTTGTTGTACTTGAGAAGATTTTAAAAAAAATTTCTGATATATTCCTTTGTAAAAATTTGATCCCCCCTTGTGGCTCCTCCCTATCCCAGGGGTCATCATTTGAACAAACTGGAATCTACACTACCTGAGGATGCTTCCATATCAATATGACTAAACATAGCTTTTCTGTTCTTGAGAAGAAATATTTCTTCTATATGTTCTTATGTAACATTCGATCCTCCATTGTGGCCCCGTCCTACTCTCGGGGGTCATCATTTGAACAAACTTGAATCTACACTACCTGAAGATGCTTCCATATCAATATGACTAAACATAGCTTTTCTGTTCTTGAGAAGAAATATTTTTTCTATGTGTTCTTATGTAAAATTTTCTATCCCCCTATTGGGCCCCATCCTACCCTCGGGGGTCATCATTTGAACAAAATTGAATTTACACTACCTGATGATGCTTCCATATCAAAATGACTAATCATGGCTTTGCAGTTCTTCATCAGAAGAAATCTTCCTATATATTTCTATTTCAGACTTTGATCCTCCATTGTGGCCCCACCCAACCCCAGGGGGGCAACATTTGAATAAACTTGAATCTACACTACCTGAGTATACTTCCATATAAATATGATCAATCAGGGCTTTGCTGTTCTTGAGAAGAAGATTTTTAAAGATTTTTCCTATATATCTCTATGTAAAACTTTTATCCTCCTTTGGGGCCCCACCCTACCCCCAGGGGTCATGATTTGGACATACTTAAATCTATACTACCTTAGGATGCTTCCATATCAATATGATCAATTAGGGCTTTGCTGTTATTAAGAAGAAGATTTTTAAAGATTTTTCCTATATATTTCTATGTAAAACTTTGATCCTCCATTGTGGCCCCGTCCTACCCCCGGGGGTCATGATTTGAACAAACTTGAATCTACACTACCTGAGGATGCTTCCATATAAATATGACCAATCATGGCTTTGCTGTTCTTGAGAAGAAGATTTTTAAAGGTTTTTCCCATATATTTCTATGTAAAACTTTGATCCTCCTTTGGGGCCCCGCCCTACCCCCAGGGGTCATGATTTGAACAAACTTGAATCTACACTACCTGAGGATGCTTCCATATAAATATGACCAATCATGGCTTTGCTGTTCTTGAGAAGAAGATTTTTAAAGGTTTTTCCCATATATTTCTATGTAAAACTTTGATCCTCCTTTGGGGCCCCGCCCTACCCCCAGGGGTCATGATTTGAACAAACTTGAATCTACACTACCTGAGGATGCTTCCATATAAATATGACTCATCATGGCTTTGCTGTTCTTGAGGAGAAGATTTTTAAAGATTTTTCCCATATATTTCTATGTAAAACTTTGATCCTCCATTGTAGCCCCGCCCTACCCCCAGGGGTCATGATTTGAACAAACTTGAATTTACACTACCTGAGGATGCTTCCATTTAAATATGACTCATCATGGCTTTGCTGTTCTTGAGGAGAAGATTTTTAAAGATTTTTCCTATATATTTCTATGTAAAACTTTGATCCTCCATTGTGGCCCCGCCCTACCCCCAGGGGTCATGATTTGAACAAACTTGAATCTACACTACCTGAGGATGCTTCCATATAAATATGACTCTTGATGGCTTTGCTGTTCTTGAGAAGAAGATTTTTAAAGGTTTCTCCCCATATATTTCTATGTAAAACTTTGATCCTCCATTGTGGCCCCGCCCTACCCCCGGGGGTCATGATTTGAACAAACTTGAATCTACACTACCTGAGGATGCTTCCACATGAGTTTCATCTTCCCTGGCTTTGTGGTTCTTGAGAAGAAGATTTTTAAAAGATGCTATTAATTTTTCACTAATTCTTTATTATCTCCCCTTGAAAGAGGGCGTGGCCCTTCATTTGAACAAACTTGAATCCCCTTCACCCAAGGATACTTTGTGGCAAGTTTGGTTGAAATTGGCCCAGTGGTTCTTGAGAAGAAGTCGAAAATGTGAAAAGTTTACAGACAGACGGACGGACAGACGGACAGACGGACAGACGGACTACAGACAAAATGTGATCAGAAAAGCTCACTTGAGCCTTCGGCTCAGGTGAGCTAAAAATGAAACATTTTTTTCAAAATTTTTCAAAATTAAAACCTAAACTTGAAATGTTTTTTTTTTAAATATCGAATCCACATGCAGAGAAAATTTTTTGGTCGATCGTCAAAAATCCAGATATTTTTGTCCTTATACATTGTAAAAAGCATCCAAGAATACCTATAACAATTTATATTGCACAAGTGGATTCGAAACGGCTACTTTGACATTTCCGTCCCCCCCCCCCCCAAAAAAAAAAAAACGTGGGATTTTACTTCTTAACTGTTCATTGTTAATAATTTTACAAAACGGGATACAAAGATAAATTAAAAATCTTCTAAATTTTGTCAAACCTGTCCTGTCTTGCCATTTAATCATATTGTTAAACACATTCATACTTCTTTTAAAACAATGTTTATAGTTTCAAGTACTTCCAACACTCTTACGCATAGTCTAATGTACTAAGCACTGTCATGTTATACTTTAAAATACTTTGTAAGCACTGAACTTTATGTGTTATGCAACACATTTGAACACGAACGCAAAATAATATATATGCTTCGATTTGAAACATTTTCACTTTTATATGATATACATATATATCTTTATAAAAAAAAATCTTGTATCCATGGCATGATATCCAGTTATATATTGAGTGAAAAACCACTCAATGCACACATACTTTTTTTTAAAAAATAAAATTGCACAAGGAGGGTTTTGTCTTATGAGCGTAGTACGAGTTATCTTTCTTGCATCACATCTTCGAAATCGAAGTCCCATGAAAACTTTGCTACACCGGAATTCACACGTTCTCACAATTTCAATATTGGAATGTTAAAACCCAAACACTCACTACAGCTTGACTTTTAATCATGATAGCATCATCCACGCCACGAAACACATAAAACACGCAGTTAGTGTCGATAAACGAAGGGAAAACTTGGTCCTTGCGGAGCTCACTGGCGCAAAGCTGTAGTCTCTACAAATAGGCGGTGTTAGACCACTATTGAAGTCTGTTAAAACAGCTTTAATGTCTTCACCACACTTGTTTCCTATCTGTGTGCTGAAACAATGGTTTGAAACCTGGAATATCCTGTAATAAAAACGACAAGATGAGTGGACAGTAACGTATATGGAAATTAATGGGCTAAAATTTGTAACCTCGCATAAACCCTTAAAAAGAAAAAGAAAATTACTCAGTAATTATATTGAAGTTAGGAAATAGTGTATGTTGCTGGGAAAACATTTTTTGATCAGTTAAATTGAACTGCAATGTGTATATTTATATATTATACTTTCATGTAAATTAGTTGAATCTGATTCGTCGAGAAACATTTGTTCAAAAACACCATTACCCGCTGAATGATGAAGCCACGCCCTCCAGCGTAGCAACAGTCAACATTGCTTGACGACGGGTGATATTCCAAAAAATAGTGACTGTGCAGAATTTATGCGCGCAAGGTTCACTGTTATATGTATTTGTATAAAATATTCAGTATAATATAATAAATATTGCATGTAGTTGAGTGTAACATTGAAAATTTTCACCCCAAGAAAACCATTGTTAACCGAGGCGCAGCTACATGCAATATTTATACAATAGATTCCATAAAAGTTTGAGAACAAGTTTATCGAAAATAAAAAAAAAATGAAGAGAATTTCAATTTTAAAGAAAAATCCTTCCAACAAGAAATTTATACTCGTCAAAGACACTTTGAAAACAGGAGGTTTTGATTCATTGTTATCATTTGTGACTTCACCCAATCAATGAGCTGGAAACGTATAATACGTCTATTACACCATTAATGACACAATTAATAGGGAGAACGGATATTGGGGCCCCCGTATCGAAGACGACTCTAAAAGTTTAATGGGGCCAAGAATATTTTTTTTCGATAATGCTAGTTGTATCTTTTGCCATTAATCCAGGCAGCCAGAACTGGTAAATGAGATAAACTTCCATTTTATTTCCAGGTATTAAAATAATGAGCGAAATTACATGGGGTATTTGCATTTGGTCACAATTTAGATTTCCTACGCAAGTATGAGTTAATAAAGCATATCATTGTCTGGATACAAAGACATGTAATTTGGAAATTATGTTTATGTATATGCAAATAAGAAACTTTCTTTAACATATTAATGAAATCGTTTTATTTCACTGGATGCATGATGTTGAATAATGAGAGTGTGCTTAAATTTCAATAATGCACTTTGCAAGATAGGTTCAAGAGATAAAAAAGGAGGGTCGTTCTATCATCACTGCCAAAAATTGTGCTTCTAGTTCTGCGTAACTGATTTTTTTTTAAATAGAATGCTATGCATTATCAATACTGTTAGTCTGTTATGTTTCTTCAAGGAGCATTCTGAGAGTACTGCATAAGCAATACGGAGCCCACTAGTGATATGGGCTGTTATTACTTCGAAAATCATGGAAGTGGAACAAAATAGTCTGTAACTCGGCAAGATAGACTAATATATCAAAATCAGCTTAGTACATGTATATGCAATCACGGAAAACCAAGACAGACTGGCTGAAAGACAAAGGAACAAGACAGATAGACAGACAGAGAGACAGATAGACAGACAGACAGTGAAAACCCTATAGTCCCCTCCATTTCACCGTCAGGAGACTATTAACCAGCAAATCAGATTTTTTATATACTTACCCACACACACTCTTAACATATTTTTCTTCATCTTCACTGATGCTATAGGTCACCCCCGCTTCGTTGGAAATTTGGACTTCTTTTTGTTTGCTCTCTGTGCATTTCTGGATTTCAGTATTCTGCTTCGTGATGCAGTCAGCTTTACTTATATATACTGAAAAATACACATGTACATCAAACTACCTTTTTCACAGATTATAAACCAAATACTCACTATTAAAGATCTATAAACTCACTACATAGACGTATAATATATACTTACGGGACATACTGTGACATAGTCTATCAAATCCAGCTTGCCAGGCGTTAGGATCTGCGTATTTCGTTAACATCTCTAATTTCACCGGATCCTTACACGATTGGTGTAAATTACGTAAGCAATTTACGGAGTCTCTAAAGTTTCCATTTCTAAAATGAGAAAAATACTTATTTTGTTTAACTATGCAATGAAACAGTTCCTCTTAATTGTTGGACTGGGGATTTTGCCAGATCTAGAGTTACCGGGTATCTTGTTTTCTCTGCAAAAGTATAGTTGACAAATTTGTAAGTGTTGTAAATATTCAATTTACTGGTAAAAATTCAATTTACTGGATGATTGTAAGCACAATTACATTAACTATATGATCCATGCCAAATCTGTATTGATCTCAACACAGTAAATTTAGAATTTACGTAGGATTATTGGTGGTACATGGTGTAGATAACCCATAGTTAAAACAATAGAAAACATGGCGGCATATGGTACATGTACATATGAACGTGTCTAAATATATACACTGGCGTATGCATTTAATTTGCATAAAAGCAGAAGCCATTTATGCATGAAATACCACGTTATCCAAAGTATATATCCTCAAGATTTGGTTAATTTCCTAGATACACTATTAAAGTATACGCATTTTAAAAATACAAAATACTAATTTATGTATTAGAAATATTCTTCAGCATTGACTCAAATGTACCAAAACACCTGTGAAGTCGCAGACTAAGTTTTTTTTTTCTTTTTTCTTTACAGTCTGAAGTGTACTCACTTTTTTTACACACATATATATTTTATCAATGACCTTGTTTGCAAATACAATCTGTCGTTAGGTCAAATGTTGACAGAAGTCTTTCGCACAGATTGTTAGGCCATTATTTTCAAATATTTCTCTGTTCGCCCTATCACAAGTAACACTATCGGTGTGATCGGTCGACAGGGGGTGCTTACTCCTCCATGACACCTGATCCCATCTCTGATGTTTTCAGAGGCCCGTGTTTGCGCTGCTTACTATTTTGTATTTTGTACCGATTATTGTTTCGTTTATCTTCATATTTCAATGATAGCTTATAGTTATCAAGAATCCTGAAGAATGTGCGAATTATTTCGACCCTATATCGTTATACATGTACATACTCGCAGAATTGCTTGGTCCGATAGATGTCCGCGGGGCTTATGGTGACCTTGGCATTCTCCCCGTCCGTCAGATTGTGGAGGCACGTGAGGGCTTCTTTCAGGGCGTTATTCTCGGGGCACGTCCCAGAGCAGGTGACGCTCATCAGCCAGAACAGCATCATCACTGTTGTATCTGTGAATAATTGATAAATTAGGCGACAAGTTAAAGACATTGTCACAGTTTTTAAACGTAATTTAAGTATAGATAAATATTGAAAACGTTTCACTGAGAAAAGAGAAACGGGGATTGACGGGTTTAATTCATTAACCTACTTACTTCGAAATGTGGTCCTAAAGCCTATTTGTGCATTCTGTAATTTTTTTTTTGGGGGGGGGGTTACAAAAATATATCTTTGCCTCCTCTCCCAATTAGAATAATTAAATATGTACTTGGATCATCCCTTGTTCTTGGCATTGCCCCCTAGGATTTAGGCAATTATATAATATACTAGAAACCTTGTTGCCATGGCAACAAGAAGGTCTTCCGTCCCTTCTCTGTGTTCAGAGAAGTTGATTCCTCACTAATAACTTGTTATGTTGTGCATTCCCTGTAACACCTTCATAAATAAAATATAACAAGAAGTCTGTGAGCCAGTGCTCACTAGTAATACCCCCACTTTGATGTGAATGTACACAAGTTCAGTTACGGAGAGACACAAGGATGAACAAGAAGTTGACATCAGATTCTTACAAAAATGAATTCCACCATATTACAGGCATAAACAAAGAGTGTGCTAAAATTTCAAGCATCTGCAATCAGTAGTTGCTGAGAAAACTGCGACCAAAATCTCTTATGTATGGTACGGACAGACGCACGGATAAACAGGAAGTTAACAGCGGATTCGTACAAAAATTAATCCCACCATATGGCATGCCTAAACAAAGAATGTGCAAAAATTTCAAGCATCTGCAATCAGTAGTTGCTGAGAAAACTGCAACCAAAATTTGTTATATATTGTACGGACAGACGCACGGATAAATAGGAAGTTGACGCCAGATTCATAAAAAAATTAATCCCACCATATGGCATGCCTCAACAAAGTGTGTGCTAAAATTTCAAGCATCTGCGATGAGTCGTTGCTGAGAAAACTGTGACGAAAATTTTGTTACAGACAGACAGACAGACACACAAGGGTAAAACCTCTCCTTTGGAGCGGGAGTATAATTAAACGTTTAAATTTTGAAAATATTGCAAAACTGGAACGGAAAGAAATACGAGACATCATTTAAAGGGGGGGGGGGGGTATGACCATAAAGTCTTTGTGTGAATATTTTTATAGTTTGATATTCTCACACTTAAATTGTACAAAATATAAAATTATGATAAGATTTTTCTTTTTAATTTAAGGACTATCTACACGGATTTGTTTTATTCTACCTGATTTCATGCATTTGGTTACCCCCCCCCCCCTCCCTTTCCTTAGTCAGCACCACACACGCATAAAAAATTGATTGACAATTCACTGATGTATTACTTGAAAGCATATTTTTTCATATACTGTTTCGAGTATACAGATTTTTTGTGTTTTATTATTTTAATACACTGTATATCATTAATTAGCCATACCTTTATGCGCTAAGTTGCTTTGAGCTCTTAATTATGACGAATCTTGTTCTGAACTAAATTTCATTGAAGTTTTTTTCCTTTCATCGAAATTGCTATTTGTTATTGAATCAAGATGAGAAAATAATAAATTCTACTTTAAAAATATAATTTGACAAATCTCCAATTTGCGATTTAATTGCATAGGTACCTAGCTACACTTACATTTACCTTGCTTTGTCATATCCCAACTGCATGTTTGCACATTATGTTTAGTGCAAAATTTAACTGCAAACTGCTTATGAAGGAGTAAATAAACGCACTACTATTGTGAAGTCAAATACCATTGCTCTGACGCTGAACGACATTACCCCCCCCCCCCTCCTCCCACCTTTAAAGATAAAATCTTACAATTGAGACATTCTGGGAATTGAATACGAGTCGCCCGTGTGAAAGTTTCAACACGCTAACAATTTCGCTATCAAAGACCTTCGCATCAAAGTAGCAAGTAATACATATCTAGAGTACGGGTTAATCAATTTTTAAACAAATTACATATTTAGCATTCTGATAAGACTCTCTATATAACCTATAAATATAATTAAAAAAATAATGAAAAACAAAAAAGTTCAAAAAATTAACCTTTTTAACCACTTCCTGTGACGACCGGAAGTGGCGACGACACACGAAATGTTTTCATCACACATCTACAAATCACTTTCTATCATACCTGAAAGTTTCAGACTCCTGTCTTTAACAGTTTCTGAGAACATTCACGGACTAGATTTTTAGTGGAAAAGGTGAAAAATCGTAATAATTTCTGACCGGAAGTAAATTTTTCCAAACTTTTTCAATATTTCAAAATGACATGAGATAACACATCATTGCTGAAAATTTGGCTGAAAATCATTGAGTAGTTTTTGAGATATCGCGATTTGAAAAGGTCAAAAAAAATAAAAATGAAAAATAAGAAGAAGAAGAAACAGTAGAATCACTATAAGGTCTTCCGTGAAGACGGAAGGCCTTAATAAAGAAAATTAAATATGAAGTAACAAGAGTTGATATAATATAAACTGACGTTAGCACACGTGTCAGGTTGAAAAAAAACCCAGTGATAACGGGTTCACCTGTCTCTCAAGATCAATATTATATAATGCTTTCTAGATTAAATAAATATCCAATGTTTAATAGTCAGCATGAAAGATTCATTCTGTATCTAGAGACACAAATTCTTTACTCCTTGTTATCAAAATACGTTCTCGTTTCTAAATTTCTTTACCTTAAGTTTATATCCATTGCAAGCATTGAGTCATTGCGAAGAAATTCTTTTAGATTATGCATTAAACATTGTACATTATCAAGAGGGATGCTTGTTTCTACAAGTACTAGTACTTTTCATGCATCATAATTTCAACTTAGAATAACTTAAATAGAGTTCATACAATAACTGTTGTGTTTACTTTCCACTGGGAACCGTATCTTACGAAGTTCAATGAGACTTAGCCTAATTAAGAATGTTTGCGCATAAAGTGTAAATTTTACCATTTTTTGAAAATGAAATCTAAAAATTCCTCTCATCAGAGAAAAAAAAAACAAAAAATATTATCAATTTCTCGATCAAGACTCAATTGCCTTACCGTCTAGCATGAATCCAGTTCAATTCATTATGAAGTTGATACATGTACATAAAAAAACTGAAACTCGGGGGGATTCCTTATCATACAATGTATATGTGTTATTATTATGTTTAGTCTTACGTGTTTAAATATACGAATCTAAGCATGTGACAAATCTATTTTTAAGTGTAGCTTCTTGAATCAGAAGTAATTTTCTTTTTAAAAAGCACTTCACGCATGCTTACGGGGAGACAAGATACATTTTATTTTCCATGTATGTTCGATCATGCGGTTAGATTCATCCAGTATAATTTTCACTGATAACGATTTTGACAAAATATATGTTAAGTACATCACAATCAATGTCAAGTTATTGTTCAATATGACCAAAATGCTTGAAATTAGCGAAACTGTATTAACCTATATTTTCTTTAGTCTAATGGTCTAATTTTAGGGCCCTGTCATTTTTTTAATCACGATAAAAATTACTTTTGTTGAACAAGTAGAATGAGGAGTTTCGATGAACGAAAATATATATAGAGTGCCAAAAGATTCCCAGTCAAAAGAGGAATCATTCTAATAATTAAAAGGACAGCTCATTTGTTGAACAGCTGGAGAAAATTTAATAGTGTAACGGCAGTGAACATGCTCATAAGGTTAAACAACATTGATTAAAAATTTTCCTTAATTAGCAGAAAGAACATACAGAAGACAGTATAGAAATGCTCACTTGAGGTCACGTGAGTAATTCAATAATAGAATGGACCCAATGTTGAGTTTCCATAATTTAGCACACACAATTGAAAAAAAAATAACTTACGCAAAACTACTGGCCACACCACCATATCAGTTGACTGAATGCAAAAAATACGTCACACCAAGGGTTTCTCTCTGAATTTCTTCATGTTTGTTGTCCATCAATCTAAAAATAGATACAGACCACATCACAACATCACATAAACTGAAATAGCCTGAGAAAATGATTCCCAGTTTCAAATCCTTTACCCAACAGAAACTTTTTTGGTCGTGATAAGTATATGTACCAGCCGTGTAATAGATCTACCAGTCGCGGATTTATAAAAGAAATCCTTTTAAAACCAACCATTAAGGGACATCAAGGATATACATGCGGTTGCACCCGCCGAGTTAAATGTCTGCACATATTTTAATTGTATACTAAAAAGTTCATTCATCCGTGCAACAAGACACCTGAAGAAAATGTATGTAAAACTTCTGTTATTTTATGTCGTTCCATTGAAAATCAACACTTTCCTAAAAAAAAATTCACACTTGGATGAGCTAAACTTAAAAATATTTTTTAAGCTTTGGTGGTCTGTTTGGATATATATTTCTAAATTACTGAAAACGTTTGGGTTTGGAAAACGGCATCCTGCATAAGCCAATAAACTTCTTTTAAATATCTTTTTACATGAAAACTTCATTAAGGTAATTTACTTAAAAGAAACCTGACTAGATTGATTTCAAGATTAATCCTCTGGGGCGAAATGAGTCGTCTTTAAAGGTCTACAAAATGCGAAATTTGTTGATTCATGTACAAGCAATTAGTTAAATTCTCATGTTAAAAAATGTATACAAATATTTTTATCTGATCAAGAAATATAAAAATCCATACATGTCGCAAAATATATCTACATTTATTTAACATACATCTCTGTGTTACACACATTTGTCATGATATACATATGTACAGCTGTACCTATATGTCCTAATTTTATCAAGTTCGCAGACTGCTTACCTATTACTTGAGGAAATACAGTGCAAATACATACAGCACATGTATATGAATCTGTACACACAATATCCTCTTGTTTTATTACTATATTGCCGATATCTAATTTTTCTCCGAAAAATGTCTTTCGACGAAATTTGCGGTCACTTGCTCCATCTGCAAGGTCGTAGACCAAATGTTTGTAAATGGTTTATATTGATCACTATCAAGATAAACACTAACATGACGAATCTAATCATCTTTATCCAGATCCGATCTTTTTTTTTTCCTATTTAAAGGTTTCACTCTGTTTCCATTTATGAACTGATAGCATTTCAAACGGCTACATTCAACTGTCTCAGACTTCAACCTCAAAGATAATTCTTGCTTTATGCCAACCATACAACAAACATAAGATGTCAATTTATATTCGTTGCAGAAAATCTCTCTTTTTACAGCATAAACGTTTTTCCATTTTTCAATTATCATCGCGCCGCCTGCTTTCAAATCTCGCGAGACTTCTTTCGAAAACTCTTCATTAGGTTAGTTAATGGCGGTCGATATTTCATCTTATTCAGTTTTGTTGTTTTATCACCAAAGCAGGTTTGTAATGTGCCCCTCTTGAGACAAGCGAATACTGATATCGATATTTATATTTCTCTACAGACCTACAATTATGAAGCCCCTCATCCCCCGGAGAAAGGTTTTAAGTATGTGCATAGTTTTCTCCTTTCCCCTCAAAAATACAAGTATTACACAAGACAATAGATGCTTAGGATAATGGACTCGAAAGTAGCTTTCGATGAAGAAAAACATATTGGTGCACTTGGGTTTGATGCGTCTGCACCAAGAAAGTACTTTGATTTAAACGAATGAGAAAACAACTTGCACGAATCGAAAAACCCAATCAATTCTATTTGCAAATTTATAAAGTTCTATATATTCTTCATACGATATCATCAAGAAACTGCAATCAACTTCGGAAACTTCGATTTCATGTTGCTCCTACTTAAAACTACATACAGAAGGCGTTGCTTCTTGCTTGGTCATTGCTTATTTATTCCAGCTATTACTTATATATGAAGCACCATGCAATTACATATTTTTATCTTCTATACTGGTTTATTAGAGGCAGTCCCGATCTTAATTGGTACAGTGTAAATACAAAAACATGTACTATATATATTATATACAAGATATATACATTGTTATAATATACAGTATAGAAATATTTTTATTTACCAATTAAGATTGGGAGTGCCTAAGTATGTATTTTACTGGCAATTCACGCAGAAAAAATGATTATAACGTTCAGCATATACCTTTTATCATTATACCTTTTCATATTTCCTGGATGAGAAGCGTTACAAATTCTGATACATCATGAACGAAGAGTTAGTTTACACAAGAACTATAAACAGCTGGAAGTGGATAATCGGAGCAGAGGCAACAAACAGATAAGATTCTACTGTAATCTTTACAAATTCTCTGCATTGGGAAGGGGAAAAAAGATGCTGTATATATGCTTAACTTACGCCTTCCTTTTCTTCCAACTCACACCACAGAAAATACAGGGCGAAAATATTTCTTTCTTTTCTTTGCATTCCAAGACGACACTTTCTGCTGGCAAAGGGGGAATTTTTCTTATTTTTTTGCAGGAACAGGACAAGCCAAATGTGCTATATTAATACTGTTTTTTTACCAATTGATAAGACTAAGTAGTATCGTTAGGTATGATGCAAACACTTGGGGACGTAATGCTCGAGAAAGTGGCATAATTAGTGTTCACGACCAACATCAGTGCATGTGCAACACGTGTTTCAGCAAGTTATCTACCGAGTTTTGGCAATGCACTACATACACATGTACACTTATACTGTTAATTATATGTATGTCTTAAGCTTGTGTTTGACATATTTATCTTACAATTCTTTCGTATAATTTATAGCGACATCAATTTTGTAAGGCCTTGAGATGAAGGGTGTGACATTGTCCGTAATTAAAACATCAGCAATGTTTAGGTGCGGGCTTTATCGAGTAACACTGTAGTCTATTCTTACGAAGATACCTTGTGTACAAGATATTTTTCATAAAGCTGATTTACATCTATGAAATAATAAACTTGGTCATATTTATGAGAATTTCTTCCTTATTTATCCAGAAAGTAGAACCCATTCTGTCTTGAAATGAAAATGACCTATAAATCTTTATTACCACTGACCCCCATCCCAACCCCCTTCAGTTCCCCTACATGTATCTCTGATTCTGTATCAAATTCAAACAAATATATACATTTCAGGTTAATATCTCTATGTGACAAAAAGCATCAACTCTGCTAAGAAACCGAACCAAAAGCACAATCTATAAGTTCCTGGACAAGACAAAAAAACCAGGAAAATTCAGTATTAAACCCTTTGCGAAAAAAAAAACCTATTTTCATAATTCTTAGTTGAGATGTTTTGTGACTGTATGACATCTTACACTTTAAATTTCAAGGTTCATATATAAGTGAATGTTATCAAGAACATGGCCTGACAGCTATTAGATACACACCCCAAAAAAGATATCCAGCGGTCTTTAACTAGACACCCGAAAGAGACATAACAAAAAATGGTCATCAGCGCTAAATATGCATTTTAAAACATCGGGTGTCGCAGCATGGGTGAACAATCTTATCTTTTCCCCATAATTTTTTATATCATTAAAATTTAGCACGTTTTTTAAAATTGGCACAGAGTATAGATTTAGTATATACTTAAACGTAAAATGACAAGAGAAACGTCTTATTAAGCAGTTGAGAGTGCTCCTAAATTCTCACCCCGCTGAGCTGAAATTGCTTGCAACCTTTCCAGTTTTTTTCATTCTCTGAGAAAAAAATATCCTCTACTCTGCAATAAACCACGAAGATGAAACTTTGCCATATGTTTGAAGATGAAATTAACAATATTTTTATTCGCCAAAAACAATAAATTGCAACAAGGCATGAACGAATAAGTTTTCCACCCCATAAACAACTCATAAATTGAGAACATACGTACCCACGCCTCAAACCATCCTGAAATATACAGCTAATCCTACATTGTGTTCATAAGGTTGAATATGAAACAAGAAACACGTTCAGCATCGGGACAGGCGCCATACAAAACTGAGAACTGATCCAGCAATTGTTTTGTGCTAATGGGTTTTGTCTTTAAACCAACACCGGTAAATCTCGTGCATCAAGCGCTATCTCTCGACAGTTGTCCATTTGATAAGTATCTTCATTTACTTATCATCACATTTGCTGTATACACACACGCGCGTAAAGTAACATTTCGACACCACTTCTATTTGGATTACTGGCACCTGAAGGGGGGAAATCGTCAAAATTCTGCTATAGGGGCATCTTCTCTATCTATATACACAAGGCTTGAATGATGTATTGAAACAACACTTGCTTTTCTCCGAGGTTCTGTATTGATTTTTGCTAACGCTTGTCAGCATCGTCGGAGATCAGAGAAAATTAGAAATTTGAGAGCGTCGCCGTCGACCCCAGAATCTTCATGAACTCGGTATTGAACATGGATCGAGTTAATTAATCTGCTATGTCAATGGTATTTGAGGGGAATAGGCTCTGACGATCATGATGAAAAAAAAATCCAAACTCGAAATTGGGGAGGGGTATTTGTGGGTAAGATCGGATACATCTATTCAAAGAGCGATTCTATGTGCGAAATTTTTTTTTCATATGTAAATAAAGAAGGGTTACATTTACTCAAACTTAACAATTATCTGAACAGTGTTTTGATTAATTATTTCTTTTATGAACATCTTCTTCTTAGTTTGTAATTATTTGATTTTCTACAAAGTCAGAAAACTTTTCCAACGCCTGTAAAAGAGATTATACCTTTATCTACATTAATTTATCAATTGGCAGAACAACATTTGACAATAAATTTCGACTGCTTTATAAAAAAAAACGAATATGCAGAGCATTTATTTCTTAGTGTTGAATTATTAATGCGCCCATTGGTATTTCTTCAATTATAATTTATATTTCCCAGAAATGAGATGTACATATTTCAACAGCCCTTCGAAAACGTTTCACATGGCAATCAATTTAATGAACAAAACATTTAGTGCAAAAAGACGGGATAATTAAATTTGCACCACATCAACACAACGCTAAATTCCCATACCATAACAAGTTTGCGTATTTTTATTTAGAGAGCTCGTCAAGCATCAAGTATAGTCATTGGATCCGCCTCCCAGGGGAATTTATGATGCAAATTTTAGTATTGGATTATCGCCTCGGCACGTGTTAATGTTATATTATAATTGGCAATAGGCATCATGTACATTTCGTATGTTGATTTCATTACATGATAACGTATCGGTGTGAATTACTGCCTCCGTACCTTTGGGTTTTATCACACTGCTAATGTATTTCCAATACTCTTTCCTTCGCTCTACCATGACTGCATTATCGCTTTTAATTCAATTTCAATGTGCAAGAATTCTCGAATTATTCACCGTCTTTGCATTTTTGTGAGATTTCCAGATTTTCCAACAATATTTCATTTTCACGTTATCGGTTAAAAAAAATTTCAATTTATAAACACACGCCCATAAGCGCGTTTATCAATTCAACAGACATGCATATTCTTTGAAAAATACTTAATGCGAACAATACACCTGTAATTTCACGACAACATAATAATTCTTCGGTAATAAATGAAATGAACATCGATCCAGCTGAACAGTAGCACCAGTGGGGATGTACGCCAGAAGTTTATTTCATTCAAAATGATACCCTTCCCCCAAATATATATAATGTGTATAAATAAGCAGTATTTTTCAACCTCTCTATATAGCTAGTTCAACAAATAGTTCCCCAAAATATGCACCTGACATAAAATACAAAGCAGAACTTACCGCGGTCCAAAGAAATACAGCGGAAATATTTTGTTACTTACCGGTACACAAAATCAAGTTGCCAAAAATAGCACATAACAAAAATTTGAAACTTACATGTATATTCAATACCATAACTAATTCCATGTATATTCGAACACAATGATATTAAAGGGGAGAAGGATGAAAGCATACCTCTAAATTCAGTCATCTCTTCCAAAATGTAAGTGACACGGAACTAGGGTGTATGGGGTTAAATTGGCAATGACATGGTCTTGAATATCAAAATAAATAACAAATGGTCGAAATGTGATATTTTGTTATGCGGGATGTATTATTCGCTCTAATTAATATCAACATGCTGACTGTGTTGAACTGAATTTAAATGTCTTTTGTATGTAACTTATATTCAGTTTAACCATGCATATAGCATTAAAGCCTGGTAAAAGATAACTTTGAAGTTTTTTAATGAGATTTTCCTATTTTCACATGGTGTCCTTAATCACTGCACTAGTCCGTTTGACCCTTGTCCACCTCAGTAATTTGCTATCCTTTTATCACAGGGAACCAATCCCCCCATCATGCAGAAAAAATCCCATATTAATTATAAGTACACCTGCTTAGGGATTTGAGGTTAATTATTTTGAATGATCAGTCAAATTAATGCTTACAGGTACATTATATTATATATGTGGAGAGTATGTAACAGCGTTAGTCAATCGGATCTATATACTAAGTTGACTGTCTTCCTAATAGCATCTAGGCTATAATTGATTACTACTAATTAATATCCGGTGAACAATCGAAACTCCTTGGACATTTTCAACAAAAAAAAGTTCCGAAATTCGAAAAGTCGCCATTAATAAGTTGAGCTCAAAATTTTAAAGGTAGATTGACAAAAAGATCCGAATCCCACCTCCCCGAGCTTTTTTTTTTTATAACAGGGTGAGAGATTCAAAGAGATACAGCTGTTTTGGACGAAACTTTACGAATACTTGGTTAGATTAACAGCTCACTACAATGAAAGATAATCAAGTAATCCTTTTTATATTGCTTCATGATTCCTTCGAAAAGCTCTAAAAAGTGAGTAATTAATACATGTGTATACAAAAGCGCAAAAGTTACATTTAAAGGAATAGATTCGATTAAAAAAATCAATTTCTCTAGTTTATATGGAAGTGAAAGTTAAAACACACACACGGAGAGAAAGAGAGAGAGAGAGAGAAGTCAGTCTCAAATATTGACAATGTGTCTCAACATATACATGTATTATTCAGTTTTTTGAAGCCCATAAATTAATAAGTTATCGTGGTGTAAACAAGGCATTATATCATAGCTAAAGTATTGCATAATTTTTTCAGGAAAATCAAATTATTTATTAATTCGAGTAGTTTGATACAAGTATTTACCGAGGCCGAGTCGGGGTTAACGCCATGTTTCTTGGATCGCGGAAATGCTTTAATTTAGTGACGTTGCAATTTCTTCTGCAAGCGAGGGTTCACTCTATTAGACCATAGCATATACTAAAAACAATATGTTTTCGAAATTATAAAATAGTTTGTACATGTTTTATGTTATTATGGCTAAAACACATATTTATTTAAATCTCTCTTTATTGCATACAATAAACTAATACTATTGAAATTCAATGCAAATACATGAGAAAAAATTGAAAATCCCGAAAAATGTCCACATAGCTTTTCTGAATATTGGTGTAATTCATGTATTAAAGATTGATTTGCATTATTATGCGATCACGTCCTATATATAGAATTACAATGGCTTCTATGAATTCTTACATATAGAATCACAATGGCCTTAACGTTGTGAGAAAACTGATTGAAAAAATTCCATAATGAATATCTTTGAGTACCCTATGTCCTTAACGGGGAAAATACTATGATTGGCAAAATCATAAGACATCTGAAAAGACTTTATATATACATATTTTTAACACTCTTCGGCATTGAAATCCTGACAAGGATTTATATTAAATTAATAACTAGGTGATAATTTTAATACACATATATACTAACTTCATTCATTTGCAGAGATAGAATTTCGATAAATAGCTTGCCATGCGTTGCTATCAGCTTGTGAACAAATATACCCGCCATCATTAATCCCAAGGGATCACTTCCGGGAATGCTAAAAGACCATCTCAAAAGCGTCAAGAGTAAACAAAGAATCGTGTTCTACAGCCCTGAGAGCCGAATTGATTTTCTGTAATGCAAATATTAGGAAAATCCACACAAGTGATATAATGTGACACTTTATTCGATCTGTAAATACTCCCATGCACAATAGTTAATTACATTTAGTGTTTAAAACCTGCAAAAAAAGACCTCCCCAATATCGGTATTAGGTCTAGTGTAAGAGTGATTTAGCATTAATATATTGGCACGTGCCGCTTTTGTGTATCTTTGTTGCAGACAATATGCGCATATATTCTAAGGGTTTTTATGTCTGAATTACTTAAACCAAATTAGCAATTAGCTTATACAGACAAAAATTACATTCAGTTGTTACCTAACAAAGGTCGATTGCTACACGACAGACTATCGAAAATCAATTTATACGAATGCACTATAATGAATCATTCAAATTTAGTCTATAATTTCAGGTATTATGAATTCAGAAACACATTGTTGTTTAATGTTTTGGGAAAAAATATGCTCATTGCAAATTAATGACTGTCTTTTTTGTTTTGTTTTTTTTTTTCTGAAAAATATTGAATATTAATTTATTTGAAGAGACAATATGTACCAAAGGTACCAACTTACATGTACACCGCCGCTATCGTAATATTTCGGAAATTGCAACGGCTACCGCGAAAAAAAGAATTGACTTCTTGTGTAATATTTTCGAAGAGTTTAATAAATGAAATTATACACTGTATCATTGTATTGTTTTCTTGTGTAAGTTACGTTTTTTTTTTCTTAAAACTATACACTTAATTTGCGATTAAGATCCGGGGTTTCCTTGAAAAATGCTTTTCAAGAAAAATCAAAATGAAGGAACAAAGACATGAATCTTTTTTTTTTAAGGAAAACATTAGGAATCCATGCAACTGTTTTGTGTGTGTGGTTTGTCTGTGTGTTGGGGGGGGGGGGGGTTTGCTTGTCAAAAAATTCTAAAACGGGTTTTTAATTGACTCGTTAAGGACCCCCCCCCCTTGAAAAAATCTCCATCCGCCCTGGTGTGCAATAGACCGCAGAGCGAATTTATCAAAACTTCAAGAAGTTGTCTGAAAAAAAAGAGGGAGGTCAGGTCCTCTATCTCTTTCTTTTGTATACATTATTTTCAAAGTATATTCGAGTATTCATATGGAAGCCAGTATCTTCTTGATGATATATATTAATGGCCATCGCCACTTACATGTAATTTATCTGAAAACTGTCATTTATTATCTATACGAAAATATGGATTTTCAAAAGTTTGCAATACTTTTCCTTATGCAATCATTTTGAAAATGCTTATTAATGATAACTTAATTGTCACATTGTAATATTTATTTACACCTTCCAAGTAATGACTGAAGCCTGAAATGAAAGTCCATTTTTAAGTTTATTTTTGATCTCTCCTTTTCCATTCTTTCCATCAGAATCGGTGACTGAATGCTTCAATATACGATACTTTTCATTCCGCTTGTCGGAACCCCTTCGGTCTTTTTAATGTCCACTGAATTGCGAGTAGTTTTTAGTTATCTTTCGTGGACATTACCTATGGAAATTTAAGTAACAATGTATGCAACGGTGAATAAAATAAACGATCTCTTTTTCTTAAAGCGTTTGGTTACATTCGTTCGTAGGATGTTGGTATTTGTCTATTTAAAGCGTTTTTTATGCGTCGATGTTTACAGTGAAAAAACATGTCCATTGTTTTATTTTATTTTACTTTATTTTGATTGGCTGTTAATTTTTTTTAATTATGCCCCCTTCTCACCCCCCTCCCCCTCCAAATATGCCACAAAACATCTTTAAAAATTGGTTTAAGTCTTCTTAATAACTTCAATAGTAATCAAAATGGCCTGAGGTTAAGCATAATTTGATTGGTTCAATGATTGGTCCAATTAACACTTCCCATTCAAAAAGTCCCGTACAGGCATCAGTGTCAAACCACGGGTATTCATGGTCAGTAGAGTACAACCATGCAACAAATAATATTAAATCAAATCCTGGTTGGCCAGTAGCACAAACACGATTAAAAGAATCTAGAATCATATTCACTAACAATGAAATCCAGATTTTTGAAACTAATATTCGTCAGGCAGTTCATGTATTTATTGTAAATAAGTTCAATTAATTTAAATTTTTCTTCCTAAGTGTGATTAGAGCAAGTACAACGCCTTTATTTTTAATAAATGAAAATAATGAATATTATAAGAGTTAATTTTTATTTAAAATTATATGAAGCTGACATAAATACAGGAGACGGTAGTTGTGAAGGAAAATACCTCGGAGTTTCTTGGCGGAAGTTGTTAGGGAATTCCTTGGCGCGAACGTTGCGCGTTTGTATGACTTATCTCGTATATAAAACTACAGATATTCTTTTTAGGCAAAGTAATTGTACAAGAATGTTCATAATACTGATAAAATGTGATTCGTTTGTGATTTGATGTATGTACTTTAACCATTCTTTTAAAATTTGGCAATTATAGTAATTTACAGACACAAAACACTAAAACTTATAAATTATTTTTATCTATAATGATTTTTTTTTTGAAAATGTAGAAGTGATTGTAGCAATAAAAAAAGCACACCCCTCAACCCGTTGGGGTGAGAGTGGGGAGCTAGAGGAGTGAGAGTGGGGAGAAATAGAGCAGTGAGAGTGGGGAGAGAGAGGAGTGAGAGTGTGGGGAGAGAGAGAGGATTGAGAGTGGGGAGAGAGAGAGGAGTGAGAGTGTGGGGGGGGGGGGAGAGAGAAGAGTGAGAGTGGGGAGTGAGAGTGGGGAGAGAGAGAGGAGTGAGAGTGGGGGGAGTGAGAGTGGGGGGAGGGAGGAGTGAGAGTGGGGAGAGAGGAGTGAGAGTATGGGGAGAGAGAGAGGAGTGAAAATGGGGGAGAGAGAGAGAGGTGAGAGAGAGAGAGAGTGGGGATTGAGAGTGAGTGGAGAGAGAGAGTAGTGAGAGTGGGGGGAGTGAGAGTGGGGGGAGGGAGGAGTGAGAGTGGGGAGAGAGGAGTGAGAGTATGGGGAGAGAGAGAGGAGTGAAAATGGGGGAGAGAGAGAGAGGTGAGAGAGAGAGAGAGTGGGGATTGAGAGTGAGTGGAGAGAGAGAGTAGTGAGAGTGGGGAGAGGGAGTGGGGGAGAGAAGAGTGAGAGTTGGGGGGAGAGAGAGGTGATAGTGGGGAGTGAGAGTGGAGAGAGTTGAGTGATGGGGAGAGAGGAGAGGGCAAGAGTGTGGGGGAGAGAGGAGTGAATGTGGGGAGGGAGAGTAAAGGAGGGAGAGAGAGTGGTTGGGAGAGAAGAGAGGGGAAGACTGATAGTGGAGAATGGGAGTGGGGTTGAGTGTGATGGTAAGAGAGTAGGAGAGAACAGCGAAAGTGGAGAAAAGAATTTTGGGAGAGCAAATGACGAATTAAAGAGAAAGAGACAAAAGGAGGGACTGACGGGGGGGGAATGGGTATAGAGAGAGAGAGGAGAGAGCAATGTTTGAAGAATGGGGGCGGAGGCGTGAGAATAGGGAGAAAGAAAGATGGGAGAGAGAAGTGAAAGGGCAGTGAAAGTTGCAGAGAGAGAAAGAGAAGGAAATGTAGAGAGCCTAGATAGTGGTGGGGGGGAGATTTAGAGTGGGAATATGAGTAGAGAGAGAGAGTATGTGCTGGAAGGGATACAAGGGGAAAAGGAGAGAGTATACATAGAGGGAGGAGAGTGGGTAATGAAAGAGAGACATATTGTACTGATAAAGTTGGTCGTTAGGGGCGTCAGTAAGATCCTGGTTTTGAGATAAAGCCGCTTGCTCATGTAAATCGAAGTTTAATTGTTGGATGGATGTGTTTTAAAAAAAATATATCAAAAAAATTATTTTCTTAACAATAGCAAAAAAAAAAAAAAAAAAAAGAAATCAAAACATATAATTATTCGAAATAATCTAAATGTAATTTTTAAATAATAGTTTTGTTGAATAAAACTAACACTGTAGAGGAGTTGTATTTTTAGAAACCAAGGCAACGCCACTTGTCAAAATATATTAAATTTATATAAAATCATCGATGCAAAAGTATTAGACTTAAATTCACCTGGACTGATGTCTTTTGGGGCAAATCAATCCAACAAACTTCCTTGAAAATTGGATTTTTAAAAAAGTATCTTGAATTTCAGATATTTGTTTGAATTGACAATATTTTGAACTCCTTGTGTATGTTGTGTGTGTGTGTGGGGGGGGGGGTCTTTATTTCAAATTAGAACGGAAAGGTCAAATGCACTTGAAGTGTACAAACAAGGGGAAAACGAGAGGGAAACGAAAGAAAACAGCAAACTCCCACAAGATCCATAGATTACTTAAGCCAAATTGCCAGAAAAAGTCAATATCCTGCAAGTTATGACCAACGAAATGGATTGGGTATCGCTAGTAGCAAAGAAACGAGATAAAATGGCTTGTATGTCTTCTAGTCCGAAACATGACGCAAAATAAAAAGGAAAATGGTTAATCAATGTAATATACAGTAATTACATCTTTTCTTTTGGGGAAGGTTTTTTATTTCTTGTGATAATATTAGCTCTGAATATAGCAATATTAGAATATATAGTTTAGTAAATAGAAATTGCAAGTATATTGTACTTTCAAACACAGTGTTAAAAACAATTGAAAACAAGTATCAAGTTTCCTTAATTTTCTTTTAACATTAAATATCGAATACAAAGCAGCGTTATCAAAATCATGTGTGATAGATGTAACATGATATTCTAAGCTACCAGAAAAAGTATTTTACAATGCTTTACGTACAGGTGCATACAAAGTCATGTATTTGATTACTATGAAATAGTACTACATTGTATATCTAAAAAGAAAATGCAAAAAATTCCTGCGTTGTACAAGAATCCAAAGCTCAGTTATTCTGTCAAAGATTCCACTCTTAACAGCTGTCAGTTGTAAACATAGTTGAGTTACATATATTTACTCAATATTCAAATACATGTACAAGCTTAATACGGTATGGACATTGTTACTAAAAAAACTGTCAAGGAAACAAATATTATACTCCCCCGCCTCTCTCTCTCTCTCTCTCTCTCTCTCTCTCTCAGACTTCCATTCACTGTATACATCTATATCAAATAAATACTCACACAATAACGAAAGCAGAAAACTTCCATGTTGAATTTACATCTCTGACTTATCCATATTATGACGTAATAATTCTTCAATGATTCAATCACCAGTGAATTCCCTTATAATGTTACTTTGCTGGGATTATTGTGTTCTAATAAAAATCACAAATGAAACGATCTCGCCTCACCCGAAAAAAAACCTTATTGCTAAAACAACGAGCGCTTAAATTATTTATCCAGACCCTAAAGTGCTTTAGTGTATAACTGAATCAATAGAAACTGCTTGCAAAGGGATCCAGATATCGTACGTTATGTTTAAAACGAAAAGCATCGATTATTTTTCCACGTGTTATATAGCTTTTACTTTTTCTTTCGGCGATACAGATTAAACGCGAGTTTAATTGGAATATTAAAATCGCATATTCGTCAAATTGCCATTGATTTGTAACAAGGTTGCAGATCAATCGAAAAACTGTGCATTAAATGGGTGTTATTTGACATTGTGCAAATATTTTGTTTTCACAGCGAGGTCATTTAAGATTGTGTATGGATTACTGTAAGTTAATCAAATAGACTGCCAGTACCATATGTTTGTCTATATTTGGCATGTGTATAAACATTTCATTTGCTTTAAAAATATCTATTTATACAAGGCAACGCATTCCGGGGGAATTTATATGCAGCGATCGTTATTTTTCTAAATAAAGAAAAAAATTGACCTTTTTGCTAAGAGTCATAAAGTCACATTTCTTTTTTTAGGTTGCAATTTTTTCAAAAAAAATACAATACAATTAACTTTTTTGTTGTTTGAGTGTACGTGTGTGTATGTGTGTGTGATTTTAAACCAGATCGTCATCTTGTGGACGTAGTCCTTTGGTCCTCTATATAGGGGGAGAATTTGTGGTCAAACACAACTCCACAACATGGTCTTTATGAATACCTTAAAGGTTCGGGTGTGACGTCACATTAAAGAGTTCTTCAGTTTCATTAAAGTATCGATCGATCCATCAAAGATACAAAAACACTGTTACATCCAAAATTCTCGTACCATCAAAACTTAATGGAAACAAGAAACACATCCAGAAGTTACCAATTGTTAGTCTGTGCAAAAAGCGAACCATTACTCAAAAGCCAACATTGGAAAGAAACATATAATCAGACTTCAGACTACAAGATTTTTGCCAAAGCATGCAATAACGTCTTTTGTATCTTATTGTTACCACTTTTGCATCTATTTTTTGCCCGATTTTCCCCTCTGCTTATCAGGAAGGGCGATTCATTTAGTGAAAGCATGACCTTTTTGTTTTAGTTTCATGTTTACCCATGTGTGCTAATTGAATATGAAGATACATGTATGATTTTATCTTGTGTCTGTATAGACCACAAAATATGGTGTAGTACACATTATGTAAAAACATGATACCATGACACATTGTAATGATAATATGATGCACTGCATATGTATATGATGATACATTGTGTGTTAATATGTCCGACACTGAAAAAGTTTTCTTCAGTCTAGCAAAGCTGGATTATCAATAGTACTTTGATTTATCCTTTTGGAACACAGATACATTAATGTAAACTGGTCTTGCACATACTTTCTGACAAGAGTTGCTGATCATGACTACTAGTATGTGTGGCCATCCGCATTTTCACAACGTCAGGGATTCTGAGTCCACTTGTGGCTGTGGGTCCAACGGCCAAGAATGGACTCAGGACCTCTGACGTTTTGAAGATGGGCCACCCGTGAAGACTACAAAAACTCATGGATGAGATGTTGGGTAACTTAATCAGATAATGTATTCTAAATATACAGAAGTTTTTCAATTCTAATAATTAAATTGTGCCCCACTTTTAAATCATCAGACGATTTTTTTTCCTGATCACATTCATAGATATAAGGAATTAAGATCAAAGGAATAGGCTATCATGCAACATATAGTTCACTTAAAATGAAAGGCATATACACGAAGACGCCTGATACCTATAGGGCATATACTTACATTTTTACATTCTGAAATTAGGGTAAAGGTCAGCAATACCAGGACTATTTCCCTATACCATTACGTATCATATCTCCTATGAGCATTGTTAAAATAATAACATAGATAAAAGACTTTTCTCGACGAAAGATTAGACAAGCTTACGAACACTTAACAAAAAAAATCAATAAGTCGACTCCAAGGTCAATTGATACTATATATCTGTACTCACACTGGTCATGGTGACACAAGTCAGATCATCTTAAAGAGAGATTGCCAGAACATATTAAGGTACACAAACCTAAACTAAAGAAAAACATACATATATACGTACTGGCACGGACAAGCGTTTTCCATATTGATATTTTTGTATCAATTAGACCATAAATCTACCTACTAGTATACAGGTCCCTGATTCGTTCAAAAGATCAGTGAAGAACGGTGTGCTATACATTCGTGATGTTGACACATGACATCGGATATCAATGTCATATATGGGTTATGATTATATAATAGTGTTATTATTTGGATGTACTATGCCGAAATAGTAGTCAGGGTTTGACACATGGTGCACGAGCCGGAGGCGAGTGCACTATGTGTCAAACCCTGACTACTATTTCGGCATAGTACATCCAAATAATAACACTATTATAATTATTATGCTGACTGTTGTTTGTATACGACAATTTAATTAAATTCTCAATCCCAAACCTGTTTGCAGACGTTAAATCTAAATGAAAATTTTCTTGAACATTCTTTAATCAAGCGTTATATCAAAAAGCGTTTTATTGACTCCGAAGAACCAGTTCATGTTACGTTGCAATTTTGGTTACTGATAAATTCGATTATTTGTTAGAGAATTTTTCTTTAAGATCCTTATCAATAATATCAGTCTTTTAGAAATTATATTCATTTATTTCTTGTTTTGTGACAAATGTATAAAAACTACGTTTTTATACTTGAAAATACATTCCGTAAAGTAGCGGTGTTTGTGGCGTAATCGGTAACGCGTTGGACTGACGTTCTCCAGATCGTGAGTTCGATCCCCAGCGTGGGTGCTAATTACATTTTCTCTAGAAAAGACAGCCGTGCACTATTTCGGCATAGTATGCTTACGCTATATAAATCCTTAGAACACTATGCGAAAATAGTTGGGTATTGATTATATAGAGACAAACTGACAGGAAGCATAATAATGAATAATAGCACACCATCTTAAGGATATACATTTGTCAACACAGTCAATGATGAAAGATACGACTACATGGAAAGAAGACTGTTCTAGGAATAAACAAAACCATATCCCTCTTCATTATGCAATACAATACAGATGATTCATTGCCAAATTATTGGTCTCTATGGGCATGGTACAAAAAGACAAGAATTTAAACTAATTTCAAAACGAAAAAAAAACTTTAAACCCGTCATTTTGCCTCTCTCCCTTATCAAAGAGACAACAATTTCAAAATTACTCTAAACCTAGGCCACTTCGCTCTATTTTTTTTCCAATTTGTCAATTGCTTTACAGATTTAAAAAAGGAAGACAACTCGCCAATATGAAGAACATGCCACCAGAGTAGAAGACTATCTCTTCGTCTGGAGTTTTTAATCTAAAAATCAAAAGATCGAATGTAATTTCAGATCATGTTTGCCGGATATAAAGACATCAAATGATTTAGATTCAAGCGATCTCTAACTGCCCGATGGTTAAACTATAGCAGGGAAGCACGGAAATGAAATTAGCCTATGCATTCTTTTGAAGTAGGAAAAATTCCTCCAGGAACATTGGTCTATGAAACAAATTTCTCTCCACTGGAAATGAGACTGAACTAAATCGCAAATCTTATCAAACAATGGACAAAGTTCATATCGTTAATCGACTGAATCAGATAAAGCATGAAACCAAAAACTGTATTCAATCCCGGAGCGATTTGTTTTAGAATTATATGAAAATATCGACAGCTGAAAACACAACGAACGTTTTTCAGTGTTCAATAGAAATTAAATTTCCGGCTTATTTAGTCAAAGAGTGTATGACGGTTAGGGCATGCTTTGTACAGAGCGTCAGTTTTATAAGGACCACAAAATAAAATCTACATTTAAACAGTATTTCTGCTTTGTTAATCAAAACTTATCTTAAACCTTTTGAAAATATATATTGTTCTTTCTATTGCGCTGCACACGCATTTACATCTCAGTCATAAGCATTTGCATTCTTTGTTCCATCTTTTTGTTAAAAGTATGCGGAAGAATTTTTAAGTTCATTTTACTTATGCGAGGTACCATGGCTACAAAACCTGATGAGTGATTTCACTTTAAAAATACATTAATATCCCCATTAAGTGCGGATAAGTGAAAAATAAAGGAGTGAGGGAGAGAGGTAAAAATCAATTACTAATTTTAAACTATCACTTCGCAGGCCTAAATCATTGCCATAAATGAATGTTCAAAAAACCTCCAAGTGTCAAAGTTTAATCAATTTCATGCACAAGTACATGCTAATCTCGCCTAAACAGATGTCAGAATTCCACATTTTCATGTGTTGCCGTTTTTAATAATTAAAAACTTATCCTTAGCCAGGGGAGAATTAGTCAGGCGCGCGTGCAGGCGAGATAAGCACGTCTAGAAACGAATTGATTCTCTCTGTCTGGGGGTAAAACAGAGAAAACAAAATAGATGCTAATTATAATCTTTCTGGTAGAAATTTATTATTGTTTCCAATAACTGTTTCTTTCAACTTGCGAAATTGAAGCAGACGTTATCGCTGCTTGCATGACTACAAGAAATTCCTCCGAAATCACCGTTTTTTTCCTATCTTTATCTAATCAAGATAATTATTTTTTTTGCAAGGAAAACATAATTTGCTTTCATTTGTTTCTTCTACTTTCTTAATTACCTTTTTCACTTGAATTCATAACGCATTTTCCTATACATCAAAACACGCAAGGGACTTCCTTTTTACATTTGTGTTTGTACAATAAGTGAACTTAATGAAGCGATGAAAGAGAATATCTTTGATTTGCTGACGATTTTATGATGTCAATATTTGGTCAAAACCTTGCAATTGAATTATTCCGAATATTTTTTGTAGGATCTTTGTTGCGGCTTATTATCTGATGACGCTAGATTTCCACTTCTTTCTTGGTCTTTGGTGAATCGTGAATAATTGATGGAAATTTTACACTTAGCCCAGGTTGTACAATTAGCGAGTTTGTTGGAGGAAATCAGATGCTGAAATATTTATGCATTGGTATAGATTTTAGGGAGTATATTCTGGGCACTCTGAACACGTAAAAATGTTTGTTGCCCGAACACTTCCTTTTGTAACATGCAAGGTTTAATTTAATTCCTTAGTTAAAAAAAAATAATCTAAAAATGCAAGCCCTTAACAAAGGTTTTTAAAGGGGGAGGGAGGGGAGCAACCTCCCCAAAAAATTGACAAGAAAGGGAAAAAAACAAAGTGTCCAAACTGGAAAATCCTATTTCGTGTGTGTGTGTGTTGGGGGGGGGGGGGTTACATTTGTTTTCTCTTATTTGCTTGATTTGCCACTGTTCGACCTTACAGCCAAAAAACTGGGGGGGGGGGGCATCTAAATGAAAATTTATTAAAACTACAGCAAAAGATTATACTCAGAAAAAAGTGCACAGTATAGAATCATATTCTATTATACTTCTGATAATTAATGAACTTACACCTCTGACAATTAGTGCTACTATATATGTCAATTAATTTTTTTTATTTGAGGAAAATCTCATTAAAACGACATCAAGACGAAAACTTTTATTTGTGCATTCACGTCTAACCTAATGCTTTTTTTTAAAACACTTTCCCATTATGAATTGAAGAAATAAAACAAGATCTGCTTATTTTCACATAAAGCAAAGAACTAAGTACCACATAAAAGAGAAGCAACTTCCTTATTGCGTTAAATTCTTTCACCAGAACTTCTCTACTTTTACTTGCATTAATGTAGGTTTGTGTTTCTTACTTCCCTGTACGTTTAAAACCCATTCTCACTTAAAACAATTAAAATTAAAGAAAAAAATATTAAGTAACTTACCTTGATTAAGTGTTGACGATGAAAGAAAATAAAAATCTCCTTTTTTTTCTCGGTAGGGTTGCTTTAGTCTCAACCCCTGGTCTGAATTTCTTTTTTAATTCGTAATCCGGTCCTTGCTATCTCGGTACTAATCCGTGTACAGTGACTACTTGGTCCCGGAATTAACACACTGAAAAAGTTATATATATAACAATAACAAGTTTACGGCGCAACAAATACCACGTGAAAAACCTGAAGAAAAAATATACACTGCTGGGAACCTTCGATTTTTTTTTACTCTTTCGTTTATTGGCTATACGTTGCAATAATTATCAGCCCTATTGGCACAGAAGTAAATGATTACTAAAGCTCGTCCGATTAAATCATACTTAACTACTATAAGAACAGGGGTATTACGGTTAAAGCGATCAACATCTTATGCACCGCCTCTTTAGATCGATATTTTCCCGATACACTTACGGAGGGATATATCGATTCCATGTCAAAACATGAACAGCTGTTTCCAAGTCAAGATTTGCTGGTTTAAAAAAGTCAGAGTGCAAATATTTATCCCTTGTTGTCGACAGGAATTCAATGATACCCGTATTTTTGTCACCCAGATTTGATCGTTGGTACACCATCATGACAATGGGATATTAAATTAACGTAACCTTATACTTTTGAATAATATATTTCTTGATCAAATCTGATAAAGAGTGTTTTGATAATCCTTAACAGATCATTAAGACGAACATGTATTTTCACTGACAACTTTTTTTTAAAGGAGGTGCGATCGCACGCCCACTCCCTTTCGACGGCGGTCAACTCAAATTGTCTTCTATACGTACATGATCGAGTTAACTTACAGAGAAAGACACACCTGACTCTAGAACTTTTTCAAGATTTTGGATGACAGTTCCTACAAATCATGCAAATGCAAAATGTCAGTTTTAAAATTATATGCGCAGTACAGACATAAGGTATGAAAAAAGTCTCATTTCCCGTAACTTTGCAAGAGAAACAAAGTGATGTTCAAACCCAACTATAAACTTCACATCCGGACTCTTAAGATCCGGAAATCAAGTTCTTTCAGTGTTTCGCATTTAATTAATACAAAGCACAGAGAGCAAGAGAGGGGGGTGTATACTGTCTAGCGTTAAACTGGCATTTTCCATATATTAAAGACAAGTTTTAAGGATAAATTTTCATTTGATAATCATGAATAATGATTTACAATACATAATAATGATACTGAAGAACAAAGAAGTCCAAAAGATTAATAAAGTCCTGTAATCCTTCAGAATTCAATCTTATTCTCTATTGATTTCCTGGAAATTGAATTCGACGCTTCATACAAAACGATAAACTTTGTCTGTTTATTGCGTAGAAATCCTTTGATACGGTGTCGAAATGAATTCTCGTAACTTGATTTACAGGAAGCCGGTAGTTTGCGATGCCGGGAAATCTATTTGATTTCTGTCTATATGCCTCTTCTTCCCTGTAATAAACCCATCTTGACTCGGACTCTTATCCTTTAGGGAGCTGATCATTTATTTCCCTTCCTTTTTTTCAGACATTAATTATTGCTCACTTTTGACCTCAATATAAAGTCTCAAATTGGACGATTGAATTTTGTCCGGAAATTGCTTTTTGCTGTAAAATACGAGTGCCTCTCATACTTGGTATCGAGTAGTGGTCTGAATACACCTGCAGCGTTTGGATCTGACGTTGTTAGTAGACTATTGGTTTTGACAGCGGGTTCTTCGAGAGAGTTTGATGTACATGAGGATCTTACCGGATATTAACGAATTCTGAGTGGGATTATTTTATAGTAACTACAGACATTTGTCGACCATCGAGCGAAATTGACCTTCTTGGTTAAGATTTGGCTAGGAGATACTGTCTACTTCTGCATTAAAAAACGATCATGGTTTCAAATGTTCTAAAACATGTCAACTATCTTCAGACCAAAGGAGCTTAATATACTAGTATCTTAAACGTTATTAACGAATCGATTCGATTCCATTGCAGAACATGGATTCCGGTCCTTCGGATGAGACCATATAAATTAACTTAGTCCCTGAGTTGTAGAATGGTGGGTGCTGGCACGAAAAAAAATCTCTCATTGCTTAATATTGCCATATAGGTCTAAATTTGAAGCCCACCACCGTCAATTAGTGACGTTCCAATATCAGTGAAAAATTCTTGAAGGAACAAACAAATCAAACAAAGAAATAATATATCACAGGAGAAAATTGTCTTTTAACACAAGCTACATATTCTTGCATATTATACATTATGTCTAGATCTTCATGTATATAAAATCAAACATCAAATCTAAAACGCATAAGTATATAGTCAATTTTACCAAAATTCCAACAACATTCTCTGGAAAGTTCCAATCAATTATTTGCAATATACATAGAGAAAGCTTTTTATGTCTTTCAGGAGTCTCAGTAAATAAGAGATATATCATTAAAAAAACTAATAATTAACCGTCTTTTTGGAATGATAATTAAAGGCCATGGAACTCCATGTGCCATAAACAACTCGTAATCTTATGTATAATGAGTTTTCTATCAAAAGAACGCTTCTTCGTCCTCTTTCATAAACTTTGCTTTTCGTAGACTTCAAAGGTTCTCTTTCAATTTTGAAGCAAAACTCGTGAAGCTGGATTTCACAAAAGAAAATTCAAAGCAATCGATGCATGATTAGATACATTTTACTTTTTATTTCATGAAATTAATTAGAATTTGAAATTGTTTCGTGTATCAATGGTTTCAAAAACAGCAAGTAAAGTGAAACTCCAGAAACACAAACTTCAATTTGATGACCATTTTCTGAAGATATGACTTTTACATGAGTTTCTATTTCACAGTAAAAACAATGCTTAAGAGCATATGAATGTGTTCATATTTTTCATAAACAAATGTCAAATCAATTTCTTTCGCAATTTTTGCCATTCGTAAGTTTCTAATGAATAATAAGTATATTTTTTTTTTCGATTTATACTTTCCGAATCTCCCAGATAAGGGGTTATAATCCAAAAATTGAATCAACATCAAATCTATTTTATTTGACTTTACAAACATCCTAAACCATAAGAATAATGATGATTTTACACATTTTTTTCTGGCTTACGGTTTTCTTACACCAAAAATAATTATTTTTTGTGTGTAGCTCTTGAATTGTTCAGAAGTGTACAAATGTGCATGAAATACGACCATATATACGCGGCTTATATGAATTAACTGAAAATAATGAACCGAATATGTATAATCAACATCATTAATATGCAGAATATTTTACGAGCAAGTTTTCTTTAAATTGTTTTTGCCACCATTTTCACCCACAACCTGTCGAATATGTCGGCCATTTTTCTTTCTTTACTACCATATTTCGGCGAAACATTGATTTCGCTGCCGAAAAATGTTTCCCTTGAGTGTCGTAAACAAAACGAAGTATAATTTGGCGAAAAGATTTATTTTGCATGTCAAATTGTACTGTTTGTTTCCAGCGATAAAAATCACCACATCGGTCTGTTCCAATAATTGGAAATCAAGGGACCAGAAACCTTCCTTTTGTTAATAAATCATGTCATTATTTTGTTTGGAGATTTTCGCCTTTTTAGAAGGAAACTCGGGCTTTATAATTTTTTGTCTTTTATCATTATTCTTTAGGCTGAGTAAATTGGGCAAAAAAGTTTTTAAACAATTTTTTCGAAGTATATTCGCCTGAGATAACTTAATGATCAAAAATACATTTTATAAATTGTTCATGATCTTTTAATCATAGTTTCTTTTAATTTAAAACCACTATTATCGACAACAGAATTACGTGAAATTCTAAAATGACCGCCCATCATTTCCGCTAGCAGAGCATGTACATTGCAAGCATTCTAGCAATCAACATGTCATATCACAAGAAAAAGCGTGACGCTCATGATATAAATGCCGATTCCTAGCAGGTTATATATACACCCTATACGTGAAAGATATTTACAGAAGTAGTGTAGGTCGACGGAGAAACAAATGAATTGTTTATCATAGGCGCGATGGATAATAACCGACTCATTTCCAGACAACATTGCATTATCCAAGTTTCTAATCAGATTTTTTGCCAAGACCACCTCTATTAGATATGAATCAATTAATTCAGTCACTATGTCCGAAATTGATGACTATATTCTAATCATCTTCCATTTTAGGCCAATGCTATCCGAAATCAAATTTTCTATAAAACATGAATACATATAAACTAGAGCTATTTTGAAAAAGGCTATCGTGTAGGAAGAAAACTTCTAAAGGGATAAAGCTTCATTGAAGTTTTTTTTTTTTTGGTCACCCAATGGTCTTTAAATATACTCAAGTTGAAATTTTAATCATAATTCCTCTATATATGTATTAACCGCATAAAAACGGGGGGAAAAACTTATTAGTATGCACATAAAAGGAATTCTTCTATACTAAGATTCAAACAAAAGGGAAACAAATCCGGTCAGATGACATTACTTTCCGTCATTCGTCAACCCCCCCAGTTTGACGTATTGTTTTTTATTAACACTAGATGGCGTGATTACTGGCCTTGTGTATGAAAGCCAGTCCTGACGAAGATTAGAATTGAAACGAACACCGCGTGCAAGCTGACAAGTTGCATGTCTTGGAAATTAATTCTGTTGTGAGGTTTCTCAGCAATCGACTTAGCTGTCACCAACAGAAAGAAACTCAAATTGATTGTCTCTGTCGTCTGGAGAATATCAAATAAAGAACAGAAGTCTCGTAACAAGCAGTGGTCTCGCGTTATTTAGGTGTGAGCTTTGGGTACCTATTTAAAAAAATTGTTGGCTTTTTACACGATTAAATCTTATTTTAACTCGAACAGTGTCATGCATAATCCTAACCCAAACCCGAACTGTTGAACAGTTTGAACGTGACTCACAATGTATTATAAGCATAATAATAACAGTAGGTGTACAGCTGTAGGCGACAGTCAGTCAAGATTTCCGGGTGTCTATTCTGGTCCGACCTCCTTAAACCATGCTTGAATTTTGATTATACGTCAAAGATCACAATTTCTAGATATGACATATAACTCAAAGTCCTAGATTTATGGTCGACTTGATTCTGTACACATTCAGTTATTATAATCACTACAGAAATTCTAATCTCCAAAATCTCCAGTGTTGTTACTTTGTAAATCAATTATCAGACCCAAGCTTCTGAAGCCAAAATTCACATTTTAGTTACATTCTATGCCTATTTTTGGGAGGATCCGTCAATTTTGCAGACTTTTTGTTAAATGAAAGCTCATAACATTTAAAAGAATCTTGATTTTTAATGATTTAATTTTTGTTTTCAATGCACTGGTCATAATATACAACCTTTTTAGTATTTTTAGTTTACTATTTTTTATGCTTATACATTCCTTATGTTATGGAAAACATGTAAAAAAAAAAATTTACTCAAAATCATTGAGTACTTCACACAGAATTTCAGATTGATAACGCTTATTTAAAAAAAAAAGAGTCAGAGAAAATCAATTGAACAATTAAGTAATGCTACCATCATATATATATATATATATATATATATATATATATATATATATATATATATATATATATATATATATATATATATATATATATATATATATATATATATATATAAACTTTTTTAAGAAAAAAAGTTGCGTCGTCTGACTTTCTAACTTATCTGAAATTTGAGAAAATGCTATAGATGCACGTTCTATAATGCTCGTGAATAATGTTGCTAGAAAAATAGGCAATTTGCAGATTTGTCATCTGCCACCAGCATTCATCAACTCAGTCCATAATAACAATTCGTCAAGTATCTGAGATGAATATCCCCCCAAAATGACCAGCTCTAGTTCATTTTGCTGAACTGGATTGTTCGGATTAATTAAGGAAATTGCAAATGTCATTGTCGGCGCCTCGGCAGTGTCTAACTGTGACATAAAGCAATCCGATATTTCGGCCTTAGATTCATACAAAAAGTGTTAAGAATAAACGAACTATTCCATCAAAAATGCTGATAAAAGAATAAGATGGGGAAACACAAATCATTTTTTAATACTTCTGTGTTCTAAAAGAATAAGATGGTGATAGCTTAAACAAACCACTTTCATATGCATTTTATGTTTTATAACTATCCTTGTTTTAAACCGTACTTCTGTCGGATTAAAGTTTAAAAAATTAAATTGAAATGGGTTTTTTTTTCCCAGATTTTGTGTGGGTTTAAGTTTCTCAGATCAATTTAACTGAGCTCATTTCACCGACAGATGTTACATCAGGTCAATCCAGTCAATATTTTTTTTAATTCCTTTGCACTTCGATAGTTTCCATTCTTAAGTTACTGACAAATAATACTTTTATCGTTGGTGCTCAGTTCCTCAGAATACTAAAAATAGTTGAAATTTGAACTAACAGACTACTAAGTGATCAGTCAGTCTTCATTAAATGGTACTTTTATTATGTTGTAAATTTTGAATTTACTAGGTGCAGGTAAATGAAAAATTTACTACACGATAACTGGTTAACTTGTAAATATTTACGTCCAACTAGTAAATTTATAAATTTTCATGATACTTTTTTCGAAGTATGAGACAGGGTTTATGGTTCTACAATATACGATTTCAAAGCGTCGCTTTGTGTATGTCTGTGTATCTCCAGTTTTTGCAATAAAAACTAAAGTTTAAAACTTAAAATATACACGTTTAATTTTCCGATTTCCGGTTTCATTGTGGATTCAGTATCTCATAATGGGATTCATCAAAGAATAGGGGAACGCTTTTTTATTGCTGTAAAACGATTACCAAGCTAACTTAAGGCTACAAAATTATAAACATCATACATATACCAAAAGTACCAATCACATTTTGCAAAAAACAAATTTTCAAACAGTTGTGCAGGACTTTATCAGATTCTTTTCAAAAAGGCTTTAGGGATTACTGCATTATATAGATAAAAGGGGTATGGAAATTTTGGTTTATTAACATCAAATTCCAACTATAAAAGTTGTGGATTAACGCTCCATTCATTACAAATTTAGCATTTAGCAGAATATATCCATAGGCAATTGCATCCATTGACAATTAGATGAAAAAGTTTTGTGCACGAATCATTACATCCGATCCAATCCTTTGTCAAAGTAAATAGCAGACTTTTTTCCCTTTTTCTATGTAGAGTAAATCATAAATTGCCAAAATTAGACATTAAAAGGAAACTTTACCATGATCAGAGCTGTATAATGTATTTAATTATAAATAAATAACCAGAAAATAGTTTAAATTTGCTTTTGTACATTTCTTGAAAAAAAAAACTTTTTGCTCTAGTTGTAATTCCTGAATAAATAATGTATTTTCTGAAATTGTATAGAATAATTATGCTATGACCATCTACGATGTAGATATACGTACAACCTGTTTCCAGCAAAACTCACAACTGATTTGTGGATTTGTGTAACCCGTAAAACACGTATATAAATTCCACAATACTGTTTGCTCATCTGCCATATACATTCAATGTTAACTTAGTTGACAACAAATGGTCAAAGAGGAAGCAAAATCATTCGTTTTAAGAACACATGCTACAAACAAAAAAATGGAGATATATATATATGTATGTATGTATGTATGTATGTATGTATGTAAGGGTGTGTGTGTGTGTGTAATTATATGTATAAAGAATCGGACTTATTTTGGAAAACTATATAAGTGGTCAAAAGGAAGCAAAAACATTTGTTAAAAGGATACGTGCATGCTACAAACGAACAATTTACAATTACATGTTGTACATGAGGCATATACATGTATGAAATTTCTAAAATAATTTCGAATCTAGTGAAATAAAAACTGTATTCCAATGACTACAATTAATCAGCTGTTGCCTTGAAATATACATATCGCTAAACGTACATTAAACGTTTGAATTCCTCAAATGGAGAGGGACAGCCATGCATGTGGAACATAGTTTCATTAACTATTAAAATTGCCTAGCTTAGCTTCTTACGGTCCTGTTGCTAAAATATTTCTTTTTTCCCTTACGAGTTAAAATTAAGCAACAGAATAAGGATTAAAATTAAGGAGTTTAATAAAAATATATTCTCTCCATTATTTATAATATAAAGAAAAAAAAAACATTTTTACAATGTTTCCTTTTAGCGATGTGCTTAAATCGCAATGAGGTAGGAGAAAATACATCGTGTTTAACAGAAATTTAAAAAAAAATCAGAATATATTAGCATTGATATGATAATTTTGTTTTAAAGTCGGGTTTACAAAAAGAGTTATTTGACATGTGTAAATATGTTAATTGAAACAATGTGATTTGTGCACAACATTTTTCCTCCAGACATTAAGAGAATCGTTTCTATATTTCAAATTGAAAATCTCATATTGCACGCTGGATTAAAAACATGTTGCACATGTTGCAGAAATATCCACTTTTTAATCTACAGTTTGTTGTCCGAGGTATTGAATTCGAGTCCGTCATGACACAGAGAAGTTTGTATTGCATTTCTGATTTTTCCTGATGAATATTACAACTGTAATATAATATGTGCGTAGGTATAGATAAAGCTTTGCAAAAAACACATGCTTACAATGTTATTCGAATTCACAATTTAACAACATTTGCCTATAGAATATAACATACAAACAAAGGGGAAAAAACAAACAAACACAAAATATTAACAATCTTCAGTTTAAGGGTGATTTACTGCCCTGAACAAATATTATACTGAAAATGGACCTAATTAATCTTTTCAAACTCGAAAAAAATCTCATTCAGGATAGAGAACTTTAATTCAAATAGAATAATTATCATTGATTTTAGACAGGTACTTAAAGTTGTTTTTCTTCCCGGATGATTTACTGAAAATCGTAACAAGATTTGTCGAAATGAAGTCATGAATGTATAGTGTTTTATTTTTTTTAAACTATATTCAGTAAGGCCTCTCGGTTAATTGTCAATCAATTGCTTTTAAATTAATTGTGTAAAAATTCCGAAATCTTTAACATGAATAAAACATTTGAGGAATAAGTCTAAGAGTTGATAAGTCGACTGCAGCACGTGGTATCGCATAAACACGTGACGGCATTTATCTTTTTCACGCATCACTAAATTATTTCAAGAAAAGTCAAAGTAGTTTAAAAACAGGGTGTAATTATATATTTAAAAAAGATGTTGTAATATTAGGATAGAAGAAGTCTGACATTTAAAAAGGAAAGAGATAAGGTATGAAAAGCGAAGAAAAATTAAAACAGTGGTAAATGAAGATAAACTTCACAAAAAAGTTAGATAATTGTCCCTCTGAGAAAAAATAAAGTTAATAAACGCGCTTTAATTCCCTTGTTTTTAGTCTGTTACCGTTTCTAAGTGTTGTAAAATACTAATTGTATTATTGGGTGTCTACAATTTAGACTGGAAACCCGTCACTTTATGCCCCTTTGATTAGATTATCAACACTAATGAAGCACAAATAACTCCTACGAGTTTTTTTCTTTAAACTTAATTACAGAAATTCTAAACTGGAGCAATGTCGCTCTGATATTAGGGGGATAATGAAGAAAAATGAAGGAAACTGCCCCAAAAGCATATGTCCACAAATTTTTAGATGCGAGATATGCGTAACAAATTTTCAGTTGAACTACATGTACCGTATCTCGAACACTGATATCTCGAATACCATGGATATGTCGAAGTGATTTGGAAGTCCCTACCTCTTTTCTTTAAGGTATTCAATGTATAATGACCATATTTTGTACCTAATAAATGAATAGTCCGATATTTTAAATCATGGTAATCAAATATAAATGCTCCACCAAAAGAATTTATAAAATTTTGATTATTGTCCAATTAATTGCACCTTGAATTTTACATTGAACTCTATGGGCAGTGCATGTTTTTATAAGATATTGTAAAAAGTAATTTGAATTTCAAACAAATCTCTTGGTGAAAATATGCATAAACTCCCTCTTTACTTAACTATGAAATAAAATGAATTATTTACCACAGAAATTTTGAGAAATTGAAAATTTTCTTTTTTTCATCAAGGACAGATAACTCTTCAAAAACTTTTAACGTTCAAAATGACCGTCTCCCTACATGTTATAAGTCGCGTGAATTTGGTTCATTTCACTTTTATTGTTATCTAGCAATGCATTTTTGACTAGTTTAAAATTATTTAAAATTGTTCAAAATACCTTCATTATATATTGAATACCTTAAGTACTGTACCCTGGATGTCTCGAATCCTCGAATATCTCGAAGTTTTTTCTTGGTCCCATTGAGTTTGAGATATCGAGGTTTGACTGTATTTAAAGAAGTTAATGCAATTTGTTAATTCTTGATAATATGTATTTTACATAACTCCTTTGAGAATTACTTTCGTGACATTACGATTCATATACGTTATTGTCTTAAATTGCAGAAGGAAATGTACAAAAAGGGTGGCTCTGAGAAACAGATATACCACTATTTTTTTCCCCCACAATTTCTCTGTAGTTTTTTTTTTTTTTTTTTTTTTTTTTTTTTTCAAATAGATAAAAATTACAGTATCAATAAATTTTCACAAATACCAAAAAAAAAATCGATTGTTAAAATATATTAATAAGTTTTTTTTTTAATTTAGATAATCTCTGAAGATAAACCATATTTTTTAAGCTACAGCTTAAATATTTCTCAACAAAATGTACGTAGAAATATAACTTTTTAAATTACGTTTTATTTGCTTTTGTCGTGTACTTTAACGTATTCTTATTATAAAATAAGAATGACACAATTCCGGTTAAGATCGCGGAACATTAACTGGCAAAATTGGAAATATACAGCTTACGTCTTTTCCATCTGTTACAGTCAAAACATTTAATGATAGACAATGAAATGGGCGGGTATAATTCGGCACGGACGTCCGAGAAAACATTGGATTGAAATTCTAGTTTGAAATTCATTTTCAATCCACCTGAGCTGTTTTCAAACATAGAGTGTGAATGTATGATCAAAAAGACAAATCATTTCAATTCCCAAATACATGTTGTTTGAAATTCATATTTATTCATTGTTTATATGAGTTTTTAGCCTATGATTTTAAGGACACATAAATGTTATAGAAAACAGAGAATATTTTTTTAGGGAATAGCTATTTGATTCTAGAAAAAAAAAGGGGGGGGGGGAATTGTCGAGTCAGATCAAGCCTTCACATGACAAAATATATTTAATTCTAGGATGACAAGAGGTATTTTCTTTAGCTTTTTCTTCACTGCAAAAAATGTTTGACAATCAAAAACAGGGAGGGGTTGTCCAAACTAAAAAAATAAAAACTTTCTTTTTTATTTCCAAGATCGTTCAGCCCCCCCCCCTACTTTGCATGCACATACCTAACAGAAATAAAATATTTGTCCCTTTATATTTCTTGAAAAACGCTGGACAGAAATTCTGAGTTATACATTTAAACTTCAAAATATTCCGAAATTGAAATTATTTGTTTTCTGGGTCAATCAGTAAGACATTGCCATCTAGCGTAGCTGAGGTGGATTGAAAATGAATTTCAAACTAGAATTTCAATCCAATGTTTTCTAGGACGTCCGTGTCGAATTGTACCTGCTCATTCCATTGCATGCATATCATTAAATGTTTTGATTGTAACAGGTGGAAATGACGTAAGCTGCATATTTCCAATTTTGCCAGTTAATGTTCCGCGGTCTTATGCGTGTACACTATATGTATTTTAATGTAATAATGTGTTCCGTATACTTACTTTTTCCCTATATAATACATGTACATTAATCACTATATAATACATGTACATTAATCAACTCAAAAATGATAAAATAAACATAAATATTTATGATACAACGACAAAAAAATCTGCATTATTTATCGATATTCTCATGTTTATATATAAAATAGACTTCTGATCACATTAAGCAATTTCTTACCTCACAACAAAGATACGACTTTCCAAGCTTCAATGGACAGTGAATAATAAAACACTTCACTGTACCAATAGTTAGCTAAGATACCAGTCTCCAATTACACCGCCTGAATCTCTGCCTCTGGTTCTGTCGTGGGCCCGTCACTTTTTATGAGATGCTAAGTTCATTATTTCTAAGCGATCGAAGAAATCTTCTTGTGTAAATTGGATTTTCTTTAGATAGATATCAGACCCGCTATATATCACCCCGTTTGTTTCTTATTCCGCTACCCGGTCGATTTCAATGGAAATATACATGCAACAAATAGATTCGTAATATTCTGCGCGGATAAGGTTATCCAATATCAAAAGACGAATTCTTTTGATTTGATTTGAGTGTTAAATTTCAAAAGATATAAGATGTCTTCGAAAAAGTTTCATCTCCAAAGATGCAGTGTATCAATTTATCCATCAGGTGCATGTGGATGATGCAGTACCGAAGAGGCCCGTAGGAAGCAATTTCAGTTTTTTTTTTGGGGGGGGGGGGGTGCACAGCCAAACATTTTCAGTTTAGGGGGCACTATCAACTACTAAAAATTCCTTGACAAGCAAAAAAAAAAAAAAAAAAAAAGGTCATCAGACGTTTTTATTGAGGGGAGACAAGCATATAGTATCTATGTTTGCTATAGTAATCTATATATCGGCAAAATTATTTGGGGGGGGGGACGCCCCCTCCATGCCACCCCGGTTCCTACGGCCATGCCGAATCAGTGTGTTGTTTGGGGGGGGATTTGAATTTGAACCTCTGACAACAGGCAATATCTTCGGGCAATTTCATAGACAGTCAACTGCGTTCTCTTTCAATTAATATGCGAAAAAAGAAAGTCTCGGAAATATTCACCAACAAATTGAGATCAGGAATCACTTTATTGTGTCCAATATAAATCACTTGTTTGCACTTAACTACATCCTTTGAATAATACTTTCTTTCATATCTGCACTTAGTAGTTTGAACAGATGTGTCAAGAAAACAACAAAAAAGTAAAAATCTTTATTACAACTAACATGCTATAAAATGATTAATTGATATAGTAACAGTGTCTTTTCAGTGCATCATTGCTCAGAGAACATGAAGCTCAGAGTTAAAATCATTGCACCTTATATTTAAGACTGTTAAGACTTCTGTGGTCCTCAGAGAGTCATCTTATCAAATAGTGCTGCATTGCTTTCATAATTGTTTTTACCCCAAGGCAAGCAAATCCACGACTTCTTCCCAGTAACTGCAATTTGTATCTTACTGGCGAGAACATATTTGTTTTATTATTTTTTTAGTAATTTTATTTACTGTAGTAAAACAAATTGAAAAGGCTAGGATATGATTGCAGTTATATGTCTAGTTCATTGTGTGTGTATGTCTTTTTTTTTTTTAAATCAAACATAAAATAAACTAGAGCAGAGCTCGTTGCAAAGCAACGAGTAGGTCTTCCGTTGGAGCTGCGAACAGGAAAAAGTGACCTTGAGCCAAGGTCATGCCACATTCTAAGGTTATAAGCAATCTTGTAAGGGGTATCAACTTGCAATGTCTCACCAGTAGAAAGACAGTTAAGGAATGTTGTTTCTCCGATGACCTTGAACTCGTTCAAATGACCTTGCATCAAACCATGACACACTCTGGTTATAAGCAAACCCCATCTATGTGTTACCGACTCGACAAGTTCACACATGTTCTTTCAGACCATTCATCCAGTCAAAACATTCTTTCCTTAGTGACCCTAAATTTAATCAACATGGCCGTAGGAACCGAGGGAGGGGGGGGCGTGCCCCCCAATAATTTTGCCGATATATAGATTACTATAGTAGACATAGATACTATAGCTTGTGCCACCTCAATAGAAACGTCTGATAACCTTCATTTTTTTTTTGCTTGTCAAGGAATTTTTGGTAGTTGGTGACCTTTTTTTTGCTTGTCAGGAAATTTATGGTAGTAGTGCCCCCTCAACTGTCAACTGAAAATGTATGGCTGTGCCCCCCCCCCCAAAAAACCCCTGAATTTGCTTCCTATGGGCCTGATCAAGGCAATGATACACTCTGTATGATATCAGCGATACCCTTTTGTGTGTTTCGCAGTTGACAAGTTCACAGTTTGCATTTATTGCATGATAGTGAGGGAGACATGAAGATTTCTTCGCCTATAAAAAATCATATTCTCCGAGGGCAACTTGAAGATTTCTTCGCCCATGAAAAATCATACTCCCCGAAGGCAACGCCCGAGAGAAATATGATTTTTCATTTGCGAAGAAATCTTTATGTCTCCCTCACTATTATGCAATAAATTGTTTATAATACCGAATTAACCAAAATGCAGGAATTACAAAGGAGATCCAATGAATAAAGCAAACATGCATTTGATGAGAACGATATGAAAGAGATGTAAGTTACAGGTACACCAATAGCCTCGTTTCATTAAAAAAAAATCCTACGTGACAAGTTTGTGTGATCACACCAGTAACATTCAAACACCATTACATTTTTACACATTTAAATCGACACAATCAATCAACGATAATATGCTGACGGTGCGACCGTTGGGTGAGTGCATTGTTCACTTAATTTTAAGATCCGCCTCTTCAAACAGCACGAGACATTTGGAACGTCTAGACTGTGACGTCTCATGACGTATGTTAGCTGTATTTCCATAAACGAATTTTGGAAAGTGCAAACATTTTAATAAAGAACGTTTAATCTAATATCTGTATGCAATTCCATTAATTAAGGTGATTTTTTTGGGGTGAATTTTTAGTTGTTGTTACCGCGCGAACGAAGTTAGCAGCGTCGCTATAAACAATCTAACTCCTCACTCGTTTAATTGTGACGTCACAATCGTGAAACACGACGTTTTGTTGCAGGGCAAACATGATGGACACGTGACTTTCTCGGCCAATCAAATTCTATTTTACTAGTGATTTTTCACTTGTAAGCTAGTTTTCACAGAGGTATAATAAACGTTTTTTTAGACCATACATCGAAATAAATTATCATAATTTCTATAGTCGTAATTTATTTGGTTCAACTCACTGCTTTAAAGGATCATTGTAAATGTTTTATGCCCAATTTGGATACTGAACAACATGTGATTTTTGAAACACTGATGCCCCCATATGGCATCTTATGGCAAAAGTTAAAAGTTTCTCAAATGCAAGTCAAACTCCATGGTCAAGATCAAAAGATAAAAAAAAAATGTTATTACCCAAATAAAGGTCTTGAACAAAGAATATACTGTGAAATATATACTTGTATGAAAGCCACAGCAGCAACAGTTTAAAAGTTATGGCCAAGGTTAATTTCTTTAAAAGGTCAAACTCCAAGGTCAAGGGATCATAATTGTTTGTACTTGAGGGAAGGTCTTAATTGTTACAAGGAATACACATGTGGTATTAAAAAAGCCTTAGCACCAACTGTTCAAAAGTTAAAACCAAGGTTAAAGTTTTTCAAAAGTAGGACATAATCAAAGGTCAAGGTAAAATGGTCAAAATTAAAGGTATACAATGACAGGCCTTGTCACAAGAAAATTACCTATGTAATATAAAAGCCCTAGTACTAGTCATTCAAAAGTTATTGTCAAGGCTAAAGTTGTTTAAAAGTTGGTCAAACTCCAAGGTCAAGGTCAAATGGTCAAACATATTTATACCCAAGGAGGAGACTTATCACAAGGGATACAGATGTGAAGTATAAAAGCCGTAGCACCAACTGTTCAAAAGTTTTGGCCAAGGTTATAGTTTGGTAAAATTTTGCGAAAGAGGATCAAACTCCAAGTTCAAGGTCAAGAGGTCAAATATGTTGGTACCTGAAGGAAGTCCTTGTTACTAGGAATACACATAAGAAATATGAAAGCAGTAGTTCCAACCAATCAAATTTTATGGGCATAGTTAAAGTTTTTGCGGACAAAGAGGCTAACACAGTCTAACAGACAAATAGACAGGTGGACAGGACAAAAACTGTATGCCCCCCGGATCTTCGATTACAGTAGCATAATAAAATGTCGGCGTCTTTGGGTTTTCGCATTGGCCTTAAATCTGAAAATCCAACGGATTACAAGGTGCATTACGATACGCTTTCACATCATGTTCTATAACCCAGAGCATATTGTCTGCAAAGATAAATATTTAATTCAGTATTTAATTAGCTATGCATAATTATCTATGTTGTTTTAAAAAGGAAATATAAAAAAAAAAAATATTTGTTTTATATTTTTCGATGCAGAGATATACAGAAAATGTTTTCCAATTTTAAGTCCTATCGCAATACACATTTAAAAAAAAGTGTGTGTTGGAGGGGGGGGGGGTCATTACATTTTTGCTGGGATTCGCCTATGTATGATCGTAGAGAAACAAAGAGTGGGGAGGGTGCAAGCAGCAACTAAATCAAAATTTACATATTAAAACTACAACAAAAGACTATTTTCAGAAGGTCTGCCCCCCCCCCCGTACAATCCGTACAACGGACCTGTGAGAAAAATGCTGATCCTACATTCAGAGTCCCAGGGCACCAGGAAAGAGTGGCAAAAAGAGAATATGGGTTTATTTCAGTCTATAAGTCGAATCAAAATATCTTTTCCTCAAGAGTCTTCTTTCTTTGAGTTCTTCCCAGTGATCGTGTGATTTATTTCATTTAATTTACGTTCTGTACTGGACTTGGAAAATGAGGACATCTTTAGGTTCCTGAGCTGGCCTTGAAGCCCGCAGAACAGATTTTCAGCTTTATGATAAATTCAAGTGATATGTAATACGGTATTAATTTTGTATTGATTTTATTAATGTTAATTTCATCAAGAAATATGAAAAATTAATGTTTTAACTATACATAGTGAGGCATTTTTTGTGTGGAACGATTATTTTGGGGTTCTCACGATTTTTTCATATGGTACACATGATGAGTAAGTGCAATAAATATAATTTGTGGGGTCTGTCCACAAGTACCTGTTGTCAAGCCCGTAGAAAACAATTTCAGTTTTTTTGGGAAGGGGGGGGGGGGCAAATAGAAATTTCCACAGGTACTTGTACTCGATTTTTTCCTATGGTACACATGATGAATAAGTGTAATAAATATAATTTGTGGAAAAAAATGTCCAACAAACATTGGGGTTGAATTTGGGGGGGGGGGGGGATCCTGTCCACAAGTACCTGTGGAAATTTCTTGATACATAAACAGAATTTAAAAGCATGTATTAGACATCTTTTGAAGGGGAGAGGGCACGGCCGTAATTAAAAGTTATATAGAGACTAGGAAGGAATGAACTGTCATTAAATTTTGGTTAAGAACTATTACCTAAACTCTTCACTTTCACATTTTCAATTACAGATTCTTGTTTTTAAAAAGCTAATAGTATACATGTACATTTATATGTATCTATTAGATGCATAAATTATGTTATTAATCATTTTATCTTAAAGGAAAAGTAAAAATCTCAATCAAACTTGTTCCGCATATTATGCTCTCTGATTCATTACTCAACAGATGCTTCATATACATGTAAGAAGGGAAGACTGCAGACTGCAGGTGTGATAAATTCACAGCATGCAGCGCTCCAGCCTTAATTCCAACTTTGTTCCAAAATATTATTATTCAACGCGAAAAATTAGAATTAGCCGATAGAATATTTTGAATCACTTCGGAAATGCTGCCGTAACACCAGACTGAGTTCACAATATCGAGTGATTTTGATTGACAGGTGTAGCGCCGTTGTGCATGGATTTCGTGTAACTATACATGTACTGCAGATTGTGGTTGAAAATAATAAACAAACAGATCTAAAGAAAAGATATTGTATACTGTACATATATTTGTTAAGAACCAGTTCATTCATGAAACGAATTTAGCCGTATTATGTGGGCCCATGTTAGATTTGACAGGTTGATTTACTAGTAGAAATTCAATGGACCACCGTCATTTAGGGTATTCCGAATCACCCCGCACATCGCGACTCTCGGTAATTTACCTTACCGCTGTACCTCGCACGACACATGCACAGGTGTGACAACCAAACAGTCATTATTAGTAAGGTCTATACTTATTGCATACAACAAATAAAGAGGTAAACATAATGCGTTAACTAAAAGAATTAATTATTTTAATTCATTAACTTCCTATCCTTTTCGAAGAAAATGCCCGTGTAGAAACGTATTTCTCATCGATGTCGTGGCGTTGTTGGTGGATGAAACATGGCATATAAGGTATCGATAGAACGGCAATTTTATAAGCTTTTGTGAGTATTATTTGTTTTTTATAACACCTCAAAAATATACTAGTTATGGCCGCATTTGTAGCCCCCTACAGTTTCGAACCATGTGTGTACATGCCCCTAGCCAAATAAATTGCACACGCTACATGTATACTTGTTATATGTCAGATTATTATTTTTTTTATAACATTGTTTTTCTTAAATGCAAGGGGTATGAAAGTAATGATTTGACAAAGCAAGAGCTATAATAAGACTATCCCGGGTCCCGGTATACACTTGATCAGTGTTGATCAATGTTCATATGTACGAGTACACGTATGCAAATAATTCGAGAGCTTTTGAAGATTTCAACATACATTTTTGTAACACGCATATTTGTAATAACCACTTTATATACAAAACAAAATTTCATTCTCTTATATGGTAATATGGACGTCGTAATAGATCTGACTGAATGCTTAACATGCCTGTTTCAAAAACGTTTCCTAAGTTATCTTAAGATATGCCTAAGTTATAACTTTAGAAGTTCCTAAGATTTATCACAGCTGTATCGCGAAACAATCTTATCTAAAAAAAAAAAATTATAAGTCATTTCTTAAGTTGTGCCTTTAAGGACTAATAAAATAACATTCCCGCTCTATATACAACACTCAGTATGGTATATATTTTTAGATTCAAAAAGGAAGGGTGCGAGGATTAGGGATTGCCCCCACTTTTAAAGGATTTGGACACAAGTATGCTTAACTTTGCGAAGTGTGTTGCTAGATCTAAGCATTCACAGACACACCCTTTCAAGCCATCTTCCCTTCCGAGCACACGATATTTGTATTTTAATTTTTAAACATTGTTCTAGGCGTTATACATTTACTTTATTTTGTTCTTATAAGGTATCTACATGTAAATAAAATTTTAAAATGAATGCTTCGTAGCGAACACATGCGAGTTTATATTTTTCAAACAATCTTTGCCAATTACTACACTGCATGTACACGCTAGTTGTTTGTGCGGTGTAGAGCAACAATGTATTTCAACATCGAGGTGCCCGCGGCTCTCTGTGGCCACGTGTATGTAAACGAGGACTGGACTACAACACTTAAAGACACAAAGCGACAGAGACGGATGAAACTGTTTGCTATATTACAAAGACTTGAATTATAGTACATGTATATTTGAAGGAATTTTTATTTATGTTAATGTTTATTTAATTCTATAAATTATTATAATAAATGGACAATCACAAGAGTGGTGGTAAAAATAATATGTGCTTAGCATGCGTAGTAATTACAATTATTTACCGAAGCCCCCATTCAATTACAATTGTAGATGAATTAAAATACAACAACACGGGATAGAGCAATACTTTTTTTAAATGTATTGTTGCGTGAACAGACAAAAACAGCGATTAAAATTCAAAATGATTTTTATGCACCAGTGTTTGGAATTAAGATTATAAAAGATCGGTAAAGTAATCTTACTGATTCGATATAATTAAAAACATAACTTTCCATTAATTAATAGCTCTTTGTACAAAATTGACATTATACGCGATCACAAATACTAGCTTTGTTTATGGCCACAGGTGGCTAGTACACTGGTGACCTCGATCAACAGCGTGGGATTCGCGCGTTGGGTTACATAACTAAACATCGAGCTGAACATGGAGACCGTAATATGCATACAGCTAATGATCGTGAATTATTCAATGCATACAGTTTAAAATCACTTACAAAGTTTGTTGTAATAATAAACGTAGAAAGATATATTTAATATTCTCCGCTTTTGAACACTATTAACCTAATTTAAAAAAGAAGAAAAGAAAGACTAGTTGTAATAAATAATTTAATAGTGAACCATAAACCACGTTTTAAACCTTATTAAAAAGAAAATTAACATTAAATACCGCAGGGTATATTATTGATAGCAAGTCTGTTTAAGTTATACACATGAAGAGGTCTGATTTCCTTGCCGAATGAAAAACGTTACCTGTTTACCTGGCCTGCTTTCTTATACGTATTACGCAATACCCATGGTATACTCGAACAAAACAACATTTTCATTAGATCAAAAAGGTGTAAAAGAACAATTTTGTTCCCAAGATCCAGATCGAAATATTTACCGTTTTTGAGTTATAAAGCAAAAACTTTTAAGGGCCCAAGATCCCTAATCATAGGGGCCAGCCCCTTTTAAATAGTATAATATGAAAGCCCTTGCAATTATGCACAACTTTTGTTCTACATGTCTTAACAAAATATTTCTAGTTTTCAAGATATAAAGGAAAATATGTCAAATTTTTTGCTGTTTTCCGCGTTCTAACTTTTGACCCCTCTCTAGCGCCATTTTTAATGCAAAAATCAAAAAACAAAAACCGATGTGCACAACTTCAATGCTTCCTCTTTTCAATTTCAACGGGTTTTGTGCTCCAATTATAACCATTTCTGAGCCTTTGTCTGGAAATGGGAGGCATGCAAAATTCAATCAAAGGAGAATAACTCGTGAACAGAAGGTAATTTCCGAATTGTATTACGGTATTCTGACAGTGTTTTGTAAAGTCTAAAAGCTCTGAAAATTTGAACAAAATCTGTTTAAAAATGAGGAAGATATGAAGCGTCAAAGTTGGCGTCTAGGAAAAAAAAAAAAGAATAATCTTAATCATCACAATCAGTAGAAGGTCTTCCGTTAGAAACGGAAGCCCTTAATTAACAAATATTAATTAAATAAAACAACATTCCATTGGGTTTTTTTTTTTAATTGAAGCTGAAATATTTTATGCTATCTGAAATAAGCGTTCATTAAGAAAAAAGTCTTTCAAGCTTTAACCAACAGTGGATAAAAATACCTCGAATTTGAGTTGATGCTTGATCTTTGACGAAACGAGACGAAATCTTTTAGGATGAGCATCATGCAAGAATATTTTGTACATAAGGACTAAATCAATTTCCACCTGAGTATAAGTGTTTAATTCGTGTCCGAAAAAAGCAAGAATGTTTAATTTATCAACGACAACCTGTGGGACTCGTCCAAAAGATTCATCGACAATTTTATTTATTCCTCAATTTTGTTTATAAACATAATCCCCTTCTTCATATGGGAGAACCAACAAACTCCGACAAGTAAAGTGAAAAATCGTTAACGGTAAAACTGCCATGGTCTGAGGGGGATCGACATGTCTAAAGGGGAGTAGTCATTAGTGTCTATTCACATTGTCAAGTGAAAGGGAGTAATCATTAATGGCCATTCAAATCTACATGCAAAGTAGCATGACGTGAAGAGTTCCATAAAGGAGGAGAAAAAGGAATAAACTATCTTATGATAAATGATTTTAATTAAGAATCAAAGTTCATCTGGGTGCAAAATTCTTGGACTTTGTATTTCATTAAGAAATCTCGCTAACTAGCTGCGTTCCCACTAATGAACATTCAGTGTTCCTTGATAGAGAATGAGTTCGGCATTATCGTTGATGAATTAGAGACTAGTTTTAGTGAAACCATAAAACCTTCATATAAGCACACAGTTAATGAAAAGATATTGAGGAATTTAGAGGAAAAAGAAATCGAATCGCTTGCGATTAAATTAGATGATAGGTTTTAGCTCAATAGCGAGGTTTTCCGCAATGAAAATGAGTAATAGCAATTCTAAGTGTAATTGTTATACTAATATTCAGTTTAAATTTGAAAGACTAGAAGGGAGTTATTTTTACACCTACATGTACAGTTTATATGATTTAATATTTTATGCTGATTGTTTTCATGAGTTAGGATAATGAAGTACATGTACTGCATGGTATTTTTTGCAATGGACAACAAAGATGGACGTTTTAATTTCTTCCAAAATATGAAGAGTGACTAAATCAGAGCCATTTCTTTCCTAACATCAAAAAATTTCCATTTTTTATTAATGAACATGCAAACATAAATAAAATTTTCGTACAAGAAGCCAAACACATTATACTTCTTACGAAATTCCTCAAACAGAAATTCAAAAGAGCCAAAAAGAAAAAAAAAATATCTTTAATGACAGATTCAAAGATACATCTAAGGGATGTGATTATACAAATTAACATGTATAAATAACTTTATTTTTTATCCAATAATTACTTAATTAATGTATCGTCAACTATTTGAGTTTGTGTTTTGGTACATGTGCATTTTGAAAGATGTTACCAAATTCTTATAATGAAAAGTAATTTCTAACAGAAGTATAATGACATAAAGAAATGAATACTTTCCAAAAGAAATAAGAAATTCTATTAATCAGCCCCCCGGCTTATTATACGGATTTCCAACAGAAATGAATCATAACAGGTTATGATGGAATGCCAGTCCGACTTGTAGAGTTTGAAGGATGCTCTGGCATGCATTAAGAATAATAAATTCCCCACTTTCCGCTGCCTAACGATAATTATTTTTAACGTTTTTCAAGCATTTAATATTATTCTTAGTAACTTTTCTTTCCTGTGGAGACATTTTTTTTTCCTTTTAGTATCACAATGGGGGAGCGGAATGCTTTGGCTGTCGGAAGGAATTTTTCTGATACAGAACATGGCCCCTTTCGATGATATCACCCAGAAAAGTGTCATTTTAAAGGAAAATCTAGCTAATTAAATTTATAACGTTGATACAAAATAGGTAAAAGAGTTATCGAAAGTCCAATTGGATATCTATCTTAACGTAAATATTATCATTAACAGTGATTGATAATCGGTATATGTGTATAAAAGTTATAATTTGCATATTGAGTATCCACAAGGAACGCATATCGAAACACTTGTTTTTGGTTGTTTTGTGGTAACCTGATCGACGCGATCCTCTGTGTTCAGGATAATTTTTCAACAACTTTAAGACAATTTTCCCATTACATTTACCATTTACTCCTGTTGAAGAAATTGCCATAAGCCGTTATTTAACGAGACAAGAATTTATTTTCGGCTTCACATGGAAACCGAAACCATGGAAACTGGAGAAAGAGAACTCGAAAATGATAGGCCTTTTACGTAAAGCGTTCAATTCACCGTGATTTAAAGAGAGTAGAATCAATAATTTTCATTTCAAAGATCTGTGATTTATCATATTAAAAGTGAAACATGTTGTGAAAATAATCATGAACGTTATCGCGTTTGTCATATCAGATGATTTTCTATCGCAATATCATTGCCAAAAACGTGCAATTCAATATCGGATTCCTGCAATATATCGCGCTTTATCCTGGCTCATGTCAAACGAAACTGTAATTCAATGATTTCTGAATGTACCAACAATTAATTACTCCTAGTTTTTTCCACGTTAGAAGAATCAAATTTAGATCAATCTAGCTGTTGTTTTTCATGTATTGCTTTACAGATACAAATGACAAAGCAGTCAAGTCTGTCGATTTGAATTAATTTGTTTTTACAATCTGCAATGGATTAGTTTCAGCAAGGTATAATTACATTTACATAATGGTCAAAAAATGCATTTTATATTAATCATGATTTGACACCGAATGTACTATTAAGTTTACACGTCTATCTGCTGATGATTTTGACCAGCATATACATGTATAGGGGTCTGTCAATGCACGTGTTGATTTACACTTAATATTTATTACATTGGTTATTTGTGTTCCATTTTTTAATCACTACAGATTATTGACTGTTGACAAAATTTGTCTATCAGAAACACATTTTTTGTGACATTTTGTGTAGTAATTTTCGGGTTCAGACTTCAGAGTTAGGTGCAAGACCAGGAAAAGAAATATTTACCCTTGTGTCTAACAAATCTTACCACTGTGTCTTTAACATCCACTGTCTTAACAGAAAGCTAGTGAATTCTCAGACAATTTCCTGACATACAATATACATGTAGTTCTGTTTTACAAAGTGGAAATGGCAATATGGCAGCAATTTCAGGCCTCCATTTCGTAAACATGACTTCGTTGAACTTTATCCCTTCTGATGAAACATGCAAAATGTATTTTGTTGTATAATTTGTAATAAAAATGTGTTATCAAGGTTTTCGGGTATAAAATTCAAATGAGAATTAAAGGTGCATAATCGTTCAGCAAAAGATACATTATCATTTTGTTAAAGGATTCGGGTTTCCCATTTCGAACACAATCGGCGCATTTAACATGAGAAAATGACCAAGAGAAGCAGTTTTATTTCTAACATAATGAAGCATTCTCTGAAAGAAGTAAATGTCTCATTCGATTGTTCGTTGAATTATTACGCAATTCAGTGAGTTGCGATAAGGCTTCGGTGTTACGAAATATGCCAGATCACTTTATTTGGAGCTATAGTGTTTGGCATTACGGTCGGCCGATCCCGACAAGTTAACTATATTAAACGCTGATAAGAATTAAAACAATCCATTTCAGTGGAATAAATGTTATTGATTTTGGAATGAGGCGCTCGTTTTTCACCTTATCTTGATGTGAAAGAGGCCATGGCATCTTATACAGAAATCAAATTCTCTGACAACATTAGGTATGCACTTTGTGCTTTAACCCTAACATGGATGAATGCTTTGAAGGCAAAGAAATCTCTAGTCCTGCCTTCAGTGCCAGGCGTTCAATGGATTTTTGTTGGTTTACGTCATATCAATGTTATTTCCAACTCTTTATTTTATTAGTGAAAAAAAATATGTTTTGTCATATTTGGATAAGCTTTGTTATTCCCCTCTATAAACACGCACCTATCAATTGCATTTATGATTCCATAAACGCAATTGCTCTTGGTCCAATCACAGGTTGTGGCAGGCTCTGACATTGAGAATTTGACGCATAGTTTTTCAGTCGATGAACAACTTCTATTGTGAATTTAACTTTACTGGGCGAAGGTAAACGCAAAATTTACAACATGATACAAAATTAAACGGTTGAAGAAAATGTGGTTGGACAGAATTGAAAAAATAAAAACTATCCTTGGTTCAAATCAAATCAATGATAACGGGGGAAAATACACCTTTGAAAATATGGCTGTCTTTCAACAATAGCTTATGTTTTTTCTTGCGCATTCGGAAATGAGGATTCTAAGTGGAGTTTCGCCTTAAATTCACTTGCTACATTCATAAGATATGGTCTCCAAAAGCGGGGTTCCTTCTTTCTACTTTGGGTTGGTATCTGTGTAGCTTTTTACTTTGCCGGACCGGGTGGGGGTGGGGTGGGGTGGGGATGGGGGCAGGGGTTTCAGATATCGAAGAATTCATTGCCATATTCTTTCCAAACATAAACCAAAAATATCGAAAAATGTTTGACGTGGTCAGCATCATGAATCGCTGTATGGATAATTCTATATTTCTTTTCAAGAAAATCCTAATGCATCATCCTCTTAATGACATTAGGAAGCGAACAGGAAAAAAGTTCTTGTTACGAAGTAGCCAAATCAGCTTATTATTTAATGATGTAGCACTCTACATGATGCTAAGCATGCCCCCCTCAGGGAAATTAATTTTGTGCTGCAATTTGGAAGTCCCATCAAATCTTAGAGATGCAGGCATGATTCAATCATGTTCTTTAACAAATTGATTTGGAAAACAACATATACTGGGAGGCAAAACATTAAGAATTTTGAGCTGCGAAAATGCTTTGAGTATAGTAGAATTTGGAAGTTTGAAGAATTTGCTTTGTATACACACATGCCATGCACAAATATTGAGAAACAAGCAATTCCAAATTTTCTTCATGCCGACGGTACGTTTCAAATTTACAGTAAAAGATGTTCATAATATACACTAGCAAACAGTATAGTTGTCATCTCTAAAAATTTGTTTATTCGAAGGGTGATAAGAGGCTGAATAATCTTTGACGATTATCAAGTATTAAAAGTTCCAAGATATGAGCCATCTGTACACTGTATGTCATGAACGAATTCCTTTAGTACATGTACCTTATTAAGGACATACGCAACGTAGTTTGAACTTTATTGTCTTTTCCCCTGGAGTTGAAGAGTTCCAATACTTAAAGGAACTGTATGCTACATTTTAATGTCTATGTATGCCATTGTACACTTCTTCGAAAACAAGTTTGGATAAACAAAACGTCTTGAATATATGTTAAGTAATTTTTGTATATTTTCTTTGAATTACACAAGAATTTTCATCAATTGATATCTTTTCAAAACCCCTGGTAATGCATGTTGATTTTTTGTCTACGAACATCTGATGGCACTATAAGCTTAAATTAAGAATATCTTGAAAAATTATCAGTAGGTAAGGTACGTTCCGTATGTCCTTAAATGTTTTACCAATTCAAAAGGTCACCCGCGTGGCGCAGTAGTTAGAGCGTCTGCTCCAGAGTCGCGGAGTAAGGAGTTGATCCTTACGTCGCGGGTTCGAATCCCACTGTGGGACGAGGAGAGCGGTCCTTCGGATGAGACCGTATAAACCGAGGTCCTGGCACGAAAAAGATCCCTCACTGCTCATTGGCCCTTAGTGCCAAGTATAGGTCAAAACTGGCAAGTGGTGGTGTCTCCGTAAGAGTGAAAAATTCTCGAGAGAGACGTTAAACAATAAACAAACAAAAACAAAACCAATTCAAAAGTTTCAAAATTTTCTTTTTGTCAACAACATTTTTTTTTACGTTTCTCGGTTTTAAGATTTCTTTTTTAACATAAAGAATTATTGCAACAGTGGAAATTGCTATTACTGCGGACATTTTCTTATTTTTCCTTTAAGAGGGAACGAGATTTAAGCCCCACTGCTTTATTCATCACAGATCGCATTGAAGACGATATATGTATTCATATATTTGAATTGTCACCATATACACCTATAATTGTTTTTGCCACCAGTACCTCAACCCCCCTTCTCCATCAAAAATATTTTTCACTCCTTGTTAGTCCAAGATTTAGAAACATTTACTATTTTTACCAACAAAATTTGCATTTTCTTCAAAGATGTTCTTACTTGCGAATGTTTTCTAAACTTATGTATTCACTTCAAAAGCTACTGCATACTGCAGACCACAAGAAAATTACCATTTTTATGCAATAACCCACTGTCGAGCGCCATATGTAATTGGTCTCAAACACGGACCAGCAACGACATGTTTCTCGCCAGCCCTCTGATCTCATGGAGAATGGTTATAATTGATTTACGGAAGAGACAAATCAGTTTTATTTCGTGTCCAAACAATTTCCAAACCGATTCCGATAGTTTTTCTCGGAACCTTGATGACAGAAAAAGTTTATGAAGACCATAAAGCGTGCTTGTAAATAATTGGAGGCTGTATATGAAAGGAAGGGGAGAGTAAATTGGAAAATCAATCCACGGTGACTCGGAAAAATGCATTGATTTCATTTTAAGACTGTTGAAATAATTGGGTTGTCTTTTGAAACAGATGGAGACATTTGGCCATTTTAAGGCTTGAAATACAGTATACTGTGATTCTTCTTTCACTGTACATGACTGACATATGCCCCAGTGAAAGACCAAAGCTGACATGCCTTACCGACATATGTCAACATACACCTGTAGATTAATCGTAATACATGATATCGCACTAGTACACTATCGTACCGTAAACCTTGCAATTTCTATCTCAAAATTTTGTTTCCTCCGACATGACACTTTAATCGAAAAGGTTCTAAATGCCGGGAAACAAATACTTAATTTCTGAATACTCCAAGAAAACTACTATTTATTAGTGAAGTCCCCTAACTCTTTCAAGAAAATACACCATTACTCGTGAATTATTGTTAAAACATCAAATTTAGCTCTAAATTTTGTTTGAAACACCAAAATGACTTTTCCATGCAGATTTTAAGAGTTACTCTTTTTTTTTTTGGCACGCATGGTCACTTATTTTCACGAAACTTTGTCCATCATTACAACTTGACTCGAGAAACTTATCTCAAACAAAATTTGGTTGCTATGTATCTTGGTTGCCATGGTAACAGCCGGGAAAATTTGAAAAAAAATATGAGATTTTCAGCTACATGTAATTTGAATATTTATTGAGTCTAAGAAAACCGAACAAACCACTCTCACAAAAACTCTACACCTTGTTGCCACTTATGCTACATTGTATAAAGAAACTATTTATTTGTTGACTATCAAAATGAATGAATGAATTATTACGTTTCAAGACTTTGTTTCCATAGTAACGTATGTGATACTAGTAGTTGGTTTCCCAGATACGTTTATCATGCATTTAAGACATTAAGTCTTGAAGTAACATGTTTAAAAATGCTATTTTTCAATCTGTATTGCATGTTGCCGTGGTTGCCATGAACGTAACAACTTTTTGTCTGATATAAAGACTTTTATCTTACAGAGAGATTCTGGGACTCTGTGTGTCCTGTGATCTCGCGGGGTCAAATATCATAGTACATTTGGAAACATTTCAACACAGGTAATGCAGTTGACAAATATGAACGACCTATCAAATCCCATTCCAAAGCAATCACCAAAGCTAAAACTTTTAAAAATTAGATTAAACATGAAGGTAAATGGGTCAAAGTCATAGCATGCTCAGAAACGTATTGTCACAGGTAATGCACATACCAAATATGAAAGCCCTATCTTTTCTCAATCAGAAGTTATAAGCAAAGATAACATTTTTGAAAAGAACGTCAAACTTCCAAGTTCAAGGGATCAAAAATCATAGTATATTTGGAAAGGTCTTGTCGCAGGAATGACAATCTCTTCTCATTCATAATTTATGACCAAGGTTAAAGTTTTTGTGACAGACTAGTGACAGACGGACAGACAGACAAATGAGATTTAATTTACCCTTGCTTTAGCGAAAGCAGGGGACAAAAACACATCCTCTACACATATCAGATGATGGGGTCCAAATTGTGGTACATAAAGAAAACGGCAATTAATTGGACATTATGATGTGGCTTCAACCTGTGACCTGATGTGAAACTTTGACCTTGATCATACACTGTCTATTTTCTACATCTAGAGTAGTTTGACCCTTGACCTTTTCACCTAAAAATCAATAGGGGCCATCTACTCCTTAGGGGGTACCGGTGTATACCAAGTTTGATGTCTGTCAAGCAAAGAGTTCACAAGGTATTGAGTGGACAACACTTGGTCTACCAAATGACAGACAGGAAAACCAAAATGCCCCTTTTTTCAAGTTGGAAATAAAATATTAACATGGCATAGATGTAGATATTTTCAGTATTAAATGCAGTTTATTTAATTCATTCAGAATCAAAATAAATTCACTTATCTTTTTCTATCAATTTAATTGTATACAACACATGAATTAATTGGTTCCATTCACAAGATAATTTGGTACAAAAACCATACCATTCATTCTTAAAAATTCAAGATAAATTCGTGTATTGTAGACAACAGTATAACAAAAACCTCAACAAGATGATGTACAGCTACACAGCACATACTAATTATAACCACCTAGGAGTAGGATTCTAAACAAACTAGAGGCTAGCTAAGGTAATGACGCTATTGTCAACATGTACAACAGGGGTCTCAAAGTTTTTAATTTTTTTCTTCAAATAAAAGTACAATTTTGGGAAATTAATTGAAATATACCAGGTAATTCTTGGCCCTTTTTTAAAGTATGAATACTGTAATGCCAATTGTAAGGGAGGTAAGCATATTTCACCTGATAAGAACAAACATGTACATTTGTATACTTAGTATACAAAACATAGCACTTTCACCCCTATTAGAAATAGTATTTTTTAATATTATTTTGCAGAAACAAATATACATGATTGAATTACATAAATTTGTGTCTTAAAGTCATTTATTCTTTCTTGGTCAATAAAATACATTTCTGTTGTATTTATAGCATGATATGTAGTGTTTTTATGTAAAAACAATTTTTTTTCATAAAATATATCTAAAATACAAACAATATCTTCATTTGGATTGTGACATTAATCTACTACAGCATAACAAAAATAGATAAATAAATAAAAGAAGACGAAGAAAACCTTGAAAATTAAGATTTTCCTATCACCCGGAGATTCTTTACAATGAATGATGCAAATTCAGATCATAATTGTGTGTACAGTAAAACACGCTTATAGCGAACATGCTTATAATGAATAGACGCTTATAGTGAAGTGATTTTCATTTCCTATTGGTTTTAAAGGTATTGTTAAGCTATACCGATATAACAAATTATGTTTATAATGAAGCAAAATCGCCCGTCCCTGGCACTTCGTTATAAGCGTGTTTTACTGTATTATCTGCATATTTTCACTGTATTTTCTTTATTACTTTCAGTTAACACTAAAATAAAATTTAAAAGATTTGACTTGAAAGAAAAAGTTCAGATAACAAAAACTTTCTTTTTTTAACTCAGAAGACTTATATTAATTACCAGTAGTACTGGACGTAATAGGTGAAGTGAACTTAAAAAGCCATAGCTCAGATAATAAAAGTATGGAACCTTTGTCCTGCATAATTCAAATGATTTTAAAAATTCAGAAAGTGAGTATCATACAATCCTGTATGGGTATCCATATTTATTGCAAATTTCAGCATATGAAACTATGACTGAATGTGAGACAAATATTATACCATGTATACAGTATCTCGAACTCATTTTGGCTATAAAAAAAACTTGGAGATACATGTATATGAGGATTTGAGATATTGCCATTAAAACATATGTAGAAAAATAGTTGAGACTTCCAACTCACTTTGTGGTATTCAAGATACAGAAGTTCAAATGTACATGAATTTGCTGATTAATTTTCACTTCACTGCAAACGTCCACTACAATGTAAATATATTTACAACATTTTTTTTTTCCAAAAATGACTAAAAAAAAAAAACAAAACATTGTACAGATATATATGACTACAATTTCATATTGCACATGATTCGTCCATACAACAAAGAAATAGAAACATGGAAAATCTTACAAAAATATACGACCCAAGCTACCACTGTATGAATGAAAATTATAAGTCACTAAGAGAAAGCAGTTAGCATATTAAAAAATTTACTATGTCAGTAAAGGTTAACACCATAAACTTAAACAGTACAAGAATACAGTTGATAACGATAAAATTCACCCTTTTGTCCAAAAATAATACTGCCTTGATATAAAGAAATAGTATAAATGCATACACGTATATACATGTACATGTATAAATGCATATATATGTAAATATACGCATCAACAGGACATCCCAAAAAGGAAGCTCTTAAGAAATCTCTAATCTTAAAAAGTCAACAGAACTTTATTTATGTATGTTATTCCTCAGATTTATTAATTAATATTTACCGGTACTATATGCAATGATAAAAAAGCAGACTTTTTCAACATGGCACTTGAGAAATATTCAATCTCTTGTTTTTAGGCAGAATTTCTAGAACATTTTAAATTACATCTAAGTACAAAGTAGCATTCTCCTTTAAAGACTCCTCCTGAAGTAAATAAAATTTCTTGCACAATTTTTTCAACAAAAGAATCACATTCTACTATCACATCAGTGAAATAAAATTCTTGTATTGCAATTAAAAAAAAAATTATCAAAAAATTGAAGACATTGCTCAAAGGACAGCCTAATAATTATATCCTATGATATATATACACTCATTACAAATACAATAAATACAATCATACAAAAACATTTAATGTAGACATGTATGTGTAAATGTATAAATGTATGGCACTATTACAGACAAAGAACTTGGTGTGACTAACCATGTAAACAGCCTGATTATCCCCCCCCCCCCCACACCACAAAAAAATTACCTGCATCTCATTACACGTTGTATCAAAATTCATTACTTCATTTGAACAACCGATTTCATTTCAAGAATGTTACAAACCCATTTTTGACACTTACTGGAAAACTAATGCACATGCTGTTGCAGTCATTTACAGCGGTTTGCCAGGTAGTAGCAGATTTAAACTAATAATTCCACAAAATTTACAGTATTTCACCATCACAAAATGTTTACCTACTACCTAAAAATAATCTGAAGCAGGCAGTATAACATAAAAAAAAAGCAGCATTTAATAATTAGCTAGTTTTACAGAGAGTTGGACTTTTACGTAACCATTTGGTCTATTGGATGGGAGCAGATATCTAGGGCCCATCTAACATCTGAATACTGATTCGACAAGCTCCTTCCATCTTAATTAAAAAAATACTCTTGATCAGCCAGGTTTCTTCCCATCATGCACTGGTGCTGCGACCACTAACAATGCCAGTGTGAGAAGGCATCAATGGGAGTCATCCATGAGACGTAGTGAGATCATTGGAATCACAACTATAGTTCTGAGTTATCTCCCCTTCTCTATGGTCAGGTCTTCAGTTTTGAAGCCTCCTCCATTGCAGTAAGCCATCTGTAAAATAAATCATTCTTTTATAATGTAAAGGGGAAGGGGTATAACTCTGGTAAGATACATTTATATATTAGAGTCAAAACATATCATTTAGTGTAACTTTTACATTGCATGAAATTTTCATGAAGTGATTATGAATAAAATTCTTTGGTCTCTTCTTTTCAGAAAAGAAGAGACCAAAGAATTTTATTCATAATCACTTCATGCACTTAAACAATGTGCATTTTTGTGGAGAATCCAAAGGAATCTCAATTGAAACCTCAGAGTTAGATATAAATATAATTTTTTTGTAAAAGTCAATCACTCTATGAAAAGTGCAAATCAAATACTTAAGTATAAATTTTCTAGGTGATCAATGAAGTTTATAACTACCATAAATTTAATAATTATTGGCCATCAAACTTACGTGACAAGTCTGTGTGATTTACACACGTCCAATAATTCACACTAAACTTAAAATCATTCCTTGTATTTACATTTTACATGTTTAAATGCATAAAAAATACACTTAATGTTAGAATTTTTCGCTGCTCTAAATCGTCATATTTTTATTAACGTCTCTGTAGCCTCATTGTGACGTCACTTTAGCACGAGTTTCACCGTGTATATTTCTACGTGTGAGTATACAACAAAAATGGCTTTCAAATCAATTTCACAGTTGGTTTAGGAGAGAAACACAGCAAATGTAAATATATATTTTTAAGTAAGGTGTTTTACTGGCTTTCTTTTCCCTATTCTCTATAATATGTTTTACTAAAACTCTATCCACTATAAAGTGTTTATTTTTACCTCTGTGTTGTGGCTTCATCCTCCGAGTGGAAAATCATTGGTGGCTGGTTCTTGTGCTTCATATCAAACAGTAAGTTGGCTGGTACACCCTCAAACACCTGGAATCATTGAAACATACGTATAAAAGATTTATTAACATAATGTGCTGCCAAGGATTTTCAGTTCAAGTTTTAAGTCCACTCTGCTCCCAACAATTGCAAAGCTGTTTTACAGCTATCTAATTTTTTTTTTTACATGACAAGTAAATTGAAAAGATGACAAGAAACATTTCTTAGAAAAATCATGATATTTCCTGTAATTATACAACCCACCCTTTGTCCAATCATAATTCCATGAGGGCTATTTTTTGCAAAATTATTAGCTTATTAAAAATTTGACATCATTGTACTTAAGACATTAACATCCTTCTTATAAATGCAAATCATCTCAAGATTAATCATTCAAGAAATAAAGTTGCCACCCTCAATCATGTTTTAACTGACAATTTTTTTCTACTCTGTAAATGTACTCTAATAACCCCTCAGATGAGTAGCCACATATTACAGAAGCTTAAACACTCATTGCTATGAGAATCTACATGAGAAACATTACCGTAGTGTAGTCTCCAATGTCATAACCCACAACACTGACACTGTCTGTCGCATTCACATCCTACAAACAAACCAGAAGTACAAACTAAACAATTAAGTACATGTTTAAACTTCAGCTGTTAAAGAACATGTCTTTTGTACAAGCAAATCCTCACCATTGAAATGGGGGGAAAAAACATTAAAAAGCATTAAAAATTTAAAGCAATTAATATTAGCATTAAGCATTGTGATGCCAATAGACTTTAATGCAAATACAGTAAAACTTGGTTATAAGGAATCCACTGGTACTTTGAATTTTGCTTCATTATAACTGAGATTTCCTTATAAGAGAGTTCATTATAATCGAGTTTTACTGCATAACTGTTAGTGCACTTGTAAAGCTATTGGAAAAAAATTATCTAAATCTACTCACATTATATTAAAAATAAATGGTGTCTAAACACAAAAATATTAACATTACAAACGCTATATATACCTGTACATGTACTGTGCATTTAAGTGATAGTTGAAAGTGTATGGGTTTATATTTTGTTGCACCCTCAGAATTTTCAAACGTACACACATTAATTTTAGCTGAATGTGTTCTAAATTTCTGCTATTTAGTCATACCTTCAGAATCATCATATGTACAGCCTGTGAATTTTACCTTAATGTTTCTAAATTTCTGGTATTTAGTCTTACCTCAGAAGCCTTAAATGTATAGAGTACATTGTCCTTCATCAGGAACCAGTACTTTTTCCACTTTTTCTCTTTGTGCCACTTGAATAAATATCCACTTATGGTGGCTTCTGGGTCATTGGCATGCTAGAAAAACATGGGAGGGAAATTATACCATAGCATTAATCACTCTTTAAAAATCTCAAACTTCTTTCATAATTACATACATGTACATGCAACTGCACGTCAAATTTTTTTTTCAAAAATACAGTATCTTCAGAATTTCTGATCATTTATAATTTTAATTCTCGTTAAAAATAATTCTGATAATTTCAATTATCGTTAAGATTCTAAGTCCTGTTTCTTGATAATCTGAAGAGTTTCTCAAGCAGGTAATATAATCTTTTGGTCTGTCTCGACTTACAATTTGCAGTCTGCTAGGTCTCTTAGTGGCTGGTTGGTGAGTAAATCTGGCACTGCGACGGATCTGACGAAATCTCTCCTTCAAATTCCCAAGACTGAGAAATGAGCCATCCTGAGCTTGTGTGAACTTCTCATCAATCCCATGTACTTTCTCTTTCTCATCCAATGCTAAAATAAACAAAGCAAAACCTCTATTTCATTGTATGCTAAGGGAAGTAACTCAAAAAATAAATGGTAGATCAGTGTCATGCTTCTATATTTGCATTTTCCACCAAAATATCTAGATGTCAGAGGAAATGAGGATACAATAATGTATATATTACGCAAACTTTACGAAATAAATGGGTTTTGGAAAAATCTCATGGTGAAAAATTATGTGGGTCCTTTTTATCAACATTTTACATAGGAAACACATATATATGGAGAATTGCAAAAACACTGATTTGACAAAATCAAAAAAGGAAGGGTGGCTTGGTGGGTTAAGTGTACCCTGCTTTACCATTACACTGCTCAAGAGATCTTGAAAAATCCAATACAAAAGCAAGCAACCTTGCAAATGTCTTTAAAAATGTTTAGCTAAGTTTTTGTTCACAGTAAATAATTGCTTTTACATCATATTTCACTAAACTGTATCATTTTGCCCTGCAAAAGAGTAGTACCTCAGTTATTGTGAAACAGTCTATAGCCAATGGTTTCCAATAATGTTGATGACATTGGTGAAAAACTTAAACTTACCCTCTCTGAGTTTCTCGAAACATTCATCACAGACTCTGACAGGTTTGTTCCTGAGGTACTCCAAGGGGGCTTTGTTATCAGAGCAGTTAGCGCATACAACCTATTGGTAAAGATGGACAAAAATCACAGTAAAATTTGTCATTCTACACACAGAGTGGTGATTACAAATTTGTAAGCAATCAATTACAGAAAAACTTACAGAGAAACGTTAAATCCACCTTGATTCATTTACTTATTAAATACAGTTGTACTTCAATGTCTCAAACATCAATATCTCGAATACCATCATGGATAAGTGGATATATCAATTTTTCAAATTCGATTTTTAATATAAATACCTCAAATCCTCAGATATTTGAAATTTTTTTTTCTCAGACAATTGGGGTTTGACTGTACTATATCTGTGAGAATTTGTTTAAAATTTTTCACACTTCTTATTTTCTAAATGGGAAAAAATACCCTACCCTTCCACAGGCTCTACAGTGATGGCGCCTCCAAGTTACAGAGAATTCTGATGTACAGATCATACACATCGTAACCCTGGTGTCCGGGATCCAGATCGGAGCCTTGGAACCCAACTCGTAGTTCACGTCATAGATATCATAGAAGGACTGGAAAATGTATGTCACAAGCAATTAATATCAATTCATCAACAAAAAGCCTAACCTTAATAAATTTTAACATACAAGTTATTACTGTGCTTTTAAAAATATAAATTGACAGTTATAAATGTAGTAATATTTGACAAGACATGAAACTCGAAATCCATTTCCCACGAGTCCCAGAGATACTTAGACAAGTCTATGAAAATTAAGGAAGCAAACACTAATTCGAGACACTACACACAGAGTTATTATTACAATAATGATACCAAGTAATTAGCATTAAAGAATTCTATTAATTTTGTGATGTTGAGAGTTCTCTCTCTAAACCAAAGCACTTCACTGAGAATAGAATTTTTGGAAAGAAATCTGTCAAATACATGTATGTGTGCCTCATTAATTGTAAAAACAAAGTAAAGGATTTAGTCTGTGAAATGAGGTCAAACATGACTTTACAGATACCGAAATATCGTTGTGTTCCGATTCACATTGGGCTGTCTGAAAAACATGCATGCAGAAAGACAATGCCAGACTGAGAAAATTTAATAGGATAATTTTTTTTTTTCAAGTTGTACATGTACTGTCAAACCTCATTAAACTCGATGGGACCAAGATAAACTTTGAGGTATCAGTGGGTTCGAGATATCAAGGGTAAAATACTTAAGAAATACGTGGTTAGGACTTCTCAATCACTTCGACATATCCATGGTATTCCAGATATCCTTGTTTGAGATACTGAAGTTCAACTGTATTTCATTTATTAGAAATCTGGAATATTCATGCACATATTATTGAGGGAAATAACAGAATACAATTGAACTTCGTTATCTCGAACACCATTATCTCAACTACCAGGGATATGTGGAAGTGATTTGGCAGTCCCAACCACTTTTTCTTTATGTTCTTGAATCCTTGGATATCTCAAAGTTTAATTTTGGTCCCTTCAAGTTTGAGTTAACGAGGTTTGACTGTATAAAAGAGCAATCTCTGTACCTGTCCTCCAGTTTTTCCGTTCTCAAATGTGTTTCTGCGATGAGCCTGATCATCAATAGCCTTCTGTAGGGTGTCTACCCAACTGTCTCTCTCCACCTGATTTCTGCATAAAGTCAAAAATTCAGTTCAATTCCAGTTCTTTCATTTGTACAATCGATTAAAGAGATGCTCGGCACCATTGTTGTACTACCTCAAAATGTGAACTTAATTTCAGTGGAGAATATTCCTTTCACAGATAAACGGTGTTTAATTTTTTTTTTTTTTTTAAAAAGATACATATCTGTATCAGATTTGATTTTAAAGAAATAATGTTAAACTTATTAAGTTCAAACAAAAAACCTCTAACTGAAATATTTCACACAAGTAGCCTCCCTTATCACATACACATTAGTAATGTATACTTACTTAGCGACCACCATAAAGGATCGCTGTATACTAATGATGTTAAACTCTGTCTTCAGATCATCTCTCTTGGGCTTGCTTACCTATAAAAGAATCAGGGATTTGAAATCATATAAATAATTTGTAATTATAATATAATATAATGTAAATTGAATGCATCTACATGTATATTGAATGGAGTTTTTTTTTTATTAAAGGCATGTTTTTTAAAGTTTTGTGTGTGTTATTGGTGTGTAAATCACAAGGACTTGTCATCTAGTTTCATGAAATATGTCGACGTGCAAGTCTGTGTGATTACACACCAATAATTCACAAAAAACTTTAAAAAATTCTGTTTACATTTTACATATTTAAAAGCAGCAAAAATACTCTCAATGCTTGAATTTCTCGCAGCCCTATATTCTTATATTTTTATTAATGCCTCTGTAGCTCACTATGACATCACTTTAGCAAGAGTTTCTCTGTGAATATTTCTACATATAAGTATACACGAAAATGCCATTCAAATCAATTTCATGGTTGATTTAGTTAAAAAAAAAAAACCACACCAAATGTAAATATTTGTCCTTGCTTACTTTCATTCCCACCAGGGTCAGTGCATTATTAAATTTGTAGCCTCCCGTTGCTATTGGTGATGTGTACAACAGAACATCATTAAACTGGAAAAATAAAATCCTATTAATCTTAATACATGTAAATGACACTTTTATAAAATGTCAGAAATTCAAAGCAATCTGCAAATGTTCTACAGTAACTATAACATTTCATGCACTGAAAATCTTTCAATATTTCTCACCAGAAAGAACATTCTTGGTTGCATTTCTTTCCGAGACAGTTTCATCAATTCTCCTTCTTTCAGAAATGTCTGAAAGAGAATAATTTTGATGGTGAAAATCTTGTAGACCTATGATATTTTTATCAACATATCAAATCTTAATGTGCAGTCATCCTCTGGATTTTTTATTTTGATATATTTCATCGCACTTGTACTGTAAAATCACTGATTTACGTGGGGTAAAAATTTCTGTGGTTTGAGGAAAAAATATTGGTTCATGTGGATTTGAATTTCATGGTTGTAGAGGTCTTTAATGGTTTTTATTTCAAAATCTACATTTTGTGGAGAACATAAATTTGTGGGTCTCTTCACATCACAGAAACAACAAAAAATACCCAGCCACAAAAATAAAGGATTTCTCAGTATATGATGGAGTATGTTTCCAGTTAAGTTATTTATAGCTATTTCAGTGGAAAATGATCAGACGCTGTGTTTCTCTGCAGTCAGAGATCAAAGTAAAACATACCCTGCCCGGCTTGATGACTTCATAATTTCCCTCCACAGATTTCTGGATCTCCAACATCTTCTGAACATGATCCTGAAAGAACATTATTTGTTCCTCATTATTTATACACATATACAAATCTTATGCTTTTTTTCCTCTCAAACAGAAAATTATTACAAGGAACATTTGAAACTTTGTTCATTCTGTTCATTTGAAGAGTAAGCTATGAGGAAATTTTCTATTCATTATAGAGCTTTACATTCGACAATTATGTAACATCCTGTCTGTAAATATCCTTTTAATAATTACAGAAGTCTTTCTTGAATGTTGACCAAAGCCATTAATATACAGACCCCTTGTCTCATGCTCTCATTGGCATGGTCTGCAACATCAGAAACAATCTCTAATGCAGCTGTGGGAGTGAAAAAAAGAACAAATATAAATCTATCAAATTTGAAAAGTTTTGATTTTCTTAGTGTATGCATGTTCAGTGTACCATCTGTTTCTAGGAGAATTTAATTATCAAGAAATTTAAAAATCTGTGTCACATGCTTCAACACGAGGAATTCTTAGTCGGTACATGTATGAAGTGTAATATAAATATGCACTTATTTAATAAGTGCATCATGAAGTATTCATTTTAAAATGTCAAAAGGGTGCAGGAAATCGGAAATGTCAATGAATAAAGCTTTAAAAATCACAAACTAATATGAAAATTCATCCTGATGATTACATCTATAATTATACATTTCAGGGATACATACAAATGTATATCTGAAATCTGATTTAAAAAAAAAATCTTACAATGTTTGAAAATATATTACATGTTCATTTCATCTGTACCCTTAATTCTTCAAAAGTTAATCATGTCAATAAAAATATATTACATTTTACAGAAATCAAAAAAACAAAAACAAAAAATTGATACCGGTAAATCCCTCAAAAGGGGCACATATTTTCATTGGTTCAAACCAATAAATCACAACTAAATATTATCTGTCTACACCACACCCTCCCTGACTCAGCTAGGTCATTCACACTCCCTTAAGTGGCCCCTTCCTCTGATATTCTCTCCCTTAAGTGGCCCCCCCTTCTCTGACACATGTAGATGACCTGAATGTCCCCTAAGTCACTCACCACATCACTATGAAACCAGACTTCCTTGCCCTTAGTAGGTCAAGTGTTACATAACATAACTACCGTTTTAAGAGTAATTTGTCTTATACTTTTACATCAAAGTCAGAAAAAAAGGATAAAGCACATCTTATACTCCATTTTGGTCAATGGAGTGTTGCACAGTAAGAGCCATAATTGTTTCCTGACATGCATATTTCTCTATACCCTCTGTAAAACTTCTTGTCAGAAAATCTTTCAAGTATTTCAAGGGCTTTAAATGCCTTTTGTATGAATATCCTTACATAATATTTCATTCATATCTTAACCAACACATTGCAAATATAAACATTTTTTTTCTAGTGTTCTGTTACATGTACATTAATCTTAACTTCTAAGGAAGCAGAAAATGATATAGTATGCAATGCTATGCATTTCTTATGCTTAATTCACAGGCCTTCAGATTGCTTTTAGCCAACTGATATACCAGGGATATTATATATATATATATATATATATATATATATATATATATATATATATATATATATATATATATATATCCCCAGTATGTTAGTTGGATTGAAGCAATATGAAGGCCTGTGGCTTAATTGAGATTCAAACATACAACAAATAATCCATTAAACATTAAAAAACGCACATCTTCATTTTTGAAAAATATCAGTTCGAAGTGACAATTACTTATGCATATTTAATCATTTATAAGGAATAATAAATGCAGCTTAGACTTAAACAGACAACAAATATACAGAATTTGAAATCAATAATGAATGATTGGAAAAAAATTGTCAACCCATACAAAGAACAGCTGGACATATTTAATTTTGTATGCAGTGTGCAGGTGCTCCATGCAAAACATTTTTATTACATGCACTACACAGCAAAGTGGAATGATTTGTATGATTGTGAATGTTGCAATGGTATACTTCAGCTATAATGTTGAAGCACAGTGTTATATATTACGATTTCATGCACAAGGTCAAACTGATCATTTGAACTGATCACCACGACAACATGAAATAGTGATTTTTAATCAGAATGTCAAGATTAGCTGATTTACATTTCTTTGTCAGTGAAAGTTTTTAACTCACATTAATATTGCTAAAAATATCTTGAACAAATTCTAAAAAAAAATTTTTTTTTGTTTCTGAACATATTTTATTGACAATATGTCAAAGGGATTGGAAAACAAATTCCAAGAACTTATATAGTCCTCTCCCATATAAATATGTGGGGAAAAAATCCTTTATGAATAAGATGTGCTTGCTCACAAATGATTACAAATTAAGCAAAAACTCTGGTTAACAAGAAAAGAACTGACAGAATGTAAGATATAATTAAAAATTCTTTTCAGTATCAAGTTGTAACATGCAAGTACGTGCTAGAAGTCTTGTTTAATGTAAATACATTTTTTTTCTTACAACTCAACAACATGTTATATACATGTACATGCAATTTATTATGAATACCCTGCTTAAGTTACAGCAATCTTTTTGTTTTAGAAATTTTTTGCTTAAAAATCATTCTACCTCACACAAATCATTTGATGAAAAATGAATCAATTATATTTCAATCATTTTCAAAATATACTTCAAAGTACAATAGTATGTGTATGGAGTACATGTACAAATATCAATTTATAACTATGAGTCACAAAGCCCTGAACAGTAGACAAACATGACTTAAACACTCACCTAAAGTGTTGTTATAATCAGGCGAATCGGAGGTTAAGTGTTTCCGATAATCTAGAAACAAAAAAAGGGGAAAATATATAACGTTTATTACATGTATTTGTCATTTTGAGATTTTATTGCCTCTGAATCTTTTCATACAAAATTACTCATCTTTTTTTGTCTTTTTTTTTTATCTGATTCACTTACTTTTGATATAATTACGAAATTTCAATTACCCTCGTCAGCAATGATAAAGAAGTATGTAACTCATTATTTATTGTATGGTAAACACAAATATAGGGCTTCGCAATACTATTTTCTGCCCGAGATGAACTCATTTAAAATATAAATGTACCAATATATATAAAACCTGCAAGTGCATTTTAGGAAATTATCATACTTAAATATATTTTCTCACAATTTATCAAAGAACAGAATGTTATAAAATAACAAAATAAAACCGAATTATTTTAGGTAGAAAGGATACGTAGGTTTTACAAAATCTGTCATCCTTGTAGCCATTCACAGCATACCACCTTCTAACCCCAGGGCCAGATGCATTTTACAATATGCCCTACCAAATATAACAGTAACAGGGTACTCCATGGTCATTGTTATACTAGTTACCTTGCAGCAGTAGTCTATATTGAGGTATTCTCTGTATGGGTTTTAACATGTAGTGTTTCAGGGCCAGACTAGCACATCTCGGACTTCTCTGTAACAAAGCAAGACTATATATGTACGTGTATAATAAATTAGTTCTTGTAAGCTTATTAATTAATGCAGTACATTTCATACTTTCTATTTTCTACATGCGTTTCTGCATATTGTATAAGTGGAATTTTTAGCCAGACGCAAATTTAGCAATTTTTCATTAAAAATAAGTATTTATTTTTAGCCAGAATTAGTTTTAGTGATTTTATGGTGTATAGAAAGATAACATTTACCTCTTATGCAGAATAAATTGTTAGCAATATTTAATTTTTAGCGATCTCAACACCCTCACTAAAAATGCCAAAATTGTATCCTCACTAAAATTTCTGCTTATACAGTATTAATAACACTGCTTTAAAATACTGCTGCAATAAAAATTAACAAGTATCTTCCGAATTCATTTTAAAGGAAATCTTTTGCACACTACCTAGTAATCCAATTTGCTCTTCAAATAACACCAATTTGAAACATAATATACTATCTGGATATAATATAATAAATGACATTAATTTCTTTGTTTAATATTCAACTTTAGCTACACACCTCAAACTGTTTGACTGCTGTGAGAAATGAAGGATGTCTTTTACACGCTTCATCCAGGATCTCATTGGCTTCTGAAAAGTCCTTAATGTAAGAGGTATACAGCTTCAGAAATGGTCCCTTCTTAACGAAAATGTCTGCAACCTGGGGTAACTCATCCCTGAAAAATGAGGTACTTTTCATTAGAAGTAAATATCATTTTGAAAGTAAAACATTAGAAAACTGCAATTTTTAACTAAATATTTTTTTGTCTCCTCCTAAATGCTTGAGCAAACACCATTCCCATGTTAGGAAGTTCTCAGAAAGGTTATAATTTTCTAAAAATTCCAAATTGTCATTTAAGATATGGACACTACTGAATATCAAACGATAAATGCTCGCCTTAATTCTGCCAAGTCAGAATTAAGGTGGTGGGTGTGGGTGGGTTGGTTTCCATTTTTGAGACATAATAATATCAAATTAATATTATACCTTAGTGCTGTGTCTTTACAAACATATAAAAAAATCTACATATAAAAAAAAAAATCTATTAAACCACAGTTATTGTTTTAGCAGTGGTACTTAATTTAACATTAAATCTCTTGCACATATTTGAGCAAATGCCAAATACCAGTATAGTGCTTTTATGATAAAATTTGTAATCTGTCTGAAAACCTATCTTCTCACTAACAGGTATAAATCAGCTGTTAGATGTTTTTATTAATTTGTAGTTTATTTAAGACTCTGTCTTACATAATCCAATTAAATTTCTCTAAGATACATGAAGAAGTGTGCACTTGATATGCTGAAAATCTGCACAAATTTACAAAGATTACCCACTGAAAGTAACAACTAAATATACAATTCACTGTCTCATATGGATGTACCAACCATCAAAATCATAAAATTTATTTGAATTTCGTTTACTTATATTTTATCACATGAATGAAAATTCAGCTGAATTTGTGCATGACCTGTGTTTCAGATGAGCAAGTGTGTCTTTCCACACACAAGTCCAGAAACCTTTGACCCCCCCCCCCCCCCCCACACACACACACACACCTACCATTTGGCCAGCCGCTCCTGTAGGTCTTGCAGCAGTTCCTCGTTTAAGTTCTGTAACTGTGGCAGGTAGTTGAGGACCTTATTAAGGATATCATTAGGAATTACTGGTTTACCATTGGCTTCTGTAGCTTGAGAAATGAACACTCGAAAATCCTAAAAATACAGTGGTCAGATATAACATTAACAACTGAATATATGTATAATACAAGTATATACATGTTTCTCCTAAGCTGATTTAACAGCAGCTTCACATAGGTAATTTATGCTTTTAGTTTTAATCGTCAATTATTATGATAATTTACAATATGTACATTTGTATCAAACTAGTGTCCAAGTTCTTCCTTTTAGTTAAATCTACCTGGTTTACTTGTGTTGCTTTTCTTAAGATTAAATAAATAAGATCACTTTACGTTTACAAGCAGCACATTAAAACACTTCACAACTGAAATACCGTTATGATCATGCATTGTCAGGAATGCTGTTCAAAAATTGTAATAGAAAAACACATTGTGAAAGTAAAACTCCAGATCCTACAAAGAGTCATGAATAAGAATATTGTTTTTTAAATTCATATTTATTTCAGGTTCCCCTCCTTTTCAAAGGGGGGGGATTACAATTTATTTGTGTCTGCCTCTACTAAAGTCCCACCCCATCCCCACCCCCTCCTTTCCCACCCCTATTCCTGAAAAAATTGGAGTGAAAATTGCAGCTTGATTTGTAACATGTTTAGCAGCTTGTAAACAATGTATGGTTGAAAATAAGCTAAACTTTTTTTAAAAAATTTAATGTATAACACATTTTTGTAGTTGTTTGCAGTTGCAATTCAATACACATTATTTCTAGAAATTTGCAATCCCTCTCTTTTCATTCTTCCCAAACTTCTTGGAGCAAAACAGAAAATTTCTCACAAACAGACCCTGGTACTGACCCCCCTGTTTACATCTAGAGGGTATCCTGACTTGGAATATAAACTTACCACATTCAAAAGCCTCAAAACATCAACAAAAACTTCCTCTGACGAACAGATCTCCCTGGCGATGTGAAACACTTTTTTGGCCCGTTTTCTGGCAATCTGAATTTACAGGTCAAGTTCTTTTAAACAAGTTGCAACACAGAACAGCTCACAAATTAAATTCTGTATTTACAAAACCAGCATCCAAATATTCTAAGAATTCCATTTGCACTTGGAATGTTATAGAGGAGAAACAACATTTGAAATAAAAATAAATTGGATAAATGATACATAAATAATGAAAATTATTACAACTAGAAACACATAAAATAACATTCAGAAACATTAATAATGTATTACCTCTATATTCATAGCTTTACAAGAAATTTTGTTGTTTTTTTAATATCTAGTTTCCTTATTTACCTATATTAAATATATGATCACAAATACATAAAATTTGGATTTGCCTCTACAGACCGAGAGTAAAATACTTGTAAATTTGTATTTCCATGAACATGATGAACAAGGAAATAGGACAACAAAGCATTTAAAAAAAAACAAGAGGCCTATTGGCATGGGCCACTTCACTCATCTGAACATTTCGGTTAGAGAAAGAAGACATCAGTTTAGAATTGAAAAGTTTAACAAGAGGCCCAAGGGCCTTAACGGTCACCTGAGTACAATACAACAATTTAGAGGATCCATAAACTGAAAAATGAAGCTTTGTTGCCCAAAAGCAAGAAAAATAGTATGATTAGCATCAACAAAATAATTGGTCTAGTATCTATCTGCCTATCTGACTTTCCAAGTCATTAAATCTATGAAAGTACATTTTCATTATACAATAAATTATCTTGCATAATTCTCTTATTCTATTAAGCTTTCAAATACATTATTTACATTGATTAATTATCAAAGGTGAATGGCAAAGGGGAATAACTTTGCTCAGCAGAATACAAGTTAATAGAGCCCTGGCCAGGACTAGAACACTTGACTAAATGGTCCAGGTGTTCAAAAATCTGGTAAAAATACCCTTGCATATTAAAACTTTTACTCTGTTTGCCTTGAACATCCCCAGAAGCATAGAAGATTTTCAAAGAAATGCATTTTCACCATAAAATTAAATAAATAAAGCCCCATCCTTACCCAGAACATCTGACCCACTGGCCACGAACTCACAATTCTGGAAGAAGCACCCTTTCTCATTATAACTATACACTTGTTTCTTTACTTTATAACCAGTAGTAGAAAAAATATTTTGAAAGAAATTATGCATTTTCACTATATATAATCAATAGAGCTCTTTCCCCCTCACCAGAACCCCTGACCCAAAGGCCATGAGGCATTCTTCCTTATCATAACCATGCACTTCCTTTGTTTGAAGAATACCCAGGCGCACATAAGATTTTGAAAGAATTCATGCCAATTCCCTATCTAATCAATAAAGCCCCGCCCTAACACCAGAACCCCTTACCCAGAGGCCATTAAATTCATAATTTCTGAGGCAGCCATGCTCATCATAACTATGTACTTAGTTTATTTAATATCCAGGAGCAGAGAAGATTTTCAAAGAATTAATGCAATTTTACTATATAATCAATGGAGCCCATCCCTAACACCAGAACCCCTGACCCAAGGGCCATGAAACAATTTCTGAAAAGGCAGTCATGCTCACCATAACTATGTTCTTAATTAGTTTATTTAATACCCAGGAGCAGAGAAAAAGATTTTCAAAGAATTAATGCAATTCTACTATATAATCAATAGAGCCCTGCCCTAACACCAGAACCCCTGACCCAAGGGCCATGAAATTCAAAATTTTGGAAGAGGCACTCTTGCTCATCATAACTATGTACTAAGTTACTTTATTTAATGCCCAGGAGCAGAGAAGATTTTCAAAGAATTAATGCATTTTAACTATATAATCAATAGAGCCCCACCCTAACACCAGAACCTCTGACCCTGGGGCCATGAAATTCACAATTTTGAAAGAGGCACTCTTGTTCTTCATAACTATGTACTTAATACCCAGGAGCAGAGAAAATTATTGCAATTCTACTATATAATCAATAGAGCCCTGCCCTAACACCAGAACCCCTGATCCTGGGGCCATGAAATTCAAAATTATGAAAGAGGCACTCTAGCTCATCATAACTATATACTAAGTTAGTTTATCTAATACCCAGGAGCAGAGAAGAAGATTTTCAAAGAATTAATGCCTTTTCACTATATAATCAATAGAGCCCCACCCTAACACCAGAATCCCTGACCCTGGGGCCATGAAATTCATAATTTCAGAAGAGGCACTCTTGCTCATCATAAATATGTACTAACTTAGTTCATTTAATATCCAGGAGCAGATAAGAAGATTTTCAAAGAATTAATGCATTTTCACTATATAATCAATAGAGACCCGCCCTAACACCAGAACCCCTGACCCTGGGGCCATGAAATTCACAATTTTGGAAGAGGCACTCTTGCTCATCATAACTAAGTACTAAATTAGTTCATTTAATAACCAGGAGCAGATAAGAAGATTTTCAAAGAATTAATGCATTTTAACAATATAATCAATAGAGACCCGCCCTAACACCAGAACCCCTGACCCTGGGGCCATGAAATTCACAATTTTGGAAGAGGCACTCTTGCTCATCATAACTATGTACTAAATTAGTTCATTTAATACCCAGGAGCAGATAAGAAGATTTTCAAAGAATTAATGCATTTTAACTAATGTATATAATCAATAAAGCCCTGCCCTAACACCAGAACCCCTGACCCTGGGGCCATGAAATTCAAAATTTTGGAAGAGGCACTCTTGCTCATCATAAATATGTACTAAGTTACTTTATTTAATACCCAGGAGCAGAGAAGAAGATTTTCAAAGAATTAATACATTTTCACTATATACTCAATAGAGCCCTGCCCTAACACCAGAACCCCTGACCCAGGGGCCATGAAATTCACAATTTTGAAAGAGGCACTCTTGCTCATCATAACTATATACTTAGTAAATTTATTTAATACCCAGGAGCAGAGAAGAAGATTTTCAAAGAATTAATGCATTTTCTCTATATAATCAATAGAGCCCCGCCCTAACACCAGAACCCCTGATCCTGGGGCCATGAATTTCACAATTTTGAAAGAGGCACTCTTGTTCTTCATAACTATGTACTTAGTTACTTTATTTAATACCCAGGAGCAGAGAAGAAGATTTTCAAAGAAATAATGCACTTTCCCTATATGATCTATATAGCCCCACCCTAGCACCAGAACCCCTGTCCCTGGGGCCATGAATTTCACAATTTTGGTAGAGGACTCAATGCTTATTACAATGATGCCAACAGTTTGACTGCTTGATGTCCAGGAGTAAAGAAGAAGATTTTTAAAGATTGCATTATTTTTGGTGGTTTTAGCTCCACCCCTCAGGCCCCAGGGGAGCAGGGACCATGGAATTCACAATTTTTGTTCCCCTTCACCCATAGGTGCTATATGCCAAATTTGGTTGAAATTGGTTAAGCGGTTTCAGAGAAGAAGCTAAAAATGTTCAAATGTTAACACACGACGCACACCGCACGACGCACGCCGACGGACGAGAACGGATAGCAATAGGTCACCTGAGTGACTCAGGTGACCTAAAAATATATATGCCCCCACCCCCCAGGAGTGATTGTTTCCATATTGATATGACTAATCATGGCTTTGCTGTTCTTGAGAAGAAGATTTTTGAAGATTTTTTCTATATATTCCCATGTAAAACTTTTATTGCCTAATGTGGCCCAACCATACCCCAGAGCAGTGATGATTCTGTGAATTGGCCAAAATATCTGATTCAGAAATAGTTTGGAAGTCAAGGGGCTGATTAAATATGGGCTTTAGCAAGTCCAAAATAGGTTTAAATGAGGGACAAAAATTGAAGTGTAACAGTTTGTTCAACAACTTTCACATCTTGACCTGGCTGAATGAACCGCCACGCCATTGTAAGGAAGTCTCAATCATTCCTGCTTTCGTGTTTACCTTACTTGGAGATATAAGAAAACGTCTGGATGATGCAGATTAGATCTATTATAAACACGGACGAAACAACTTGAATTTTTTACCCGGACAAAAATGGAAATGGATCGCTGCAAAAATTTAAAGTATCGAAATCACTCGTAAATATCGGATTCTTGGATTCAAATTAGCGGAATTCCGCTAAATATCGGAAGAGAATCATCACTGCCCAGAGGTTCATGATTTGAACAAACTTAAATCCACACAACCTGACAATCCTTTTGAATATGAATAGAATCATGGCTATGCTGTCCTTAGAAGAATTAATGATATTTCCTACATCTTCCTATGTATAACTTGGGGTAATGATTTGAATAAATTTCAAACTACACTACCTAAATATCCTTCTATATTACTATGACTATTCATGGGTTTGCTACATTCTTGAGAAGAAGATTTTTCCAACATCTTTCTATGTATAACTTTCATTCCCTCTTGTGGTCCCTACTTACCCCTTAGGGGTCATTAATACTGAACAAACTTGAAGCTACACTACCTAAGGATGTTTCAATGTTTATTTAATATGATTAATCATGGCTTTGCTGGCCATAAAAAAGATATATAAAAAGATTTTATATTTCCTACATATTTCTATGCATAACTTTGATCACATCCCTGTTGTGTCCCCATCCTACACCTAGGGGACATGATTTGGAAAAATAATGAATTTACACTATCTTAGGATGATTCTGTATCATTATGATGACTTTTCTGATCATGAGAAAATGATTTTAAAAAGACTTTCCAATATATTCCTGTTTATAACTTTGGTCTGCTGTTGTGGCCCTACCTTTTCCCCAGGTGTCATGATTTGAACAAACTTGAATCACTACCTGAGGATGTTTCTGTTTGAATATGACTAATCATGGCTTAATTTTGCTGTTCTTGAGAAGATTTTTTAAGATATTTCCTATATATTCCCATGTATAACTATGATCCCCTGTTGCGATTTCACCCTACCCCAGGGGGTCATGATTTAAACAAACTCGAATCTACACTACGTAATGATGCCTTCATATAAGTTTAATCTTATCTGGCCCAGTGGTTCTTGAGAAGGTTTTTAAAGATGCCATTAAAATTTGACTAATTCTAAATTATCTCCTTTTGAAAAAAGGCATTGCCCCTTATATGAATAACCTTGAATTCCCTTTACCCAAGAATGCCTTGTGGCAAGTTTAGTTGAAAGTGGCCAAGTGGTTCTGGTGAAGATAAAATTCTGAAAAGTTTTCAATGACACCAATGACAACATGGCATCCAGAAGGAAAGATCTAGAGGAAAGTAGGCTGGCCGAAAACAACTTGGAGAAGAACCACAGAACAAGAAAGATTACAGTTGGGATGGAATAGCTGGGCATCAGCAAGGGCAGCAGCCAAAGACAGAGGCAGGTGGAGCCAGTGTATTTGGGGCCTTATGTGCCAGCAGACACGAAGAGAATAGGTGAGGTGAGGTAATGACAACATGGACAACAACAACGACAATACCAACAACGCCAGACAACAGACAAATTCTGATCAGAAAAGCTCACTTGAGCCTTTGGCACAGTTGAGCTTAAAATGTTTCCAGGAGTGGATCAATATTAAAAATTTCATTACCAGATATAGCAGTATACAGGTATCACCAACACTTAAAAGTTCATTATTATCATACCTTGTCTTCTTCATTTTCACACTCAGAGTCATCTGTACTTAGTTCATCAATTTCTGGACTGCCATGACCAAATGACCCACTTTCTGACTGACTACTGAACACACTGACCACACTAACTGGACGGTCAGTGTCTAAGTTAATGATGGATGTTGATGCTGAGAAATTGGTGTTGTAGGTTCGAGGTGGAAGATCAGGTGGAGAGGGAGATTTTTCTTTGTGGAGAGCGGAGTCAGATGGTGGATTAATCAAATCCTCAGGGATGTAATGATATTCATGAGAGTCAACATTACTTGAGTCATCATCACTGTGAGTAGGGGCTGAAAAAGAACCTTGGTGAATATTGTTAGTGGAAATGCCATGTGGATTAGGAACATCCTCTGAAGAATCTTTAGTAGTTTTGGGGATGGGACTAGCAGAAGGTGGAGGTGGTGGTGCTTTTCTTGAGGGACGAAGTTGGCGTTTTGTGTTTTGCAAATTTGTTAGAGAGTGAGTATTTTCAGAACCTTGAGAAGACTTCTGACTTTCTGGACTTAGTGAAGTCTCTAATTCTCTCCTATGATCTGCCAAAGCTATTTCCCTCAACAGAGCATGCTGGTTGGCTGGAACACAGAAATCAACAGTCAAACTTCTACCTTTGCCAGCATTCCTACCTTGAGCTTTTCTAGGTGGTAAAACAGGATTTTTCTTTTCCCCATCATCATCACTGATATCAATACTAATTCCTTTATTGCACATATCCAGTCCTTGTGGCCGGATTCCAGAAATATCCGACTGACTCCTAGTAACGTTTTTGTTGATTTTGTGTCTCTTAGGCTTGGGTGGTTGCACCTTTTTACCACTTGGAAGTGGCATGTCATTTAATGATGTGGACGAACCCCTGAAATCAGAACCAGGCTGATTTGAGTCTGAACACATGGATGGAACCTCCCCCATGGAGGACTTTCTCCTAGATTCTCTCTTTGGACGAGGTGGTCTGATTGGCACATCTGTGGTTTTCTCAGAAGAAACATCTTCAGGTGAATTCTCAAGACTGTTCATCCTCTTTGTGACAATTTTCTCAATTTCATCTAAAAGTGATGAAGTTTCTGGAAGGTCTGCCTCCACATCTAACACAGATTTGTTGAACTCACTGTCCAAACCTTTCATGGTGATAGGTTTATCCTCTGCAATGGGAGATAGCATTTTTTGTGTTGTACTTTCATCAGATTGGACATTACACATACTGCTATCTTGTGGAGTCACACTTGTTAAATCCAAACCTTGCTTCACATAGTCTTGGAAACTCTGATGAGTTATTTCCTTAGAGTCTGAAGTATCACATATTATATTCGATGGGTTTATAACCTCTTCTTTACATGTTTTCTTCTCAGCATCACTTTCTGTTTTGCTAATACTTTTCTGTGAATTTTCAGCCACTGATTCTGAGGACTCCATCCCAGAAACACTAACTTCTTCTCTGAGTTCTGACAATAATCCTTGATCCTTTGAATTATTATCCACAATGTTTTTCTCTTTTTCCACATTACTTTCAATAAAGTCTTTCACTTTTTCCACACTATCTTCAGTGAAGTCTTTCACATTTTCCACATTACATTTAGTAAAAACTTCCACTTTTTCCACACTACCTTCAGTGGAGACTTTCATTTTTTCCAAATTATCTTCTTCATTGGTGTCTATGACTTTCTCCACACTACATTTAGTGGAATCTTTCACATCAGCTTCAGGTTGCAATGAACTCTCTGTTTCTTTCTCAGAAGCATCCTTTGAATCACTAGCACCACTTTTCTTTTCTTCTCCTGTTGCTTCACCTCTCTTTCTTGGACTGGGAGTAACGGATTTTCTAGGCTTTGGCATTGGCCTGGGCCTAGGAGAAGGCGTTTTATAACAACTGAGATTTCTAGGGCTTGTTGGTAATTTGGCATTTTCAAAATTTCCATTTATATCTTGTGTTGAAGTACCATTCTCCACTTCCACAGAAAGCAATGTTAAAGATTCCTTCACTTTTGAATCTACACATAGTGATGGACACTCTGAGTTTATTAACTGAGTTGATATGTTTTCAAGTTTTGGTTGAGAATCAACAGAACTAGAGATAACCTTTTGACCTCCAGCTCTCTTAGAACTCACTTTTGGAGGAACTTTTGGTGGAGTTTTGATGGGTTTCTTAACTGACTTTGTGCTAGAATTTTCCATCCCAGACACAGTTCCTTTAGGGTTTATCAGTGTTTCTGTGTTGGTATTGCTAATGGATCTTGCACTTTTACCAGGATCCTGGTTATGTGACTGTACAGAAGAGGAAGATATGGTCACTGAATCCTCAGATGCTACATAAAAGCAGCTTTGGCCTAAATGAGTTTCCTCATCATTACATTCATCATCATAAAATGTGCTCTTTGAGTCAGGAACCTTAGCCTTTCTGACCACGTTGGGAGAATTAGAATTTGAAGCTTTCGGACTGCAATTTTTATTCACACTTGAATTGGAAGATGTTCTTGGTAGCCTTGGCCTAGGAGATTTGGAAAAAATTTGAGTTTGGGGGAGTTTTGTTAAATCTTCATTCGACAATGATGATGTATTTTGATTTAAGTCACAAATGCTATTGGTAAAATATGATTGGTCAACATTAAGTAAGGATGAATTTGATTCGTCAAAAGACCCATTTAAGGTGGTTTCAATGACATTTGATATGCAGTTGTCATTTGCTGGTGCACATTTTGTGATGGATTTGTGCTCTGATGTGCTGAGTGCTGTGCTGTCAGTTGTGCATTCTGCTTTTCTTTCACCACAATTAGGAGGAGTTTTAGGTAGGGGTGGAGGGATTTTCTGTGGCTTAGCATCTAAAACAGACATCATTCCATTTTTAAATTTCTGTTCATTATCATTAGCAGGACTGCTGCTACTTACCAAATTAAAAGGTAACTTGCATTAAAAATTTGTAAAAAGTAAATATCACAAACTTTGCAATAACTGAACAATGAACAAAACCAACAATGAGCATTTTTCACAAAATCTGTAGAAAATGTTTTTCATTTATGAAAAAAAAATCCATTATTATACAATAAAGTACACCCTCTTGCTATGCTAGATTGAAAATTCTGATATTTTTTACTGTAACAATGAATCACCTTTCTTGGGAGAGGCACTCAGCGACCGCGTAAGGTTTGCAGGTTTTTGACTGATCGATGGCTTCTTTGGCACAGGTGGCTTGCATCTTGGGAGTCTGCAAGAAAAAAACAACATATATTTGTTTTCACTACAAATGACAGATCCAGACAGCAGAAATTGCTCTCTGCTTTTATTTTCTTAGATATTTTATTTCCTTTCAACGAGGAGAAGTAAACATTTATATTTTCTTAAAGAAATCCTCTTTGTCTAGGCTGAGAGCTCTAAGGAAAACCTTAACTAAACAAATCAAAGATCAGGTAATTAATTTCTCTGGGTGTTACCCTACAGTTGAGAATGGAAGCCCATATGACTCTTATGTTCACCTGTTGCAAAACTGTTAAGAACATATGGTCATATATACACTTCAAATGAAAACCTTTTTTAACCACCTCACACCCGCACCCCTTTATTCGTTAAAATGACAGAAAACCTATCAATACACATACTGAAAATTATGGGTAAAGGACATGACTGCCTAATTTAAGAACCAATCATGTTAATTGAACTAGATCTTATCAATTCAAAAGCTGACGTCGACAACTAAATGGAGGTATAAATCAATGTACATGTATGCATTTGAATTTGTAATATCCATGTCGGAAAAAGAATGTACTTTCTGATAAACAAATAATAATTTTCTTAAATGACTCAGCAGTCATGAAGATAATTTATGCACTGCTAATTAAGATATGGGGGAATTGAAAACTTTTATCTCTGAGATAAGTATGATAACAGAGGCATGGCACCAGGTGCATTACCAGACATTTCTATCCAAACAGAACCCAGCGGGATTAAATACACATCTCAGTTAACTCACTGACAGTGACCTCCCTAGCAAATCATTTTTCCTCCCCAGGAGATCTGAGCAGAAGTCCTTGTACCCATGGCTTTTCATTCAACAAACATGATGCAGAGATAGTCATCATGGAGAAAAATATGTCATTACTTACAATATAAGTTTAAAAGCATAGACTTAATTTGCTACCATGGGTTGTGAAAAACTTTTCTACATATACATTTACATTTATATAAACATACAAATGAATACTTTGTGTATACAAATAAATGCATATTGACATTATAACACTGTTATACAGGTATGCAATTTGTTATTTTTTTTAAATATTCAATTAACTGTTTCCAAAGAAAAGATAAAATCCTTCTCTTATTCCTCTTTTTTTTTTTAAATTGATGTTAATTTATTTTATTGTTTCTATTTTGAATGCTTACTACATTTTGTTTTTTAAATAAATCACTTAATTTTTTTAAAAAATACATTTTATGCAATAAAAATTTTAAGTGAATTGATATATGTTTTTGACCTGTTCATTAAAACCCATTTCCTTTCCTACTTCAAAAATTAATAAATCATTCATATTTAGCCGTATTACTTGAGCATAAACACTAAAACCATAACACGCTTAAGGTATGTTGTACACACAGACCAAAGTAAAATATCTTGTTACTGTCCTATCTAAAATGACAAAGCTTTGGTCTAAAACAAGGATCTGTAAAATATGGAAAATGCTTTTGTCTTGTTTGATTGCAATTACTCATACTTTTATGTCCAATAAGTTTTTATGTGTATTTTATTACCCCCCCTCCCAAAAAAGTTCAGGGGGGGGGGGGGTTATATAGTGATGGAGGTGTCCATACGTACATCCATAACGCTTGGGCTGGTAGCCATCCCTTATCCAAAACTCCTTTTACACAACTGAATGCAATTTAATCATGTCAACTTTCACAATTTTTTTTACTTCACAGTGGAATTGTGAATCTCCTATTTTAAATTTTGTTCATGCACACACAATATTTGCAGTGGCGGATTTAAGGGGGGCGCACCCGGCGCGCGCCCCCCCTAAAACTGTCAAAGTTAGCGTAAATCATAGTTTTGCCACGAAAATGTAAAAATGTCTACTTGGTAGACCTCATTTTTACCCTACAAAATCTCTAGAATCCAGGAGCTTCCGGGGGCTTCGCCCTCTGGGCCCCCACCAGGGCTTTGCCCTGGACCCACTGGGGGCCTCAAAGCGGCCCCCAGACCCCCTGCCTACTTTCTGCGCCCCCCTAACTTCAATTCCTGGATCCGCGCCTGATTTGGGATTTTACATTGCAAAATATGGATTATCCACCATTCCTTCTATAATATTTGAGGTCCCATCTCTTATCCCCAACTCCCCCTACACCACTGAATAAAATTAAAATGACACTTCACTACATCTTTATTGCATAGTGCCATTGTGCACATTTATAACATAATGCCATTGTGCAAGTATTTCATGCAGACAGATATTTGGGGTTTCCTATGGCAAAACATTCACTTTGGCATTATACATGTAGTACAAATGTAATTTGGTTATCATTTTGTGACTCAGTGCTCACAGTACCTCTAGTTTAAATTCTAAATTTGAAGAATTAATAAATGAATTGCATTGAAAAGCACAATGAATTCAGGCTTAGTGTTTTTCTTCCTCTTTTAATAATTCCAACCAACCTGATCAATGATATCAAATTGTTATTAATTTCTGTCCACCCTCTAAACATGAAACTTTCATATGACACATTCTTGGAAATGTCCTATTTATTGAAAACTTATAGTAAGCATTTTCCTTTGTTTCTCCAAGGAAAAACCCAGGGATATTCATTCACAACATTTGAGAAACCTGAGACTTTATGTCATGTCTATTTTAAGAGACTATACTCACTTATCATCATTGGCATCAGTCTGAGTCACTGGGCCAGGGTCTACAACAAAAAGAAATAAATATTTAATGATGGAATTGTACAATAGCACCAACTAATGCTTGTGCAGGCCGGTTCCCATTTCAATTGCACAAATACAATTTTTTTGAATTATTCTGCAAGAACACTTTTTTGTCAATTCTGTTCATTATGTCATTTCTATAGCCCTCCATTAATTCATCAAAACCAACTTTTTAGACACTAGACACACCTTGGCCAATTCTGACCTCATCTATTGATGAAGACACTAGAATTACCTGAGGTTTCCCAATGCTTTTTAGAGTAACTCAGATTTTTAGTCTCTCAGATACAACTGTTACAAAACATACCTAATCAGAAAGCACCTGCAAAAGTGCTCAAAAAATCCTTTTGAAATAATTCAACCTTCACACCATATGTATCTATTTGTTTTTGAAATTTTCAAGTTTTTATACAATTAGCTACATTTTATCAAAACTGCACCAGGTGCTACAAATCGTAAAATCTATCAAGTAAAACAACACCATAGATATAACCGCCATGTTTTTCTTCTTCACTGTAACAAATGACTTTTAATGCCTTTATAAAAAAAAAACTGAAGAATTTTATCTGGTTGAAGCAAATTTACAGATTGATTCCCAGGGCATCTATAAATAAATTTCAGTCTATATCTGACACAAGTTTGTAGATAATTGCCACATGATCTACTGAGCTAATTGCAGACACCTTGATTTTATGTAAACCATGTAAACATACAACGTAACTTTATACAGGCCAAGTCCTTTTTATATAAACAGTAATCAAAGCAAATTTTATAAAACATCTGGAATAGATATATCATTCTTGTAAATATGTGCAATATGTGTGTGTATCTGCATAAATTATCAACAAAAAATCCATTAGAATGTATGCATACAGTATCATACCCCAATCCCTCTCTGAAGGAATGTACAGTTGAACTTCAGTATCTCAAACACAGATATCTCGAATACCAGGGATATGTCGAAGGGATTTGGAAGTCCCATTATCACTTATTCTTTAAGATTTTACTTTCAATATCTCGAATCCTTGGATATCTTGAAGTTTTATTCTTTTTCCCATCAAGTCCGAGATAACGAGGTTTGACTGTATGTTTATTTGATTTTTACTTTATACATGCTGCACATTGTGCCAAATGAATAAATGACTGTGCATCATAATCATTGTACCATAATATAGAACCCTGTAAAATGTTAATTAATTAAGAAAACAAACAAAGTAGCTAATGATATTTACCATTTGTACTGAAAACCTAATGGATGTTTAGTATATATTTTAAGTGCAGTCATTTAATGACTATGCTGCATGACTGTAAATTACAATACAGTTTCACACTGTTAACTTATAGTACAACTGACATAAAAGATCTTGCACATAAACATACAATTTAAAATCATTTTTTACCTTTCTGAGTGCACACTTGGTTCACTATGCTCAGAGAGTTCTTCATCCCAGAGAATTTTTATTCTTTCAACTTGCTCATGAATCCAAAAATGTTGACTAACTCCTAACTTATGAATGAACTCCAGTAAAAATAATGTCTTTATATTCTCATACTTAAGAACAAACAATTTCCTCTGACAACAAATCGAAACAAGCATCAGAAGCCAATGTTTTGCAGATCTCTAACCCTGGCACTTAAGAAAAATGAAAGAAAAGTCAAGTGTGTTTTCTGCGCGCACAGTCCCCATCACTGGAGCGAAAATGAATAAAATCACTTTGCAGAGCATGTGAAGATAAAGTGGTAAAAAAAAGCTATGTTTTGACAATAGCATTGAGCATGATTCATAGAGTAATCCAAAGTATAAAAGGCAATCTCCTCTCTTAAACACTTCCTCTACTTTTATAAATAATCATTGTTTCTCTCTATAAACTACTTATGCGACTGACATAGTTAGTTTGCCCTACTTCTAACAGTGTGTATATTTCTCTGTCAGTGACTATCATTTTTGCTGTCACTAACCCTGCAGGTCAGCTAGTGATTGCTGTGGAATGGATCAAGTCTTGAACTGACAATAGCTTTTACTGTTGTAGATAAGCTAAAAGAATTTTTCAAAGGAAATGAAACTAGAAGGTTGTGGAATTACATTTTGGGGGGGGGGGGGGGGGGGTCCTCTTAAGGTTCACTGACCCTTTGATAAGAGAGACAACTCTAACTGGTAAAAAGGTCTATTATTCTTTTATACACTGTATAAAATTGTCAAGTTAAAAAGGCCATTTCTGTCAAATTTTGCACTGCAAGCTATGCAGAAATTGTTTGCATTTTGCCCATATCGAAAATGAATACAAAAATAATACAAGAAAAAAATACTAAAATAATACAAAAAAAGTATATTTTTAATGACCAAATTTGGAACCCTCTAAATCTTGGTTCCAATTTAGGTCAAAAATAATAGACTTTTTAAAAGCCAATCACAGAAAAATATATTTTTAATATACTTTATTTTTTCGAAATAATACAGAAATGATACACATGACCTGTAAAAATGTATTGTTTTTGTACTTTTGTATTATTTCTCTATTTTCCTCTCCAAAGTATAAAAATAATACAGTCCATAGAAAAGTATAGAAAAAATACAGAATGTATTAATTTTGTATTAGCATATATTATTTTTGTATTTTTTCACCTTTTAGAATTAAAATACAAAAAAAATATAGAATATATTAATTTTGTATCACATATATTATTTTTGTATTTTTTCATCTGGAACAATTAAAAATACAAAAAAGATATAAAATATGAAAATAATACAGTACACGTAAAAGTATGAAAAAAATATAGAATGTATTAATTTTGTATTAATATGTATTGTTTTTGTATTTTTATCAGCATGAAGGATTGTATTTCAAAAATATCAAAAAAGTACAAGAATGATAGACAAAAAATACATTTAAATGCTTAAAATAATACAAAACAGAGTTTTAAAAACTACTAAAATGATCATGGGCAAAAATTGTTATTTGAAGAAAAGGGGTTGGAGATTAAGGTTCTTAATAGCATCTATTGATTGTTATTCAAAAATCTTTTATTTATTTGAAATATTTGTTAAATAACAATTTTAGTAACTCAGATTACCTTAAATGTACAAATAGCTAATTAAAAAGTAATTAATGTGGCTAGGCTACTGATTCAGCTACCAACTGTAGTCTTGATCTTTCTTTTTACATGTAATCTGCTCTTCAACAGTCTTGATATTTTTCACAAATTTAACTAATCCTGTTTTCTTTGTACTTTTACCAAATGTTTCGATCTCTCTGCTTTGCTGTTTCTTTTGTATGGAAAAGGTAGAGGAGTGTTTACTTTGTTGCAGAAGTCCATCTTCAAATCACACAACCTGTCATCTCATCTGACTTCATCACTGTGAAATATAGAACAGAATGATATAATAATAAAATTTAATGAACCATTATCTCAACAAAACACACATTTTAACATTCAAAATAATTCTATATAGATTTTGTTTAGCTCACACACCTGCAATACTTTCTTGAGAGGGATTTTCTTCCTCCATGACTTGTCAGCTTTTCTTCAATGTTCGGCTGACTGAAATTAACAATAATTATAAATTGAAATTCCAAAAGATCCAGCGGAGTTCACCAAATTCCATACAATTGTACCATTGAAATTACTTTTCTTTAATCTGGGGTTTCTTAGGGGACAACCATTTGATTTGACAATCTGGAGAAGAAAAGGGGGGCTGATTTATAAAATATTTTTAAAAAAATATTTGTAATAAACAATCTGTCCTTGAAAATGTTGAAAGAGTAAACAAAATGTGTGCCCCAATGTTATTTAAATAAACTGCCCCCCCTCCCGAACCCAACCTACCCCCCCCCCCCCCGAAAAAATTTGAGTTTATACAAATTACAGAATTGTTTTTGAAGGGAAAATAAATAATTCGTCTCTGGTAAACTTGAAAAAATTGGAATGAATTAGAACTAGGAAGCCAAAGGCTTGAAAATTACCCCCATCTTCCACCCCTCCCTCCCCAATCAGAATTTATCACAAAAACCCTTGTTCCCCACATGGCCAATAACCGTACTATTTTATCTTTCTACAATACTACAAAATGGGTAAAAAAGGCAGTCTTTGTTCCTCTATCTTTGTACTAAGTTATTATTTAAAAAACTGAAACTTTAATGTGCTAAAATATATATAATCTTACCGCAACTGTCGTTGTTTACACCAGAAAAGTCCGGATATGATGCCTAAAAAACGTCAGTCTCCTTATGTATTTGCTCTTCTTGGTTCATATATATGATCCTGTGTACCATGATTATGCTGAACTTCTGTTTTTCGATCCATTTTACTCGCGAGCAAATGAGAGTTTATTCAAAATCACCTCCAGCTTTCTCTACACGTCCCGGGAAGAATTTTCAAAATGGCGTGGGTGAAATATTGTTGACCAATCAGAGAACAGCACGGAAGAGTTTTAAAATCTGACCAATCATATTGTGTCATATATACGAAAATTACCGATGTTGAGATCGGAACAGTTAGAGAAAACATATTTACATGGTTTTAAATATCTTGAATCAATTGAATAAACCTAAAATTATGTTAGAAAAAACGATGTTCAATTTAATCATCAGAATCATTTTTTTATTCCTTACGGAATTTACCGATTACGAAACATCGTTATTTCCGGTCATCATTTCCGCTGAGAGCAGCCATTTTTATATTCAAGTTGACCTGTGAAGTAGACCATAAAGTTCAAATATAATGATCAAAACGAGCGGGAGATACATAATATATAGCCTTTTTGACGGACAACTTAACTCATACATACGGTACCAGAGATTGAAATAATGTTTAACAACTATCCTTTACACCAATTTCACAACATTTTCTATATTATTTTATGAAATTCTTTCTTAATAATTTCTTCTTTTTTTTAAAAAGTGGATAATTAAATAGTTCTATTCCATGTAATTGTAATACGTAATGAATTAAATATAATGTATACTAAATTGAGTTGTATAGTCAAGAAAACATCGTAGGTACTGTAATTAGTGGAACTCTCCATGTTGTTTGTTTTTGTTTTGGTTGGGATGTGTTTTCACGGGTAAATCATGTTATTTCTTTGAGTAGTATAACATGTACTCGTCTATTGTTAGCCTGCAGGTGGCCACCTGTGCTGTTGGCGATAGTTGTAAACACTCGGTTGTAAACACGCTGTAAAATTTTCAACACAAAAAGAAAGTCTGAAGCTCTGAAACTTCAAAATTTACCGCGTGTTTACAAGTATCATGTACAGCACAGGTGTCCCCTCAGACGTATCTATCTCTTTCCAAATGACAATTTCACACCTAGTAAAGACATGTTTTAAAAATGAAATTGTTTAGTTAACAAATTTAAACTACTGAAGTTTTCTGTTCTAAATAGCAATTAAATGTAAATAGTATAAAAGCAACCTTTATAGCAGTGGTCTTAATTAATAAAATCTGAGAAAAAATATTAATTCCAACAGACTTATTGCAAGGACATTCTGTAAATTTTCCTAAGTTCAAAGAAATACAAATTTCAGTAAAAGAAAACACTAAGTCCAAAATAAATATAAAAAAAATACATACTGACTGTATAGTATTTTTTGAAAAATTATTAAGTCCAAATTTAATACAAAAATAATACAAACTAACTGTATGTAATTTTCTGTAAAATTACTAAGTTCAATTTTAATACAAAAATAATACAGATTAACTGTATGTAATTTTCTGTAAAATTACTAAGTTCAATTTTAATACAGAAAAAATACACTTGAAAAAAACTAAGTCCACAAAAATACAAAAATGATATACTGAAAATAATCTAAGTCCCAAAAAATACAAAAATAATACCCTGTAAAAAATCAAAGTCAGATTTTAATACAAAAATAATCTACCTATTTGTTGGTGATACAAAAATAATATATTTTTTCTGTATTAATTTTAAACAATACGAAAATGATTGTATTAAAAATATATTAAAAATATACTTTTATGTATTATTTTTTGATATGGGTTACATCATCTCTTTGAAAATCATAAGCATTAAAGCAAAATTTTGCAAGAGTGTAAAGAGGGATAATGAACCTATGTTTTTTTTTTTTTTTTAAATTTTTTTTATGAACACAGAATATATCTATCTATATATCTATATCTATCTATCTATCTATCTATCTATCTATCTATCTATCTATATATATATATATATATATATATATATATATATATATATATATATATATATATATATATATATATATATATATATATATATATATATATATATATGTATTGCATATAGTCAGGAGATATATTCCATTGTCTAGTCAGTCTGAAAAGTCAAAGTAAATTTTCTAGTACATGTGAACTAGCAATATCAGTCAACTGAAACAAAACTGCAACAGTCAAGTAAACAATTTAAACTCTGTCAGGAGTGAAAAATTTCTTGTCCTCTAGCAATTTAGCATAAATATACTGCTTTGAGAGAAATATTTTTGTGTCTTCTAGGTCACTTTTTTTTTTAATTTACATGTATTTCAAACTGGAAAAGTTTCATGCTTTTCTCTCATCAGTACTACATTTGTGTGCTCGTGTAAACTATGCATCAACATGATCAAGCTTATAGAACTCAGTGTCAAATATAAACTTTAATTATACTTCAAACTGTTTATTAAAAGTGTTTTCAATATACATGCATGTATTAGTGTATTGAGAGTACATGTAGAGAGATCACAATGCCCAGACTATACTGGGTACACACAATTCATTATATCCTGATATCTTGCATGCTTTTCCAAAGAATGAATCAAATCCTGAACTTTATCATGTTTATCATGTTAATTCAAATGTACTTTTAAACATTTTTTCACATGACAGGGGCAATTATCTGCTTTAGAAGAACACATTCTTCCTTCTTAAAATCATCCAGCCTTCTTGCAAACAATTTTTAAGATATATGACTGTGTAGTTTCATGTTACCATGTGCTACAATATATTTATTTTGTGGTTGTGTCTAAAAATAATTAGATTTCTATCTGCTAGTTTTAGAGTTTTATTATTCCCTTCTCTGAATATTTGTGGAGAATGCTTGTACTTAGTTACATTCCTGCCTGCATGTTATTTTAATTAAGATAATAAAAACATGCAATCAGCCTGGTCTGTATAAAGCAGCTGCATTTAATATATATACAAACCAGACTTTAACATGTTTAAGATGAAGAGGAGTGAGAATGCAGGCCATTAGGTTCTCTACTGGAAATTCAGAACTACACATTCTGTTCAACATCATGGCTCATTAATTAAGACATGGCTATGATGATCAAATCCATTAGTAAACAATCATGATAAAAGAAACCCAAAAAAAAAAAAATTCAAGACAATTCCACACACACTTGTAAGCAGAATATGTTGGTGTACAGCTTATCAATTATAGCACAGGAATTCTGGTATTAAACTTAAATATCTGATTCATAATTTTTCTGCATTATGAAGTATTGCTTAGCTCTTAATTAATAATTTTGTGAAATCACTTATTTTTGTGGGTTTTAAATTTTTATTGTTTTTGTAGTATGAACATGATGAAGAGATCCATAAATTCATATCTCCCATAAAACCTTAAAATTTCGTACTACTGTAACAATACAATGATTCTCCTTGAACTACAAATTCAAAACCCCCTCAAAGCAGTAATTTTTCTTCAAACCACGAAAATTTGATCACTCAAAAATAATTGATTTTAAAGTATTTAGAATTTAATTAATTGTTAAGTAGTGCTGTAATGTGTGTTCATACAATAATGGGTGCATATAGGCATACTTGCAAGCTCGTGCATTCAAAATTTTTTTTATGTCCTTCTTTATACAAATTAATTAACCCTATAAAATATTTGCTTCCTAGTTCTAATGAATGGAGCCAACGTAATAATCACTCAATGTATAGAGAAAGCTGAAATTATAAGTATTATTCTACAACTCCTTAAAACACATTATTCAGCAGATATAGACCAGACGAGCTACTTCAAACATTTTTTACTGGACCTGACCCTTCAACCACTAGCCCTGATCAAACTTCACAAAATATTTATTCGCAGCTTTTAGATGTTTCATTTTGTTGATTAAAATTAAATTGATTGTTTGGGGGAAAAAAAGTGTTGTTTGTCAATAACTCCTTGACTTGACCTTGACTTCAATAACTGATTGAAGAAGACATATAATGATGACAGAACTAGATCAGGAAGTCTTCTGTTGCAGACCCCACATACCTAGTGTGATAAGGTTCACATTTATTTTTTCCATATGATCAGTCAGTCTTTACCCAATTAGCAGACTCAGCTGGGTGGATGTGCCTTAGTGTTGAGCCCTGCATTTCCTCCTTGGAAAGGGTAGACTGACAATGCACATTTTTTTCATAATTATGCATGGTACACGTAATACAGTACAGTATGTAACCAGTAAACCAAAAACCCGTATCATGATGTATATTATGAAGTCTATATATACATGATAATTAAATCTTCATTTGTTATTTAGGACTACAGACTAACTCCTGTAGTCCTGATATAATCACCCAATATCAGTTACCATTATAAAAGTATCGTGGTGCTATTTTATAATAACAAAAGATAATCTTGTAAAAGACAACTGCAAAATACTGTTTTTGTACCTGCATCATAGTGGTATGGAACCATCTTTTGTTTGTTTGTCGCTTATGTCAACAAATTTCGGCACCAACACCTACATGTAAGGTGCATGAATAATCAACTGAGGAAATTCGAAAAATCCAAACATTACTTCATTCATACAGTTCACTCATAATCATCTCAACTTTCTTTCATTTAAGTAGGAAAAAAATGAATTTTCTTATATATTTATAATTTAATAGGCCTCATTAGATTAATCACTGTATATAGCTCCAGGCTCCATAAAAATATTCAAACTTCCAAGCACAGACTTCACAGATGGAAAAAGAAACTTACCCGATTCCATTTCAAATTAAGGGTTCATTTCTTAACTCCAGTCTTTTAATCTGACATTATAACTTGAGCTAGATAATTACATCCGAACATTCTACTGTGTCACACTAATTACTAGGATTTAATAGGAAGATAACACTTGACACAAGTAGGTTTGACAACGCACTTGGTTTTTCTTTTACTTCCGCTTATTTGTCACGTGATCAAAATATTTGTGTATAGTTGGCGGATCTACAACTCTTCGTTCCTAGATCTAAAGGGGAGGGGGCAGCCAGAAAATAAATAAGGAGCAGAAAATAAATAAATATTTAAAAAAAAAAAAAAGAAAGAAAGAAAGAAAAGCAAGAAAGGAGAAGATTCAAGAAGTGCCTGAAAGCTTCAAATGACAAGAAAAAAGAAAAAAAACTGCCCAAACTCGAAAATGTAAGGAGAAGGTTGGGGGGGGGGGGGGGGGGCTTTCTCACTTCGACCATAAAGAAGCAAAAGTGAGGGTCAGCACCCACCCCACCCCCGCCTTCCTTGATACCACTGAATTTTTATAGATTGTAATTAGAATGCATGTGCATAATTATAAATATATATTTATGCACAGAATCATATAAATTGGGGGGAGGGGGGTTGGGTTGTCATTTTTCGACACCTGGGACCCGTTTTACTAAGGAGCTTACGACTAATACCAAAAACTTAAGTTGATGGCAAAACCTTGCAAAATTAATGATTCTATTAAGAATTGATGGCTCAAAAATATCTGTCTATAGAAATATTTTTATAAAAAATATAAAACCATTTTCTAATTAATCAATCTTACATCAAATTAATGTAAGATGGAACTTAATAGGCTACCCGTAGAATTACACTTTAGTCTTAGTCTTAAGTTCTTTTGTAAAACGGGACCCTTATCTATAAACAAATGTTCGGCTATAGCTCCCTTTCTTCATGGTCTTTGGGGTCTATCATGAAAATAAATTATCCGATATTTTACAGGCCTAATTCATGTTGCTTAGTTATAGTTAACATGTACATCATGCACATTGTATATATGTATATGATATATGAAAGCTACTTTACAATTTTATGTTTATCTTGGAAAATTCTAATATAATGACCCATTCTGTCACATTAATTCATAAAAAAAAATTTATTTCCAATGAAGTAGTACATGTAATACTTTTTATAAAATTTCCGAAGTTTTGAATCTTGTTTACTTCCTGATGGTACATGTAAATTCAACATTTTAAAATCCTCGGCGATATAAGAATAAAATAAATTAATGGTATTTGAACCTTTCCAAATGATCCCAGGCACTTAGAAAGAGCCTTTCATTAAAAATACGAGGACTCGATCTGCGTACTGAATACTTTTATACCCCCCCCCCCCCCGATTTTTATTATGAAAGAGAGATAACGTCTATGAATTTAAGATACATAAATATTAGAGTTACCGAACCTTTATTTGATTTATCTATATAGTTCATTATTCGTTTCATATGTATACCAAAATACAAGAACTCTCGAACTCTTTCTATCTCTCTCTAAAAGGGGGTTTTAGCTCATGATCCACACCTCTGCTCATAAGAACATGGGCGTATAAGCAAGAAAAGAGTTTATGTCTTGACAAATAAGAAAGAAAAAAAAATTCAATATCAATCATTTTCTTTGATATATGTCTTGCTGTTAACATTATTGTATATTCACAATTGCTACAATCTCATAAGTATTTAAAATATGCTTCTATGAAATAGCATACGTACACAAACACAAAAAAGGGGGGGGGGCAAAACTGGCCATGTCCCAATACTATAGCAACTAGTTTTCATATGAGTAGATCTTCGCTCCCTAATTTTAAAGTATGCTTGAAAAATATAGGTTCTTCAGTTTAAAAAAAAATGTGAATTATAAGGACCCATTAGTTAATACTGTGAAAACACACTTTTATTATATAATACAACATTCGTAGCTTTATGATATATTTGAAGTCCATTTATATAAGGGTAAAATCATAAACAAGAAGGCAAATATAGCTGTTATGATTTGCATGGCTCAGTGGTAAAAACTTCAGTCCCAAGAGAAAACTGAGGCTTGGGATTCTTCTTCATTCTGGAGTAATCCCCACAAAAACCACAAATGCAATTTTTTTTTTACCATAGTAGAATTTTTGCAGATAGAATTTTTCCGCAGAATGGTGTTGTTTGTTATAATTTCATACAAATTAATAATATGAATATTTTCCTTCAGTTTACAACCTGAAACTTGAATTTTATACACCCAAAGCTTTTGGCATATTCTGCGCCTTATCAACCCACGTTCTTTGCATGCATGACAGAGTGAAAAAAAAATGTACCATACATTACGATATGACTCTCAATACAATTATTATTACAAACATAAACATTGTTAAAAAAGGTTTACATAAATCTTTATGGAAATTTTCTACTCAAGAACAACAAAATTACTGTTAAACTTATATATATATATATTTAAGTTTCATATAAAGACAACAAATAACACAAGAAACCCATGGGCTACATCGGTCACCTGAGCACTTTGGCTAGGAAAAACGAGAAATCAGTTCATTATTAAATAGTTTAATAATATAAGTGGTCCCAACCTATTAAAGGGGGGGGGGGGCATGATTTGAACAAACTTCCTATGTTTTATCTTCTATCCCCCCCCGCCCCCCCCCCCCCACTACTTGGGGTTATTGATTGATTTGAACAATCTTGAATCTACACTATCTGAGGATGCTTCTGTATTAATATGACTAATCATGGCTTTGTTCTTCTCGAGAAAAGGATTTTTAATGATTAATACCTGACGGTGCTTTCATATTAATATGAAAAATCATTGCTTTGCTGTTCTTGAGAAGATTTTTCCTATTTTTTCCTATTTGAAACTTTGATCGTCCATTGTGGTCCCACCCTACCCCGGGGGTCATGATTTTAACTTTGAATCTACACTACCTGATAATGCACCCATACAAATATAACCAATCATAACTTTGCTGTTCTTGAGAAGACGATTTTTACTATGCATTCCAATGTGAACTGGTCATCCATTGTGGTACCAGCCTACCCTCCGGTGTCTTGTTTTGAACAAACTTGAATCTGCTCTACCTAAGGATGCTTCCGTATAAATATGACCAGTCATGATTTTGTTGTTCTTTAGAAGAAGATTTTTAAAGATTTTTCCTATGTATTCCTATGTAAAACTTTGATCGTCGATTTTGGCCTCACCCAACCCCCTGAGGTCATGATTTGAACAAATGTCAATGTACACTCTCTGAGGATGCTTCCATATAAATATGACCAATCATGGCTTTGTTGTTCTTGAGAAGAAGATTTTAAAAGATTTTTCCTATGTATTCCTATGTGAAATTTTGATCGTCCATTGTGGCCCCACCCTACCCCCTGGGATCATGATTTGAACAAACTACCTGAGGATGCTTCCATATAAATATGACAAATCATGGCTTTGCTGTTCTTGAGAAGATTTATAAAGATTTTTCCTATGTATTCCTTCGTAAAATTTTGATTGCCCATTGCAGCCCGCCCTAACCCGTGGGGTCATGATTTGAACAAAACCTAATCTACACTACCTGAGGATGCTTCCACATAAGTTTTATATTTTCTGGCCCACTAGTTCTTGAAAAGAAGATTTTTAGACGATGCCATTAATTTTTCACTAATTCGTAATTATCTCCCCTTGGAAGAAGGTGTGGTCCTTCATTTGAACAAACTTGAATCCCCTTTAGCCAAGGATACTTTGTGGCAAGTTTGGTTGAAATTAGCCCAGTGATTCTGGAGAAGAAGATGAAATTGTAAAAAGTTAATGACGACAACTACAGACAAAGGAGAAATTTTGATCAGAAAAGCTCACTTAAACCTTCGGCTTAGGTGAGATAAAAAAAAATTATAATTATAAGTTTAGCCCTATAATAGGTTTTTTTTTTTTAGAAATAATTTTGTATTTATTGAATTACAAAACTTAAATGTACATTATAACACATATTTTTAAATGACGATTAATAATGTTAAAGATCATTGCATATTGATTTATTCACCAAATAATATATGTAAATTAGAACCACATCTTAACATCCATCAAACTTTAAAAAAAAAAATGTTTGATCAATTTCCTTCTTCAGAATAATCTCTCCCTTAGAATAGCCTTTGTCTCTTAAATTAATCCGATTCATCAATGTCATACAATTGAAAGTAATAAATATATTATTATCATTGATTATAGTACCAATGTGTCCTTCACTATAAAAATTGAACTTTGACCTTTGAACTCTCTAACCAAAGTATCCGCGAGTATAAATAAGGTCGGTCCCTGACTGACACGTTCTTTTGCATTGGGCATTTATACAACATCTAGCGGGTAACGGACAGTGCTCGTCCCTGGAACACTCAGTTGTATCCGTGTTCCGGTACCCACAATGCCGGGATCTCACCCGACGGCAAGTTCCGGGACGGCGGGTGGCACAAACCGGATGACCTCCTTCATCAGGACAACATATCCTTTTTCCTCTACAGTCCTTGGATGATTGGCAGGGAACATCGAATCGGGGGTTACATTTCACTGCATCTTTTGGTGGGCATTCAGGGTCTGGGTAATTAGTGTCTGTAATTTAACAATGAAACATGTATTATAAATTAGGACACCTTATATTTTATCAGATCATTTGTCTCTCCCTAAATCATTAATGTGATAAAAACATTTTCATGCAGTACATAATTTGAAAATTATAATTTTACAACGATTATATATATATTCTCTCTCTCTCTCTCTCTCTTTCTAATTTCAACTATTTTTTTTTCTTTCGATTAAAGCCATCTTTATTGGTTGGTTGCCCTCTCGATCCGACCGACTGGCTAAAAATGGCCTGACTCAAAACTTTTTTAACCTCCAGGAAGCAATTTTTTATGCATTCTGAATAATAGATTTTGAAAATTCAGCATTGAAATTTTCTGGGGGGAAAATTTCTTACTACCGAACCGTTTTTTTTTCATCCTGAGTCGGGAGAGGGCAAACAAACATTATTTTAAAGTGACTTAATAAATTCTTTTTATTTAATTACTGAAAATATTGGACTGATTAATTTTTTCAACGAACCTTTAATAGAAATTTAAAAAAAGAAAGAAATTTAATCATTAAAGACTTACAAGCTAGAGCATACGTCCAGGTCATAGCAACTAAAACACATAATCCGAGATTCATGACGACTGGAAGTGAAACACAGAGTAATATCAAAACCACAATAAATATGACCCCTGTTCAGTCAACCCAAGACCCGACTCTGACTTGTGCAGAACTTCCTTCTAATGTCCCACCTGTAAAATTTTCACGGTTTTATATGTCGTAACCTACAATCTCTGTCGAACGTGTTGCATTTTATATAAATTTCAAAGATTAATTTTAGACAATTGCGTAAAATACAATAAGATACATACATCAAAATCTCTGACAGCTAAAGAAACATTAAGAATGTCACATCAAACCACAGATGTAGGCAGCCCTCATAATTCTCTGATGTTTGATGATGTCAATGACTATCTCCGCCAATCTTAGTTGATTCACGTTTTTGTTTTTCAGTTGCTATCATTTTCATTATTTCATTGGGGCATCCCCTTGATTAAATTATGTTGATTTCGTAATGACAAATTATCATTGCTATTTTTTTTACTGGGGGTTTTAATATTTTTTTGGTACACCCCTACTTCGGTCATCTGCAGATTGAAACCATGTTGCTGATTTCATGTACATGTATATATATTTTATGATAGCTAGGAAGATTCTCGCCATTCGATGTTAAATAGTTATATACATTTTACTATACATCAATCAAAAGTAATATTGAAATGATGATCGATCGATCAATGAAGGGTTTATAATTAATTATAACTTTCTTCACCTATATCCTCTGTATCTCTGTATTTTTTAAATAGATGAATGAGGAATTCTGCACGAAAATTTTCGCGAACATGGGGTTCAAATCTATAGACAAAGTTAATGTTTGTTTGTTTAAGGGGGGGGGGTGTTTTGCTCTTTTTGGAGGTTCTTTTTTGTTTGTTTGTTTGTTTTTAAGCATTTCATTCTACATCTCCAGATGTTTTCATGATATAAGCCTTTTTTATAAACCTGGCCGATAAATTACATCACCTTCAGTCAATGCTTACTCCTTTCCAAATAAAAATTTAATTATTTTTCAAATGTTTTCTTAAAACCATCATATATAAACTGAGATCCCCCCTCCCTAGGTCATTTTCTAATTTGTTTATAGAATCCCCCCCCCCCCCAAGTAAACATTATGTTCAAACACACACACATATATATATATTTTGATGTATATGTGGTTAACCTTGCCATGATTCAAATAAATTTCAAACATTATGTATGTTGTTATAGATAAGTTTAATTTGATAAAGTCTAAACTTTTAATGTAACAATAACCTTGAAATGCTATTCAGTTTATTTACATTTTGTTATGCCTTGTCCTGTTTGTGTCGGATTTTACTCTCGTGGTTAAAAATTGTATGCACAACAATATAAATCATAAATACGGTAGGGAGAAAGTTGGGATGGGGTTGACCAAACAAAGTAATTAATTTTAATCTCAATAGTCATCCAAGGGAGAGAATTACGTTTGAAGAATTTAAAAAATGTTGTTTTTTATGTCTTTAATAGAGTTTCTCAACTTCGTCTCATCCATGTTTTCAATATTTTTCATGATAAATGTCCTAATTATTTATCTGATAATTTTTCACAAAACTCTACAAGAATATAACTATCTCTAACAACTAGATCCAGTAGATTGATTTTTTTTGTCCCCAGAAATTGTGAAATAGAGTCAAAAACTGTTGTAAAAAGAATTTTAAAAGCATCTCTTATCCAAAATGAGATCAATGTCTGAAAATAAGTTTTTATGCTTCTAGTTTTCATAAAAACGTGTCTTGTCTTATTTAATCATTTATTTTAATGTATATCTTTATTTATATCAGAACTCTAGTTAGTGCTTATAACTTACTTTTTATGAGGATGAGATTTATGTTTAATTTCATGGGCTGTTTCTTTGTGCCATTCCTTAAATAAATAAAGAAACATTTATATAAAAACGTATATTTATATTTCTTCCTACCTCAATATCGAATTTAATTTTGTTTAATAAATGTAAACTTTGATGAATTAATTATTATTTCTGAAATATTGATATATAAAGCTATTTTTCCTTCTTCTTCTTCACTTTTTTTAAATCGGGTATAATAATTTTTTTAAAAAAGATTTACAGTGTATTTTATTTTTCGCAAAGTTCCGGATTAAAACGGACAACTTTCATTTTGTTACTTATAAAAACCGGAAAAGACAAATATTGTCATCCGGGTCACGATTTACGTATGTCAAAGTTGAAATAATGTAAGTATTTACCTTTGTGTTGTTGCAAACTCTTTTGTACCTCAGTTTATCTATAGTTTAAGTGTATTAGTACACACTTTTTATTGCAATGTGTAAAGTTGAAATGTTTCCAAAATTCAGTTCATTAACATATTTTCCATCTTGAACCGGGTCCGCCATTTTTTCCGAATTTATCATCCCTTAATATATGTAGCTTGTTTTCAAGAATATTGTCACTATCTTTTAATAAATTCTTAGTTTAAGATGTTATTTTGTTCACTTTTCATAGATATTTTGAGCTAATATTCAAATAAGTGCCAAATTTCAAGGAACGTCGGATACTATTGACACAGGAAGACTCGGTTTCGAACGGAAAATATTTATTTAAAAAAATCACATATACACATTCTTCACACGTGTCTATAAAAAGAATTATCGATGTATATCTTATTTCATATTGGTTTTTTCCATATTGGGGATGATATTGCTTCTCATTATAGCGATATTTTACTTGTGAAGAGGAACTATCTGTAAATATCATAGATTTCCCTATGGCTTTACCCCAGCTCACACACACCTTTCATTTTTTTTTTCTTTTTCAGAACCATTAATTAATGTTTTTAAACAGAACTCATAGAACACATATATCATGTGAACATTTCTTTTTTACATGCAACATAATGTCAGTATATCCTCAAGTACTTGACAGAAAAATGCATAAGTACCATTTCATTGTGGTGAGGCCATCTTTAAAAAATTGTTTGGTTGCCCGGGGCCTCTCCTGACCGACTGGCTAAAAATGGCCTAACTCAAAACTTTTTCAACTTCCAGGAAGCCATTATTTTTTCATGCATTTTTGAAAATTCAGCATAGATTTTTGAAAATTTCTGGGGAAAAGAATTTCTCACCTACCTACTGACCCAATTTTTTCATCCTGAGTCGGGAGAAGGTAAACAAAATTATTTTAAAGTTGGCCAGACGATGTTGATAATGAATAATTAATGTACATGTACTTCTTCAAAATATGTGATCATTGACATATAGAGTAATCATTTCATATAGGTAATGTTCATACAATGATCTGCATTTATTATTTTTTTAAATACTCAATCCTCATGCAAGCAGAGCATGTAAAGTTGCTTTGCCTACAGGGTCATTCTCTAATTTAATTGTTGGGATATGTTTATGAACCACAAAAACAGTAGTTTAATAGTTTACAAGGAATCTTTATTTTTATTATTTCCAGGTTATTCTTACAAGAGTAGTTAAAATGTTATTGAAAACAAAATATGATATTGGTCTCCTTCAGATTAAATGGCTTCCAGAAATGGCAGAAGGAGTCTAAGAACTCCGAAACCAAACCAGAAGTATGCCTCATATGTAACAGGAAAGAAGGTCAAGAGGTCAGGTGATGCAGATACTGAAGGTGAAAGTTCATCAGAAGAAGAAGAAGTGAAAGAAAGTACACAGTCTCCAAAATCATCACCAGACAAATCAGTAAATGGTAAAGTGTCTTGTTCTATAAAGCCATTTTACATTCAAGATGGCAATAACTATGTGTTTTTAGTATTGTACCGCTTCATGAATAGATTCTCTTTTAAATGTTTATTGGAAAGTAGACTAGTCTATCACTTGGATCGCAATTGGGAGAATGAAAAAAATATCTGAATCTTGAACTGAAGACATTTAATAATGTTTGTTTGGAACATATTCTTTATAGAAAGATATCAGGATATGTTTTTTTTTTTATTTTTACAGACTCATAGCTGTTTATGATTCATGAATTTATGTTAATTTATGAAAATTGATTTTCTTGACAGTTGCTACAGCAGAAACAGATGTAAAAAGAAAGAGGGGCAGACCAAGAAAGATTCCTCTATCAGATGATATAAACAGTGGATCCACCAAAGAAAAGCAGTCAGGGAGTGAAGAGAATCTTGGATCCACCCCAGAAGATCATGGTCAAATATCCACTCCTCAAAGGACCCCAAAGAAAAGAGGGAGGAAAAGAAAACTGAAAGCTGATCAGGAGAGGGGGGCATATGACACAGAACAGGGGGATGAGGACAATCTTGAGAAGAGTCGAGTGTGGGAGTCCGTTCAACCTCAGTTACTGACCCTGGTAATTCTGATAATGCTATTGGACCAATTTTATTATATGGTTTTAAAATACCTATTTGTAAGTTTACTTGTTGCTCAGTTGCAAAATGGACTAAATCTTTTGGCTGATGATTATTTATCCAACATCTTTTGTTAAATATTAAGAAGATGACTAATTTTAAAGAGCGTTTGGAAGCTCTTTGTTATTTTATGAATTAAAACATAACACCGAATAGAGATTGATGTCACAAAAATAAACAAAGTCATAAAGCAAATGCTTCACTTCCTTTTCACATAATGGTTATAAATAGACACACAATGGTTATAAATAGACAAAGAATAGAGGTGTGTCCCTTAGGTAAAAATAGAATATTTTTTACAGGTGAATATCTTAAAGGAAGCTGGAATTGACGTGCTACTTATAACAAACTGGCTGAGGGGGTACACCTTCCAGTATAACGGCTCAGAGAAAGGGGTCAAGTTCCTCGAGGAGAGGGTTGGCTTCACCGAGGAGTTTCTCAATCAAGTCTTAAACAACAGGGGTGAGGACAGATTCCAAGTATCATCATATTAAGGATTTTTATTCAATGAGCATACACTATATAGAGTTTCCAGCTGAATAACTATTTTCAGGTTTTTAATAAATGTAACTATTTCTAATTTCCTTGCTGTAAAATTGAAAACTTTTATCTGTACTCGTATATATTATTCAATACATACATGTATGTTTTCTTTTTTAGGTTATTTTAATATAATATATATTATCTTTAGATAAGATAAAATATTTGAAATTTTGAGGTATATATAGATTTTTTAGTACAATCTTTTCTTTGGTGTGTAGGTGAGATGTTGAAAGATTCTCAGAAGGGAGAGCACTCCAAGTTCATCTGGAAGATTGTAGAAAAACAGCTACAAAGCTTGGTAGGATGTGTTTTACTTACGAATTGGTATATAGGAGGTGCACAATAATTTTAAATAGCCTGTAATAATTTTCACTCAACACTTTAGTCAGTTACAATGGTAAAACACGTTTTTTGCCTTTTGATGAAAACATTAAGTACCAACCCAGCAGTCTACAATGACAGCATTGAAACTTCTAGAGATCATAGATTGTAATGTTATGTGTACACCTATCATGTTATGCATTAGAAATATCTTTAATAGATGTTTGATGAATTATTTTGATGAATTATTTTTGAAATATAACTAGGGAGAAGGCTGAAAAAAGGCTGTGAGACAGTGCCTGCTACCCAGTCCCATTTACTTTCTGGAAAAAAAAATTTTGTTTCACCTTTAAAAATAAAATTCTGAAATTCCCCCATAGGTGTCTGATCTGTCCTCTGTTGGTGTGGAGAGCCTTGTTCTTTCCTCTGTGATGGGGCTGGAGGATTTCGGATTCACTGGGTCTACTAAAGGGCTTCAGTTCCTAGGGGACAGAACGGAGCTGAAGAATCTCTTTGTGGCTTACTGTTCAGGTATGACTGATATTCAAGTTTGTAAGGCTTTTCAGGCACTGATTAATAGCATAAATTTACATTAATATGGCAATTTTGTATAGGTAAGATATGATGAAATTCAAGTGGATGATTTGCTACAGATGTATTTTTATAGTGATGGGGGTGTCCGTCCGTCCGTTATGCTTTGGGATACACATCTCTTATCCATAACTCCTCTTATACCACTCTATAAAATTTAGTGAGACATAGTGCCATTGTACACCTCCTACTTAACTTTTTGATTGGACACATATTTTGGGTTTCCAATAGAACATAGACACTGCCATTTTTTTTCTATAATATTGAGCTTTTAGGAGTATCCATCTCTCATCAGTAACTCCTCCTATACCACTGAACAAAATTTAATGATACTTCACAGAATCTGTATTAAATTACATAGTGCTATTGTGCACCTCCTATTCTACTTTTTGATCGGAAACTTACTTCGGGTCTCCCATAGCAAAACATGGACTTTGCCATTATAAACATATGGGAGGTGGGGAGTATCATTTTGTGAGCTCAGTGCTCACAGTACCTCTAGTTATATACAGTTGAACTATATCTCGAACCACAGTATCTTGAATAACATGGATAAGCCAATGTGATCTGGAAGTTCAAACCACATTTCTTTTAGATAATTTACCCTCAATATTTCAAACCCTAGGATACCTTAAAGTTTCTTCTTGGTCCCATTGTGTTCAAGATAATGAGGTTTTACTGTATTTGTGAAGTTGGGGGGGGGGGGTATTTGTTGTTAATGGAATCACTGTGTCCATTCTTCTGTATGTAAATGCAAAGTGACGGCCAGCATTTAGATCAGTGCATGATTGTTTTGAAAGGATATCTAAACCAAACTTGCAGATATGATGCATCTTTGAATACTAGTAAGTATAATGCATCTGACCTACATTACATGCTTGACTGACCCTGGTTAAGAACAGCATTTAGGGCTGTTTTTTGTATTTCATAAAAGATATACAAACAGAGCATAAACATTATGCAGGTAATAACACATGTATAATTGTCCAAGGCCAGTCAGCTTCAAGATTTGGAGGCTGGATTTGATATACCAGTATATTTTATGCTTGAATGATCCTGTTTATGGACAATGTTTTGGCAGTTTCCAGCTTATCACATGTAATGTACAAACCAAACCTGCACACAACATCGTTTTATATGGGTTTTTTTTTTCCTGATATGTACATTGGATGCTGCATCTGAACTACATTTTACCATGTTTACACCTTAGGGACAAAGGAGAATATCAGAATTTAGCTAGTTCCCATCTTATCATTTCCTGTATACAGTGAAAACTAGCTGCAGTAATGTAGCCCTCTCCGATTTTTTTTTAATCTGATATTTTTAGGAGAAAAAAAATCGGAGAGGGCTACATTATTGCAGATAAGTGAAAACTTAAGTGTGTCTATGGATATTTTTTTTATGCAGTACTTATAAGATACCATTTCTGAGATGGGTATCAACTCACTTGTGTGGACATGATCCATTGCAACAAATATTGAGTTCTTGGCCTGAATATGGTCATATAAACACACACTTTCATGCAGTACATGTACCTTTCCTTTTGAGGCAAATATACTATCATAGAATCATAGACTGACTCATACTGAACATTATAAACCAACATTTGTTAATCATGGCCGGAGGAACTGGGAGGAATGCCACCCCCCCCCCCCCCCCCCCCCCCAAATAATTTTGATGATAGAAAACATAGCTACTATATGCTTGTGCCCCCTCAATAATAACATTTGTTTGAGGACATTTCTGCACAGAATTTCGTCAAACATTGCAGATATTTAGGACACAATGTGTAGATGTCAAATTGCCATGAAATTCCGATTCCATTATTTTTGCCCCAAGAGTTTTGCCTATTATTGAAGAAACTTTCCAGCTAGGTAATAAGGAAATCCACTGGAATCAGCTTTTGTAATGAATTTTATGTGAAATATTTTATGACCTTAAATGACCCCTATTGATTTTGAGATCAAAATATTAATGATTTAACACACACACACACACACACACACACACAGACAAAATCTTGGATAGTTCTCACCCCCCCTTTCAAACTGGTGCTTTGCCTTAAATAATTTCATAAGTACAGTATATAAAAAAATTCATATGACTACATCATAATTTTGTTTCCATCAATTATTTAAATGTGTAAATTGTCATGTGTTGGACATGGACTTACACTCATTAACAAATCGAAATCACTGAGGAATTTAAATAACAGTTTGTCAGCATAACTCCTGCACTGAATTTCCTGAAACTTTGTAGGTATTTCAGACAAAATGTATAGATTTGTATATTACCAAGAAATTTTGATTCCATTATTTATCTAGAAACTTCAGCCCAATTAAATTAATTTTGTAACATACAAAGATTTGAATGTCCTTATATGCAAGAAGTTTTGATGTGATGATTTTTTACAAGTAATGCCCCTTTTTGAATTATACTGTGTATTTAAAATGCACTGTGCTATTCGTTACGTGTTGCATTGTCGAGTTTTGGGGGAGCATGGTGTATGTGAGCTTGCTCACTTTTTCTTTCATTTTATTTGTTATATTTCAGATCAAGAAATCCCAAATGCCAAATTCCAGCAGAAGTCAGTTTTTATGGACTGGTACCAGTGTTTTGGAGGAGAGCCATATGAAGAGGAGTTCTATGAGTCTCAGAATCAGGAATCCCCCAAGAAGGCCAAGAGGAAGAAAATGGAGACACCCCTTGTGATCACCCTAGAGCTGGAGGAAAATCCAGTTTGTCCTGTTTGCTTTAAAAAATTCCAAGGTGTCCAGGTGCTGAAAAAACATTATCTTTCTCATCTTAAGGACGAGGAGTTTGATTGTGAGATTGGTCATCAGACTTTCCATGTGAACCTTCAATTAAATCAACACCAAATAGAAGCTCATGGTGATGAATCTGCTAAAGAGATGGAAACAGAAATTGCAAGTGGAAGCATGGTTGCTGAAAACAAAAGTGAAGATGTGAAAAATGGTGGGTTGGAACTCCGTGCTGTCACAGATAATGACTTTCTGGCTGATGTGCAGGGTATAGCTTTCGAGAATAGTACACAGGTAGATGAATCAGATTTACCATATGAATTAGAAAACAGAGGTGAAGTGAAGAATGACATAGAAGGAGAAGATAATATTGAACAGACAATTGAAAATCTAAAGGATATTGCTGAGAGCAATGAAGATGTCAAGAAAGAAAAGGTTGAAGACAGTGAAGATGATGGTGAAGACATCAGAGAGGATATGAAGGATGGTAGAATTAAATGTCTGTTATGTGATAAAACCATGAAAAATGAACTCATGTTTCAAAAACATGTTGAACATCACAATGCAAGAAAAGATGTGGAATGTAAAGTTGACGGATGTGAAAAGAAGTTTAAAAGAGCTTGGGATATGGAGTACCACATGGTCACCATCCATGGCTATGTTAAAATAGCAGCAGGGAATATTGTACGACCAGAGGATGTTCCACCTGGGACAAAGCTGAAGAAAGTCAAAAGGAAGAGAAGGAAAGGTGATCCAGAATCAGAAGAGGAAGAGGAGCCATTTAATCCAATTAAAGCACTGAGAGGAACGGAATGTCCCGACTGTCATATGAAGTTTAAAACCCTGGCCATTCTGAAGAGACACTATGAGATACACATAGGGGAGAAGTCTTTCATTTGTGAAGTCTGTTCTAAAAACTTTCTTAGAAAGTATGACATGCATATTCATCAGATGAAATGTCATGGATACAAAAGAATAGGGAAAGGGAGGGTTGGACCTCCAGAAAATGAAAATAAGCCTGATCAGTTTGATGTGTCATTGTTTGGAGATAGAACTCATTCTTCAGGAAAGAGGAAAACACCACTACACTGTGACTATTGTGATGTTGTGTCTCTGAATTTGACTAAGAAAATCGCACATTTAGAGGAATGTCACTCGCAAGAAAATCCCTTCAAATGTCCAGAGTGTGAGTTGAAATTCCCACTGAAGAGGAAAATGAAAGTTCATTGGTATACCAAGCATGCAGAAAAGAAACACAAGTGCAGTCAATGTGATAAGACATTCCTCTTTAAGTTCCATTTGAGAGACCATGAACAAATGTTTCACAATGAAAATGGATTCTTGTGTACCCTGTGTGGAAAAAGTTTCCATCTTCTTAGGTACCTGAAAAAACATGAGCAGAGGCATGAGGAAGATTTGGCTTATGGTATAGATCCAAATGCACCCAAAGTTTATGAATGCCAATACTGTAATCAAGTGTTAAATGGAATTTCTGCTTACCAGAATCACATGAAACAGCACCCTGATGTGGAGGATCGAAAATTCGAGTGCGATGTCTGCCACAAGAGATTCTTCCAACAGGGTCATTTGAAGCGCCATATGTATGTCCATGTAATGGACCGAAACTATGACTGCCAGTACTGTGATAAGAAATACAAGGATCCAGAAACTCTAAAAAAGCACCTCATTGCTTTCCACAATGTAAAGGAGATGAAACGAAAGACATACAGATGTGAAGAGTGTGATAAAGGTTTCTTAAGCATGGGCCACTTAAGTCGTCACATGTTGGGGCACACAGGAGAAAAGCCATTCTCCTGTGACATTTGTGGAAAGAGGTTCACAGAAAAGGCAGGAAAAATTAACCACGAGAGGATCCACAGTGGAGAGAGGCCGTTTGTTTGCAAGGTCTGTGGGAGAGCTTTTGTTCAGGCCACGCATCTCCGTCGCCACATGTTCCTCCATTCACAAGTCCGTAATTTCGTGTGTGGAATTTGCAAGAAAAGGTACTACCAAAACGAGGACCTGAAGCGCCATATGCTTACGCATTTAAATAAGAAATCTTTTAAGTGTAACATGTGTGACAAGTCGTACTATCAGTTAAGTAGCTTGAATCAGCACATGCGCTGTCATACAGGCAAAAGGCCTTTCCAATGCAGCGTTTGCAAAGCTTGTTTCTCCCAGAAGATTGCTATGATTGTGCACATGCGCAAACATACTGGTGAAAAGCCTTTCAAGTGCGAGACTTGTGGGAAATGTTTTATTAGCAAACGAATGTGTAAAGAGCACATGGCAACTCATGAGCAGAAATATATTGCCTTTACATGCTTCAAATGCGAAATGGAATTTCCGAGTGAAAATGAGCTTAAGGACCACGTGTCTGTTGCACACCCTACAGAGAAAATGGAGGAGGTGGTAAAAGTAGTAGTGACAGAAAATTCGGCATTGAAAGTAGAAAATGCTCTTGAACCTGAAAAAGAGGACGAAGATGAAGACGGTGTCTTGAATACTTGTGACATTTGTATGATGAGTTTTCCGGATGTTGAAGCTTTGGAGAAACACACAGTGGAAGACCATAAAAGTGAGAACGAAAATGTGTGCGAACTTTGTCTTGGCACGTACGAAAATCAGGAACAGTTTGCGGATCATTTGGTAAAAGAGCACGGACTTATTGAGATTGAAGATGGGTATTTCGTTCAACTTCAGGCCGTACCAGTGGAGGAAATATCCACTGACAGTCCATCTAAGTATTTGAACACAAAACACATCACTGAGGATGAAATTCACGCGGAGATCGATGGAAAACATATTATTATTCAGAATGTTGGTGGACTCATGAACAGTAATCAAAATGCATTGAATCAACATGTAGTGAGTACACCAATAGTCTCACCTTCCAAGAAAAGCAGCAATACTCAACTTACTCCGAAGAAGATGACAACAATTCAAGAGAAAGATGGATCCATTCTACACATTGTTTCTCCATCATATGAGATTCCCGCAACACAGCCCGATGGTCCCGTTATTGCTGAATATCCTTCACATATTGAGAACGCAACAGAACTCCGCCTGATTGACGCCTCACAAGTAGTTGACCCAAATCCCACAGGACAAGTTATTATAGCAACCGCAGATGGCGGTAAAACATATTTCACGTTGCCACCTGGAACGCAGACGACAGACAGCATTCCCATAGAAGCTACTTCAGACGACATTTTGCAACAGATTACGGAAGAAGTCATTTCCACTCAGGACTTCCAGACAGAGGCGGGCAGCAGCGAAAACGTAGAAACAACGCTGTCCGAAATCGCATTTGATCAAGATGGCGGTATTTCTGAATCAACAGCGGCGAACCTGGCAGCTATGTACGGTACAGATCGTATCATCTACCAAGAAGAGAGGAATGATGGGACAGAGGTTGTCCATGTGTATGCAGTGGTTTCCGATACTTGATACTTTTCAAACCAAAAATGTGTCTCCCCACTCAGACAAGCATCCATCCGACCCCGGTTTATGCACCCTGTACTTATCATTATATGTATTCAATTGCATAAACGTTCTTTATATTTTGTATTGTTTTTTTTTATGTCTGATTGATTGCTTCGAGATTAAAGGAATAATAAGCGATAATTTTCTATAGGAAATTTTTTGCACTGAATTTATTGGGGGGTGAGGAGTTTGTGTTCACTTTTTTGTACGTAAGTGGATCGAGAATACAGTAAGATCACTAGTTTTCCTCTGCACCTTAGATATAAATGTACAATCTATATGAAAAAATGAATCTTGCGCTGTTCTTGCCAACGAATTTTGTCTCGGCTCCATAGTCAAATTCATCATTCCAATCTTAACCGGTAGTATGCAACAATACATAAAGTCCTATACTTTTGAAGTAATATTGGGGCAGTACAGCCTAGTTTCTAGTAAACACTTAATTGAAAAATTAACACTCTTGCGCATGCAGTAATTGACACCTATTTGTTTTGCTTGGAAAAAATGAAAAGTTTGTTTGTATGTTGTTTAACGTCCCTCTCGAGAATTTTTCACTCATATGGAGACGCCACAACTTGCCGGTGGAGTGCTGCAAATTTTGTCCTATACTCGGCACTTACGGCCATTGAGCAGTGAGGGATCTTTTTCGTGCCAGCACCTACTGCGACACGGGACCTCGATTTATACAGTCTCATCCGAAGGACCGGTCTCCACGTCCCACAGTGGGATTCGAACCCGCGACGTAAGGATCAACTCCTTACTTCGCGACTCTAGAGCAGACGCTCTAACCACTGCGCCACGCAGGCGACTGAAATGTTGGTAAGTGTTCAAGTTTGTTGAGATTCAAACTGAAATAAAGGCAATAACTTAATTCTTATAATATAGAACAAGCAGTATACCAGGCCCAACTGTTTATATATTATTCATTCAGTGTTAGTTCATCAACGTTTAAGTTTTGGGACAGTTTCCTGATCTTGCAGCAGCTAGGGGCCAATGTCAATAGGTTGAAATATTTAGTATAGAAAAAAAGCAAATTAAAAATGATTTTAGAGTTTGAAAATAATTTGTTGAAACAATTCAGTATTTATTTTATTTTTCATTTAAAATGAATCGGAAATTGGCTTGGAAAGATGATTGAGCGTGTTGATTCTCTGTTTTTAAAGAGTAGTATGTCTTCATTAATCCTTCAAAAGAAGAGCTAAACATCTTCATTGTATATATGCTTTAGTAGTATAATATGTACGTCTTAAACTAAACCAAACCTTTGCCCTCTGGATATCTTCCAAAACACTCACACACACATGCACACAGACAGATTTGAGGTTGCAGCATACAAGCGTTGCAATCCGTGCATTAATTTCACGCACTCGAATAAAAGCTGGAATTACAGTCGTGCTTCAAAACAATTTTTGGAATATTTGCATCTCGGAGAACATGATTTTGCAATGAATAGAAGTAATTCATTAAAATACGTTCGACATTTGCTTTTTTTTTTTTATTTAGACAATGTATCTTGTATAAGTATTGTGTATTTCGGTAACTGAAATCAGCTACCTTTGGAATTCCAAGTACGACACCTGACCGCCATCAATATTGATGCTGTATTGTATATTATATGATCTCCCAGATAAGGCTTATTACGATTTATAACTATGTATTCAGAAAATATAAGTTCGGCCCATGGGAATCTAGAGACCAAGTGCAGCTCTGGAAATCTGACAGCTTTGCATCACGTGACCAAGAATAAACAATTGCTGCGGGGAAGAAGAAAGAAGATTAGGTACTGGTAAGTAAGATGGATGATCTTATGTTGAGGCTTGCCTTATTTAATCTAACAATTATAGAATGTATAATAATGTGGATTGACAGGCACTGTTCATAGCGGCTTTGGTAATGTAAATTAATTGTTACCAACCACATTTAAGAGACCACCATGGAGGTCTAAATCTTAAAGGTTTGATCTTTTTTACCTTCAAAGACGCGTGGTGCAAGTCAGACGCTGGTAAAAGTGGATGACTATTCGTCACAAATAAAGACAACACAGTACTGTATATATATCATTTTTCTTTGATTTATCTGTATATACTAGTACATGTATATATAATTATATACTTTTTTGTGTTTTCAAGAATCTGGATGACATACAGTTTAAAAAAAAAAATCCTCGTCGAACTGTTTTGTGATTAGAATTCAACATTCTACAATATATGTGAATTACGTGTAATAGTTTCTTGTGAATTATTATGATTATAATCATTAATTCACAAGAAACTATATAACACGTAATTTACTGATGACAAATTTGTGCTTCCTGCTCTGTGAACACGAATCCGCGTTCCTATTTAGCCACAGACGCTGAGGCCCTGGGATTGATGCTGAACTTGAAAATGATATCGTGAATGTCAACTAAATCAAAGCAGTTTTTAAAAAGTTTTTCAGACATTTTATTGTATAAAATGTACAGAGTATATGTCAAAAGACAAATACTCACAAATTAAATATTAAGTAAGAATTATACATCGGGACAGTTAAACAAAATTTGGTCAACATGGTGACCTATATTGAAAAAAGACCTACAAAATGAGTACATGTATATCAATAAAACTACTAATAAATGTACATATATATGACAATTAAATGATGATTATTTTGAAGATGAGAATAATCAGGTATTTGATAACATACTTAACATATCGTATTGCACAATTTTCGATATATTCTGGGACTATGTATTGAGTTGAGGGCAATAAACATTGTTACAGCAATTGTTTAAACTGCGGACTCGTAGGAAACATGGGAAGTTTGTGTGTGACCGGAAGCCCAGGAATATCGGGATACATCGGGAGTAGAATGGCTTGCCTACAAATAGAATGGTCCTTGTCATTTCAATTTTCGTCAATATTATTAATTGATGTAAAATTGAGCAGTTTATAAAGAAAAGGCACCCGTAATGGTAAATGGTAAAAACATTTCATCCTGGGTACCAGGATAAATATAAACTGATATTTTTCTATTCATACCATAGATGTATCGTAGCCATAGTTTATATATTGGTGTCCCGCTCTTTCACCCTCGGGATCTGCTACAAATCCCTCTACGTATTCCACAAGTTGTCTGTGGCGTACCAAGGCGGGACCCCACACACGAGTTGGTGTACACAGCAATTTGATTTTCTACATGAAGAGAATATAAACTAGATCAGTATAGTGTATAATATAGGCTAAATTCTAGATGATTGTTTTTATTTTTTAATTTCCAACCTAAAATTAAGAGAAAAGGTGTGGAAGACACGTTAGAATCAACGTGGCATCTTGATATGTTTTGTTCAAAATCTGACTGTGCTACATGTGCCGATTTGTGAGTACAGTTTGCGCCAACTTTGCGTTCTATTACATAAGTTTAGCAATAATGCAGTATCATTTGAGTATTATTTCTAGTATACAACAGATTGTAATATTTGAGGACAAAAGCACTGTGGATGTATTACCTCCCACACCCCCTTTGCCTCGTCTTCTTTGTTGATTTTGTATAACATTACAATTGGAATGAATATCACTGAGAAAAAAGACATCAGCCAACCCAGAGCCTCGGACCAATCTGGATACGAATAGGTACCGTATTGGACTGGAGAATAGTCTATCCATGCAAACAGCAATATAACCTGAAAATACATTTTACACACACTAATCACGGTACTAAAATGAACAGCATGTAGGAAGATTTGAATGGCAACCAAAACAAATTTATCTTTGTTTTTCGCTTGCTGCTTTAATATCTTTTGATTCTGGCAACAATATCGAAGGATATCAAAGGAGCTTAAACAAATCCAGGGTTTTAATATGTAGCTTTGGAATATTTGACCATATAATAACAAATGTCCCAAAATCCTTCTTAATTTTCATGGTAAAGATATAAAGCTTCTAAATGTCAGAAGGTAAGTAAAACTGGGAACAAATAGGAATTTGAATGTCATGTGATCTATCAACAACAAAAATTGTCCCATTGGTAATCCGTGTTTAAAAAATGCACTTATTGGATTTTTTTTTCTGAAATTGGCAATCTGCATATACCGATACCCGTATGAAAAACTTACACATATAATAATCGGACTAACAAACATCCAACAAATTTTCCAGCACAAGAAAGGTGGTCTCCCAATCATGATCTCAATATCCTTCAAGTAACGATTGATTCCTTAAAATAAAAAAGACGAAAACTCACTTGTAAAATATCTTCTTTTTTCCTACAAATACTATTAAAACAGATCAATTATAGTGTAGTTTTCATATTTTATTCATATATCTGAATATTAACATTCAAAGAGTGTTGAATAAACTTTAATTTCAGGTTGCGTACCGTATACGTAACTGATGACTAAGATTTCTACAAGACCCACGATGAGGAGGGACCAGGAGGCTACATAATGGTCCATCAATTGTAGGACATACATTCCTCCCTGAATAAAAAAAGTAATGAATCTATGCATGCCTGTAATCTTTTCAAAATTATAATTAAACAATACATTTTATTACATTTTCAACAGTGAAATATTGAATAAAAGTGATATTCTGACACAGTGTGAAAGGATATCAAAATGGTATTCTCACAGTGTGAGAATATCAGAAGTGCGGCAAAACTCTCGATTTTCATTCCCATCACGAAATGTTAAAAAAAAACTCCCTGGCCTGTTATAAGATAGAGTAAATGAACCACCCTGACAGAGACTAAAACTTCCAATGTTTCTTCCAATATGCTGTTAAAAAATCCATGTTTACAACGTTTTTCAATTTCGCAATCGCTTAGCTAATAGCTATGACGTCTCAACCGTTCAATTATGACACCACAGCCTATGACACCGTATTACGAAAAGACAGAGTCAAAGGGAAAATCAAAGAAAATGTAATAAACAGAAAATTCAATGTTTTGTAGATGAATATGGAATTTATTTCACTCGTGAGACAGGATTTTTTTTTTTATATTTTCACCCTGCTTCGCACTCGTGAAAAATATAAAAAATAAATCCTGTCCCACTCGTGAAATAAATTCCATATTCATCTAAAAACATTGAATATCCTCTATGTATTTCATTCAAATGTTTAAGATTGAATATCTGTAAAACATAACAATTAACCCCTGAATAAAAAAATCATTGGTATGTAAACCTTTCGCCTAAAACCTAGGGTCTTTCTGAAAGACAAGGCATAAAATCACTGCTTTTAGCTTGATTCATATATATATATATATATATATATATATATATATATATATATATATATATATATATATATATATATATATTCCTTTGGCGGGGCGATTTGTCAGTGAGCAAATTCATAATGACTGCCGAACCTTGAATCCCTACAGTATTCAAGGTAACTACGTTATGTAGTAACATAGTGCAAATTTATTAAATTAAGCCAAGGAATGACATGTAATGCACATTCTGAATAAGATAAAATATCTAAATATATGAATTACCGGAGTAGTCATTGGCAGTCCCAGGAGAAAGAAGACAAAGGAGATACTGAGGATAACTAAGGTTTTCTTTGGACGTAAGAATGGAAAGTAGTCAATAATTCCGGTTAGAACACTCTCCAACATCGCAAACTGTAAAATAAAAATATTAGTATAGTAATATTTATTGCATTATTTTAAGGAATGTCTAAATATACGTTTATCCATATAGTGCAAAGGATGGAGACAATTTTAATCTGGGCAGTTCGTGCTGAACATTGGGAAAAACTACCTGTCTGTCCCGAGTTTGGGGATGTTGAAATTTCCTGTCTATTTAGTTAGAAAATATACACTAATACACAAATTTTTTTTTATCCCTTTTTAAATCAAGATTAATAAAATTATTGTGTATCCTTTGCGTATATTTATCTGTCTATCCTTAAGACATAAAGAGAATATTTTCTGTCAATCGTTAACTGGTGCGCATGGAGAAGATTTACATGATTGTCTTTTCTTAGTGTGAAAAGCATGGAGAGGATTTACCTGACTGTCAATGCCCTAGTGTATTGAGCATGGAGATTTACCTGATAGTCAATCCCCAGTGTGAAGAGTATGTGGAAGACTGACTGCCAATCGCTAGTGTGATGAATATACATGACGATTTACTTGACCGTCAATCCTTAGTGTGATGACTATGAAGAATATTGACTGCCAATTCCCCAGTGTGATGACTATGAAGATTGACTGTCAATCCCCAATGTGAAGACTATGATGAAGATATACTTGACTGTCAATCCGTAATGTGACCATCAATTAAGAGGTTTGACTGTCAATCCGTAGTGTGATCAGTATAAATAAAATTTTCTTGATTGTCAATCTGTCATGTGGTGTGCATGAAGAAGTTTTACCTGATTAGTACATCCCTAGTGTGATGAATTAGAAGACGTTTTTCTTGATTATTAATCCCTAGTGTGAAGGCCATCAAGAAGATTTACTTTACTGTGTATAATATTTGATTTGAGCATGGAGAAATTTTTCTTGACTCTCTTTCCTTTATGTTAAAAGCATGGAGAAGATGAACTTCACTATATGAAGACAATTTACCTGACTGGGATTTGTAAATGATGAGCCAGGAGAAGTGGAAAAGGTTTACCTTAATGTAATGATCAGTGAGACAACTGACCTGACTGTCAATTCCTAGAGTGATAAGCATGAGAAAGAAGAGAATGGACCAGAGAGTGGGGAGAGGAAGACTAGTTACAGCCGCGGGGTATACCACGAACGCCAGACCTGCACCTGTAAGGGAAATATTAGTATGTAACAAGTTGTGTGTATTTTATCCGTTTTAAGTGGAAACCAAATTCTTAATATACTGTGAAATCACAAATTTTCACGGAGGGGTCAATTTTCGTTGTTTTCTTGGTGAAGAGACTTAAGATTTTTTTTCCTCAAACCACGAAAATTTGACCTCATGAAAATAAATGATTTAAAAGAATTCTCATTTATTTAAGAGACTGCCAAAAATTTGGAGGGGATAAAACCCAGAAATTTTTATATGTTGTGTTAAAGCTACTGCAGCCTTGATTTAAAACAATGACTACATGTATGTAGTGCATACGAAGCAGTACATGTTGGTTATTCTCAACAGTTTTACAAGTATTCAAGTATATGAATTATAATTGTTTACTCTTTACAATATTTCACATAATATATTTAATTTACAAAAATGGCAAGGATATATTTCATACCATTAGTAACCACGTCCTCTACATCCACATTCATATCATACGCCATGTATCCTAGGAAAGCAAAGATGACAAAACCGCCAAAAATACTCGTGACGCAATCTCCTATTGATACTATGATAGAATCCCTGTTATAAAATAAATGAAAATGACAACTCTGGTTAATTTATGAAAATATTCATACCTGGTCATTGAATATCGATGTATATAAAATATGCAGAAATTATTTTAATATGTTGCGTTTTAGATACTCCAAATTCATTGAAATATTCATATCAGATGGAATTATATACCATCTTGTGTCGTTGTATACATACGAGGGGTGATCAAAAAGTTCGAGAACTAATTGAATTACTTCCTTAAAAGAAATAAAATGGGGTTTTAGTGTTCATTATTTTTTGAAGTAGTCCTCTCCTATTTTAATGCACATCTGCCATTGTTTTTGATCACCCCTCGTATACACGTAGAAAAATTATTCTCATATGAAGTAATGTTTTAAGGAAAATCAACAGATCAAAGTTATTGTTGAAATTATAGAACGTTTTATTCAATGGGCAAAATTGATTGCAATAGTGTATATACAATACTAGCCATCTTTCAAAACGAATGCATTTTTGACACTTGACATCTCACTGCATGGTAATAGAGATCGGTACTCGTAACTGTCAACTCATACTAGGCTACTCAGTAAGTCACAATATACACATTAGTAAAAAGATGTAATTTTTTCATTCCATTTTAATAGGATTTATTCAAAATGATTTTAGGCTATATCAAAGGCAAGAAGATATATAATGGACACAATGGGTATTCTATCCCTTCCCCAATGTCAAACAATTACAAAAAAAAAAACCAACTTAAAATTCGGTCAAATGTATAATTATTTCCCACTCCTCCCCTTTCCATTTTTACTGTCCTCTTCACCTAAAAAGAATTCCTGCTTTTACAAAAATATTTAATTCAACTTCAGATTGAAAATAGGCCTGTGTGTAATCCGGGCTAGGGATGTCAACGAATATTCGAACATTCGAATATTCATTCGATGAGTTAATATTCGAATATGAATTTAAGATTCGAATATTTGGTGTTTTTCAGATTTCACAAAAAAGATAATAAATTCCAATTAAAACTGTGCTGGAATTATCCCTGTTTTATTTACTAGAGATCCCCTGATTTTTTTTCACTACTTTCTTATCTTATAGAACTTCTAAATTATTTCATTTTGAGTAAGGTGTAAAAGAAATAAACAAGAATTATTAATGTATAATGCAAAAACTATTTTCAATAGTTTAATATGATCGGAACTAGAATCGAGGACAACGAAATGGAACCCTTCTTGAATGTCTAAGAGACGCGTGAAGAATGTACTTATGAAATAAATTTTATTGATCATTGAATCACATCTTTGATAAAATCATCCTGTAATGTTGTAAATGGCTCAATTTCAGAATAATGAATCAATTACTTGATTATCTCGGGTCGGTTGAATATATTCTTGAATTTTAAAATCATTATCGGGAAGTTAATGACATAGGAAAATTGTCTATGGAAGTGTTTGTTCATATTTTCATAACATTGTATCAAAGATTTTATTATACGACAATCTTGTCCCTAATTAGACGACTGGTTCATCAGTTTGAGCTTGTATAGATATCATTTGTTAAAATTATATTTTGATTGTATACACTTAAATCAATTATTTGTTATAAACATTGAAAAATAACAAATGTATAATACCTTATTATAGACCTACAAATTAAAGTCTACACACAATTTTACTTTCAAATACCGACGCAAAAACCTGCCATGAGAGTATGATGATGTACATTTCAAATAAACTACATTTTATTTATTTTATCGAATATTCGAATATATTCGAATACTTTCACTGAATATTCGAATATGAATTATTGACAAAATTGACATCCCTAGTAATCCCCGTTAGAGATGAAGTGCGCTCTAATTGGTAATCAAATTACTGAAAGTCTTCATCGAATGAGAAGTACAGATGCTTACCTGAACACATTGTTGTGGAATCGATTGTAGCTAGCCAAAGCAATCAAGCCTCCCCACCCAGGCCCCATAGAGTAAAATATCTGAACAGCTGCATCTCGCCACACCTATGGGATGGATTTCAATAGTCAATAAATCGATTGACTTTATGCAATATAGCTCATCAGATAAAAGTACATGTTCTGAATCAATTCCTCACATTAAAAACATTTTTTAAATACATATTTATCGTGTGTGTTAAGTTTTAAGAAGACTCATTTACCTTTGCATCTAGCAGGCGTTCAAAATTTGGCACAATATAAAAATAGATCCCATTCCCAGCCCCATCCAGGGTAATTCCACGGAAAAATAATATAAATAGCACTATATACGGGAAGATTGCTGTTACATATACAACCTGGAATGAATAAAACATTTAATTATCAATTATCCTAATTTGTGACACAAATAATAAAATTTATTTCTAGCTAAGACATGTCAACAAAAATTAATTATTTTAGATATACCATATACCTGTATCTTATTAGTTATTCAATGAACACCATGTAAGTTCCAAATTTTAAAGCCAAGAAATTCAAATACATGTAGCCTACTTTACAATGATGTATAAGAAACAGAAGGAGTCCTAGTTTTCAGTGGAATATTACACACCTTTCCTGTAGTTTTGATTCCCTTCAGAAGACACAGAAAGCATAATATCCAGGCAAACAACAAACCAAGGGCTAGCTCGTATTTAGGTTCCCCTATATTGTCTATACCACTGCTGATACTCAAGAACTTGTTGCTGAAAGACACTAATTCATATGAAGCGTTTTCTTTATAGGTTGATAATCTCTCACCAATATGAACAGAGCAACACTACCTCCAGCTCCAATTTTAATTCAATTTTAAGTATCATAATGATTATTTGTACATATACAATGTACTGTACATGTATTCTAATATTTATTACTATTACAACTTCTGTTTTAAAAAGCTGATGAACAACCGTTGGTAGAATACATGATGAAAGTTAATATTGAGACTTCTTTCAGGGTAAATATATGTAAATAATTTTACACCTTACGAAGATTCGAACACCAAAACGAGAGAAAGTTTCTTTAAGCCTATTGAACAATGTGTTAAAAGTGTGTTTGTTTAAAAAAACACTTTGTTTAACAAAGCTACACTAAAACTTCACAGGTTCTATTTCTATATGATATTTAAAACTTATTCTTAGAAAACAACCTTACTTCCAGTATTCCTCTGTGGGAGATATGCGTCTTCTTCCGGTTACATTTCTGAAAATAGTTTCATTCCAGATTCCTTTGAAGACGTTCTGAGAATAACATGTCCCGTTTGGAAATTTTTGTTCATTTCGTAAGCAAATAACTGTTGGTAATTTCAAACTACAATCTGAAACCACAGAATATACCTTGTTAAAAATATATATGTAAATCATTATATAAAAATATCAAAAATAAATATTTTTATTTACCGTCAATATCACGTCATAAATATCCTTTTCTTAAGAAAAAATAGCATCTTTAGAGCAAAGACACCCAAATTAAAACTTCAACTTCATGAGGATCGAATTGAAAAAAAAAATTAAAATATTTTAACCTTTTGTGTTCCATTTGTTATCACAGGTGCTCCAAGGGAGATCACTGGTGAAGGAAGAGAAGAGATAGAGCACCGCCCACGTAATTAATACGTTGTAATAAATACTGGTTAGTCCAGACATGATAAGCATAGCTATACCTAGACCTGCAACACAAAATGTAATGATCGTGTATTGTTTTTCATTTAAATAAAACTAGTAACTTCGTATAACGTTTCATTACAAGTGCATAATTTTGATAACACCAAGAAAAAAAATCTGAATGAAAGGCTAATTGCACTTTGTTTCCTTTCTGTACATGTTGATTTAACATCGTTTTCATTATTTAGACTTGTGTTTTATCTTATCCTGATATCATATTCGATGTGTTTCACTTTGGTATCCAAAGTTTTGCTTTCATATCATACATGTTTTGCTATCCTTTTTGTAGGTTATTAACAGATTTGATTATAAAATAACCAAACAAATGAGAAATGTCATACACTAGAGGTAAGATGTAAACAGGAAATGAGAAATTGTTTCACTTAAAGCAATTTTAAAATACACTGTACATGTTAAATTCATTCTGTATCTGTACCTTTGAATAAGGGAGCAAACTCCCAGCAGGTTGTTGGCCCGCGACTACAGAACTGTCCTAAAGCTGCCTCCAGATAAAAGAGTGGAATACCAACTAAAAACATCATGATAATAAAAGGTAACAAAAAAGCCCCTCCTCCGTTTCTATAACAGAGGTATGGAAATCTCCAGATGTTCCCCAAACCCACACAGTACCCCAACATGGACAACAGGAAGTCCAGCCTCCCGGTCCAGTTACCACGCTCTTCGTTCTCGTCAACACCGAAAATCTGGCGTCTGTCCGGAGGTTTTCTTTCCTCGGGAGAAGCCTCATTTTCGTTGTTGACGTCTTCATTAGAGGTTCTGTTGTCTCGTTTTGAATTCTTTTTGCTGCTATCATCTTTGATATTATTGACATTATTTTGTGGAATAGACGTCTGTAAAAAAAATATTTCACCTCAGGTTTATAGCTTGAATCACGTTAAATTTTGCTAAGCGCACGCTTGAAATTGCAATGTAAAATTTGCTTAATTGCACAGTAAATCCTCCTGTATTTTACAATGTCAAGCTTACCACGGTGTCATTTAATTCTTGTACCTTTTCTTTATTTGTACAGTTGGTAAAAAGAAAGCAAGAAAATAGCTAGTATGCAATGTAGGAAATTTGCCTCTAGACCGAATTTTGATTTAAATCTGTTCAGTTTATAATTCTTGAAATTCATTATTTAATTAATATTCATTTCATAAAGAAAGCAATTCAATTTTAAAGGAGAGCGATTCAAGAGAATTATTACTAACAACGTATTACTTCTATTTCGTATCACTATTTTGATTCTTACCTGAGAAGAATCTAAGGTTGAATTAATAATGAAGACCCCTTTATCTACAGGGCTCAGAAACACATGAGGAGATTCTGGCTGACCCTGTTCCTGTACAGGGGCCGTAAGGCGACTGTCGTCTGGTGCCGAATAAGAAATATCTCGAGGACGAGTTGGTGTTGGATAAGGTAGTCTTTCGACTAAAGGCTATATACAAAAAAAATCATTCAACTAGACTAAGTAAATACCAAGGAAAATGTCAAATTATTTAAATTTCTTTTAAAGATTTCAAATTTTAGAAACTTCCATTTTTTGGTGTCTTACCACAGGATCCTTGGAAAGGTCTTTTATGACGTATACCCCACGGTCAACATGGTTAAGGAACTGTTTTGGAGACTCCGGTGTCAAAGGAGAGCTAGACTGTTTGGGACCAGGTTCAAACTCACTATAGGACGGTATTGTTGTGGTAGATAGGTTGAAGCTCTGATCATTTGCTCTCGTTTTCTGATAGGGAATTGTTAAAACATAGATGAAAATGACGCTATAACAGTTTTCCAGCGGTGCACCCACAAGCCCTTCGATTAGCTTTGTTTTTGTTTTGTTTTATAATTTCAAGCACAGTTATGTACGCATATACCAAATTATATTTTCAGTGGATGAGAAAAGAATATGTAATATTTTTGAATATGTTCATAAGGGAAGTAACACAGGAAGTAAGTATGTATATGGTACCTTTATCGGATCTGGAATACCTATAAGTATCTATTTAATCAAGTTTCCCTGCACATTGGAAAGCTTATAAATTATCTGAATCTGCATGATGTTACATGTAACATTCAACAGAGAAAGGCAGGTTTTGTAAAGTAGAATGGACATGCAGCAATAAGCCCTGTGTCATGACTGTACTCAATAATGGTATATGCTTTTCTTTGAAAATCTCTTCTTCACCATGGTTACCACTGGAGACTAGAACTGTTTGTCTAATTATTTGCGTGTCTGGGGGCAGTTAAGCATTTTGTTACGTTGAAATAAGGAAGATTTCTTAGCACCTGCTAAGTGCAGTTTACCTCTGTGCAAATTAAAGTAGATAAAATAATGCTTTTAATCCATTTTCAATTATGAATCATAATTCAAATATAAATTATGATTGATAATTTAAATTTATCTATCAAAGAAGTATAAAATTCTCAAACAATTCATAAATACAAAAATCAATTTGTTTCGTAAACAAGTTTCAAATTTCGATGTGTGGGTATTTAAAATTAACTACAATGTAAAACTTCCTGGGTTTACCTGGTATTCAATGTGTGTGGTACCAAATTCCTCTGATTCATAGTTTTTATTTTTTTTTTAATTATATTTTTTTTATCTATGTTTTCTATTCAGGGAATAGTGTTTTTCTTTTTGATTTCGTGCACATTTTTCATAGCCATTGCTTTTCATTTTCAACGAAAAAACCTCGTATGAGAAAATACACTTAATCAAAAAAAAAAAAAAAAAAAAAAAAAAACAATAAACAAACAAACAAAAACAAAAACAAACAAACAAAACAAAACAAACAAACTTTCATTATGAAGAATGAAACTACATCGTAACGGCGAGTTCACAAATTTAATAATCTTGCAAGAATGTGTTACCTAAATTTAACAAAAAATGCACACAATAACGGTTCAGTTATGCAAGAAACCGTTTTTCCTTAAGTTTTTAATCAATAATAGCTAGGGAACGTCACTAAAATGCACGAAGGCGTAAATAAATCCAAGCCATTTTTTAACAGAAAAGATTTAAGGCAACTTACATGATTCATTGCGTTCCGAGGTTTTCCTCAAAAGGTATTTTTACATCCTTGTTCAACGATACATCTATTATGGTCATTCTACAATCAAATAAATGTGATAATCATTGTTGTAAGGGTGTCACGACATCACATTAAACAGTGCAGAGCATGTCAAACACATATTGTGACCTTATCTTCTGGACTTATTGACAGAACACCTCGATGTTTGCCATAGGTAATATGTAACATGACTGAGAAAACTTGGAGACTCTATGATAAACTGTTTTTATTGACAGATTATGGGAACATTAATTGACTCATCTTGTGTCTTATCGGGTCGCCGACGTCTTTAACCTCAATTCTGTCTCTTTAAACACTTCAAATTCCATCTAGATCACAAGTGCCTTTAGTATAGGGTATTCTGCATACGAATTTCTGAATCGTCCCCAATATTTTAAAATCCATTTTATTGGCATTCTTCACGCCTGAGTTCAGAGTCAAGCTTATCTCGTTAAATGCGCCCTTTCAATTTTTTTTTTCTTTTCGTGTAAACACAATTTTTAAAACTTGTTTTTTGAAGGTGCAAATATACACACACGCTTGTAAATGTATATAATTGAAAGATTAAACATAAATAGAAATCAATTCATATACACAATTTATTGAATTACAGGGAAATTCTTTTTATTAAACAACATGGGTACTCCATATACTTGTTAATATTCAGAATCGATTTTCAATACTGCATTGCACCTCTTTATGTCTCAATATAATTTGTAATAACTTGGAATAATCATCTATATCTAGCAAACATGATCATCCCTATTTATAATTCTACTGCAAGCCACCTAATAAACAAACAGATACACATACGTTTCACCTGTATAATTATCATGATCAAAGGATTTGCCGTCTGAACTGTAAAGTAACAATTTTTTTTTCTCAATATAATTATGTATCTCTTTGATGTTCAGATATTGTCTTACCTTTAATCCTCGCATTATGATAATTAACATTCGTCATATTTCTTCCTTGTCCATACACAACAATAGGCCGACCACGCTGACAGTTGTACCATGCCAGTTTGTTGTCGTCACGTGATCATCGATTTCCTGTAAAAGCAGACGGTATTTTCAACCATACTTTTTTTCAGGGAATTAATCATGTAACGATTTAAATAAATCTTTAATGACTGTACCTGTGTACATACATTGATCGACTTGTTCACATTAATTGTTTCAGATTTAAAAAGTTATAAATTCCCAAGTAATCTCTTTCGGGTCTTTCTATACCCGTTGAACCTAGATAATCAATAATCCATTGCCAAACAAAGGTCCCGAATGTTTCTAAAGATCTATCAATTTAACCGATAATTATGCATTTCGTCAATGTTACTTTCTCATAGTAAATTAAGTTCTTGCAGATAGAGTCTGCAGTAAGTTAATTTAAGATTAAATCTGTTCCCAGCAACGGAGGTTACTGAAGTTATAAGTTCGTCAAAATTGAATATATAATATATTGTCTCTACAATTTTACTTACAGTTGTTAACAGCTTAAAAATATTTCAAGAAAGAAAGGATACATTTTCAAATTTTAGTTCAGTTTAAAAAAAAAAAAAACTTGCCCAGGGCCACAGTGGCTACATGAGCCATTGAAAAACTGTAAATGTTCATTTGTCTTTCAAGGATGAAAAAGTACATAAGAATTTTTATATACAATGGAATATTATCCTGTGATTCATGTAGTTTCATGAAAGAATATGAAAGATTTAATTATACTAATACCTATGATTGAAAACAAATTTTAAAACAGATTATCTGCTATGTCAAAACATGAAAATCTTAATCTGAATCATTTAGGAAATCAAAATGAAAAAGATAAATCAAGATATAAAATAGAGGTACTCTCAGAACTGAGTTCACCCAATGATACCCCCCGCTCAAATATGAGTATAATAGCCAAGTCCATTTTTTCTTATGGAAAACCCAAAATATCTGTTCGCTCGGAACGAAAAATAGGAGATGCACAATGGCACAATATAAAACAAGATTTGTTTGTGAAACACTGATGCCCATCTATGGCAACTAAATAGCAAAGGTTAATTTTTTCAAATGCAAATTAAATATGTTGGTACACAAAGTAAGGTTTTGTCTCGAGGAATATACATGTACCTGTGAATTATGAAAGCCCTGGCAGCAACCATTCAAAAGATATGGAAAAGGTTAAAGTTTTTCAAAAGTAAGTCAAACATCAAGGTCAAATTTAATGGTGCTCAAGGAAAGGCCTTCTCACAAGAAATACACATATGAAATATGAAAGCCCTAGAACCAACCGTTCAAAAGTTATGGCCAAGGTTAAAGTTTTACAAAAGGAGATCAAACTCCAAGGTCAAAGGGTGAAAGTTGTTGGTATCCGAAGTAAGGTCTTGTCACAAGGATTGTGTATGCAAAGTATGAAATCCCTAGCACCAACTGTTCAAAAGTTAGGGCCAAGGTTAAAGTTGGGTAAAATTTTGCAAAACTGCATGGGCCAAACTCCAAGATAAGGTTAAAAGGTCAAATATGATGGTACCCAAAGAAAGGTCTTGTCAAAAGGAATACACATGTGAAATATGAAAGCCATAGCTCCAACCAATCAAAAGTTATGGGCAAGGTTAAAGTTTTTGCGTACAAACTGACAGACAGACGGACGGTCAGGACAAAAACTATATGCCCCCGAATCTTCGATTACAGGGGCATAAAAAGATTCTGTGAAAGTCTCAGTGGCATAGGAGGAGATGCGGATGAGTGATGAGTACCGCCCCCCCCCCCCCAATATTATGGAAAGAATGGCAGTGTCCATGTTTTGCTATGGGTAACCCCAAATATATGTAAGATCGAAACGAAAATTACGGGGTGCACAATATGTAATAAGGATTCTGTGAAAGTATCATTAAATTTAATTCAGTGGTATAGGAGGAGTTGCAAATAAGAGATGTGTGCCGTCAAGTGTTACGGACATACAGATTGAAGGACGCGTACGGACAGACACCCCTATCACTTTATACCTCCGTTTTTCAAGCGGGTATAAAAAGGATACTTTTCACGTACATGATTGTGCACTCTTGATCAAATCTATAATAAAAAGCAGTTGATGTCATTTGGTGTAAGGTATATATATATATATATATATATATATATATATATATATATATATATATATATATATATATATATATATATATATATATATATATATATATGGATCAATTCAAACCCGTGAGTCTTGGAATAGCGAAAAAATCATATCTATCAAAGTAGTTTTAGCACATTTCTCAAAAGTACCCTGAACATACTGAATGAGTTTCCTAAACATTGAAGAAATGATTGTTTAATTAAGTGTATAAGCATATCTAAGGAAATTAATGAAACAGAATTATTCGTCATTTGTCTATCAGATATAATGTGCAGATAATGGATACAAAAGAAGTCATATTTCTTCAACAAAAACAAAGTCCAACAAGCATGGGAATTCCATTTATTCCTCAGTGTAACACTATTATGAGTCATGCAATGAATTTAAAAAAGCCTATGAGCCTTAGCGATTAACTCAGTGTAATAAAGAAACATTTTTCTTAGACACATTGTATGTTTTATTCTGACTTGCTTTTTGTAAAACATGAGAACCCTTACCTTCCCTTGGTCCCAAGGGCAATAATTAAGATAAATTTCGATTTACACTTCATGAGGATATTTTCAAAATATTTCTATTATTTAAGTTTTGTTCTTGAGACATTTTTAAATTTCCTTTAAAATAAAATACAAGAAATAACAAGATGTGTTGGTGAAACACTGAGGCCCCCGTATGGCAACTTATGGCAAAGCGTAAAGTTTCTCAAATGCCAAGTCAAACTTCAAGGTCTAATTCAAAAGATAAAAAATGTTGGTAACCAAAGGAAGGTTTTTTCACAAGGAATACACCTGTGAAATTGAAAGCCCTAGCAACATCAGTTCAATAGCTATATGATCAAGATTAAAGTTTTTAAAATGTAGGGCAAACCCAAGGTCAAAGGGTTAAAATTAATGGTACACTTTGGAAGGTCTTGTCACAACAAATACACGTGCGTAATTTGAAAGCCCTAGCTCTAACCATTCAAAACAAATGATCAAGGTTAAAGCTTTTCAAAAGTAGGTCAAAGTCAAAGGTCATAATTATTGGTACCATTGGAAGGCCTTGACACAAGAAATACACGTGTGAAATGTGAAAGCCCTACTACAAACCGTTGAGTTATGACCAAGGTTAAAGTTTTTCAAAAGTGGGTCAAACTCTAATGTCAAGGTCAAAGGGTAAAAAATTGCTGGTACATTGTACCCATTGGAAGGTAATACACATATGTAATATGAAAATCCTAGCTCCAACTATTCAAAATTATAGCCAAGGTTTAAGTTTTTTTTTAAAAAAAATTGGGTCAAACTTCAAGGTTAAAAATATTCGTACACAAGGAAAGGTCTTATCACAAGAATACACATCTTAAGGTAGTACAAAACACACGAAAAATCAGTTTTAACTCATTTCTTCTAAAGCACTCCAGAAAAAAAAATTAATATCACTTTAATGTCAATTATCAATTATCTTTGGAAGGAAAAATATAAACTATGTCATGTATTTACCATATTCTGAATATATATAAAAAAGAATATTCTCGAGCCTACATTTTAGAATGTGTTTATGTCATCTACATATGATTTAACCGTCTGTTATTAAATAAAGTGTAACTTTTGATTGCTTTATAGCAAAGAACGAATATTTGGACATATAAGGAATCTTCATGCTTAATGTAGAGTAAAGGTCACGAACATATTTAGAGGTCAAAGGTAAAATATTATGACGTCATCTAACGTTTTTTATTCATTTATTTATTTTATTTTTTTTTTTGCACTGATTTTTTTTAAATCTCCATAATACCTGAAACCCATAGATGAATTTCCCTCATTTTAACATATTTTAATCCTTGTTCCATTTCAATCATTCTGTTGATATTTTGTTTATTTTTTTCTTTTAAGAGATCATAAAGTATAGTATAGTTACATGTGAATTTGCAATTCCCGAGCTACAAGTGTTTCAATTTTTTATTTTTACATTACAGTGCTTTCAAATATATTAATATCAATATATTTTACTGACGTATAGTAACAAAAAGGTGACCTTTATAAACAGCATCACACATTTTTGTAATATTTCAGATGGTATAATTTTTTAACAATGCACATTCTGATGTTAAATGTCTGATTACACCCTCCTCTTACTGGGGTCTGATAGGGTATATATCAAACCATGTGAGCAAAAATTTAATTTCTTTTATATTACACAAATAGAGATATTATAACTTAGAACAAAATGACAAAGTTTCAAATAATTTGAATTTGATGAAAAATGTGATCTTCTATTATTTGTTTTGTACTACTTTAATTATGAAAGCCGTTGCCCAAACCGATCAGAAGTTATGGCCAAAGTTAAAGTTTGGTAAAATTTTACAAAACTTAATCAAACTCCAAGGTCAAGAGGTCACATATGTTAGTACCCAAAAGAAACACTTGTAAAATATGAAAGCCATAGCTCCAACAACTCAAAACTTACGGGTAATTAAGGTAAAAGTCTTTGCAGATATATATACAGACAGATAGACGGAGGGACAGGGCAAAAAATATATGCCCCCGAATCTTTGATTACTGGGGCATAAAAATAAATACGAAAAATAGAACCCATAGTGGTAAAATGCTCATCATACATGTATGTAATCATGCAAACTTTGCAAGTGAAATAGGAATATATTCAAAAGCTGTTATTTTTCAGACATGAAAATGCAATAGACCAGATTTGTTTGAAAATGGTTACTGCGGATCTCTTATTTTTCCTGGGATCCAATTTTCGTGGATTAAGGTTAAACAACAATATTTGTAAAGACTTTAGAGCCCTAGGTGAGATTTATCCCTGTAAATTGAACCCCCTTAAAATTTTTATTATTCCAACATTATGCAGTTCTATAGAAACTCAGATTTATAGAGAAACTGATTTATACTGTGTCAGCCGATTCTTTATATTTATTGCATGGAAAAGAAATGATAAAATGATGATAGGAAGGATATATCATCCACTTTTGGACCAAATAAGAAAGATGGAATACAAAAGACATGAGAGAAAATATAACCTCGTTCTACTTCAAATGGCTTACAGATGAATATTAATAATTGTACAAGTAAAGACTTCTAGCGTGGAGAATGTGATAAGAAAAAAATCAAATTAGAACTAACAGGAAAAGAACTTTAACGACAGAGAAATGAGAACTAAAATGTCAAAATAAAGAACTGATAAGTTAAAAAAAAATAATCATGGGTAAAGACATGAGAACAAACAGAGAATTGATATGCAATGGAAGTAAAACTTGAATTCGAAGCAAAAGCAAATCTAGGAAAGGGAGCTGATAAACAAAAATATTCTTGACAAATAGATTTGGTAACAGAAACAACCCCAAAGAATCGGCTAGTAACCTATAAGCATGTGAAATGGAAGAAGGAGAAACTCCAAAGATGCAAATTGATTACTTTTTATGAAGGTGAACCTCTTTCGAAATCCAAGATAGAAGTAACAGTCTAAGATACTGACCAAGAAAAAAAAAGAATTTAAAACGCTGCAGCTGAATTCACTTGAGAGTTGGAAAATAGAATTTAATGACAAGCCAAAATATTTCTTCTTCCTTTTATTGTCTTTTTTTTTTTTTACATTATCACAATGTCATATAATTTCATCCTTAAAAAATCCAACTAAAAAAAATCCAGAATAAACGCATCTGTAAATTTGAATACTTAAACTATATAAAAATGTGTAAAAATAAAACCATACCTATAAAAGACAGTCAAATGCTACAATGGTACATTCATAAAAAAAAGTCTGTGGTATAATATATGTATTAAAGATATCAAAACCGGTATGGTAGTATATTGAGATTTTTTGGAGTCTGAATACATGCATTTGATGCAATAAAAATAAAATCATACATGTATAATTATTTTCAAACGACTAAAATACTAGTATGTAATTCAAAATTTAACTTAGCAACATTTTTGTGCTAAAACGATTCCTAACCTGCAAATACTACGATTTTCAGCATAATGATTCACATTTGCATAGATATGCTCACACTGAAGAAATAAAACAGAGAAAAATACTATTTTCACTCATTTCTTTTCCATTCTTTTATCATTTTCCCATAAAAAAAAGAGAAAAAAAATCGAGTAAATATAGTAGGTATTGCTGACATGTTTTTATTCCATTATTCAAATTTACCAATCGAGTTATATCCTATATGTTATTTGACTTGTACATGAGTGAAATTGTTTTTGGTAGCTCTTGATTTACTAACTGTACATTCAAGTATTGTTATGCATGTCGATCTGTCAAAAAGAATGATTGTTGAAATGCTATGAACACATCTAATACTGAATTAGAAATAAAATGATGAGAATAAATCCTTATAAATGACATGTATTGGAAATATTAACAATTAAATGCTAACAGTATAACCAATTCATTAATTATTATAGTTACACATAAGATTCAAATGAAATTCCGGTTTTCGTTGAGCCATTTGAGTCAGAAAGGGACTTTTTCATTCTAGCAGATAGTCTACTTGCTTCTAAAGACTTTAAGCTCCCAGTCTGTTAAAATAAAATAAAAAAATGATTGAATAACAAAAATTATTTAGTATACTATACCGAATTTGTTCTTCTATTTAAGATGTATGATATAAAGCTTGTTAAAAACTAATACCGGTAGTTAAGACCTGCCTAAAATAAATTATAATGATACAGTTTTATTGGAAAATTCACAGCTTGAAAAGGAGCGATCATTTTCTTGAGATATTGAACATACAGCTGAGATATTAGATTTTACATCATACACAATAACATTATTGCATTACCCAAATATGAGAGATTTTAGCAATCATATTCTTTTCAGTCAACAGGAATATCTTACCCTTAGTTCACTATCTGATTTGTAGGCGTAATTTACAAACGCTCCTTTCTCTGCCCATGGATCCTCCACCCAACCATCAACATAGTTCACCAGTTCTCTGTGACGGACCAAGGCGGGACCCCACTCACGGGACGGGGTGCACTGAAGCTTGATTTTCTGAATTTAAAATACGAGGGTTTTTTATCGTTCTTAAGCAATATTGAGAATGAAATGCTTTAGGACCCTCTGTACATCTTATACACTGTATAGAAATACCAAATAATTAGAACTCTTTTGTGTGCGGTGTATATAAGGTTCTTAATACGTCTTATTTCAAACAAAAGATCTAATATCAATATCTAATATATTACTTTGTATATATGTTTTAATAAATGAATCGTCTGTTTTGTTTTCAGTTATGTAATGAATTGAAACAGCTACTTGTTTTCGGTGGTATATTATACCAGATATTTAAAGAATTTTTTACAAATTTTATTCTGTCTGAATTTTGTTTGAACGTAACATACTACTTTGCATATTCATGGGAATAAAAAAAGGAGAATTATTCGCACAACAAAAATTTGTTTGTCTTCAGTAAAAAATTATTTTGATAACTGTGTGAACTCCGCGTCCAGTATAAATAAAAAAAACCCAAAATTTAAAAAAAATGTACATGTAATAGAAAAATGTAATACTCAATAATGACCAAACATATCACATTTGAGTATATGTAAATAAATCAGCTGGACAAAACTTACTCCCCAGACCGACGTGTCCTCGTCCTCCTTGTTAACTTGATATAACATGGTGATTGGAATAGCCAATATAATGGCTACCGCCATAAACCAGCCCAGGCCGTCCGCCCAGCCCGGAAACGTGTAGTCCCCGTATGTAGAGGCCTCGTAGTCAATAAAAGTGGCTATGAATATCAACTAATAAAAAAGAGATAAACAAAAAATTTAATTAAGCTTTTTTTTGTACCGTCCTATATTTAAGAAAGCATTTATCAAATAATGAAAATGTAATTATTTTCAAAAAGTGAACGAAAAAGGAAAAAAAAAATATTTATCAAAAAAAACCAAACAAACAAAAAACAAAAAAATATAATGATATATCAAAAACAAAATCATAACAAAACAAAAACAATATTAAAAAAAAAAAAATTAAAAAGACCAAAAGAAATCAAAACAAGCCCAGAGAAACAATACTTAATCAAAAAAATAAAATAAAAAAATAAAATAAAAAACCAATCAAAAGATTTTGTGTAATTTTAATAACTTTCATTATCTTGAATGCATCTGTTCTCAATCTGTAAAAAATGGTCTGAAAATCAAATATTTAAATTTCATCATTACCACTAATGCTATGGGACTTAGAACCATCCAGCAAATCTTCCACCAGATGAACATCTTTAATCCTAACATAAGCTCTATGTCTTTTATGAATCTATTTACTCCTGCATGTAAAAAATAATTTTTGTAAAATATTGCATAAATTCATCAAGTAAACTTTTGTATGTTACTGCTTAACCATTGCATAGAGAGAGAAATACATGTAGAATCTGGAAATTTTATACCTACCATATATATACGTAATACATATACACTCCGCAAACCCTATAATTAAGAGGGTCCAGCCTCCTACATAATTATCGAGTATTTGTACCAGGTACACACCTCCCTAGAAAACAAAGGCAAAGTTTTTAAAAGAAAGTCTGTTATAAACATTCTTCCTAAAGTGCCCCCTTCCAAGAATACCCTTAGAATAATTCATATGATGGAAGAAATATGTCACATACATGTAATGGGAATGAAAATTATTAGAAATTTGAAATAAAGCATTTACCGTAATCTTAGTTTTATATATGTGTGTTATTGAGTAATATGATTTCTGAAGTTTTCTATGAGGAATTACACGAGACACTTACCGGAGAGCAGAGAGGTAATCCGATGATGAAGAAGACTATACAGATGACAAGGATAACAAGGGTTTTATGGGGTCTCAGGACTGGATACTGGTCCATCACCCCCGTCAACACCGTCTCCAACATTGCAAACTGTTCAGAGTACATGTAGTCAACATAAAAGTTACTTTTTTCATTTACTCACAGAATTTAGTATAAACAGATAGGCGAATAAATGAACTTTGAGTCAGCTACTTGTATGCTGTTGTTCATGGCAATTTGGAGGGAAAATATTAAAACGTGAAATACTTTAAACCTTTGAAACCACATTACGTGTATCATTTCTCCAAGAGATTCAAATTGCGTAAATTATGAGGTTTGACAACTTAGTGTAAGGATAAAGAACTTTATCAGGATCCAAATTGTTCACTTATATACTAAATGAAGTATATTCTATTCTCATTTCAAAAAGGTATATAAATGATTTTACCTGACTGTCAAGTCCTAATGTGATAAGCATGAAAAAGAAGAGAGCTGACCAGAATGGCGAAGCCGGCAGACTGGCTACAGCTGTGGGATAAACAACAAACGCCAGTCCAGCACCTGTGAAGAGGACAAATCGACCAAAAGGTTGAAAACGACTTAGTATAGATTTGGAATACTAGTACACATCACGGTTTTTGGAAGGTAATATGGCGAACGCAGTGTGTAAGCAATGTTTTGAATTTTGTTTTTCATTAAAAACATACTTATTTTTACTGTTTGAAATAGTTTCGTTAATTGTGCATGTATTCTAAGTTTGTGAAGAATATATAGTCAAACCGAGAGTTCTTCAACTCAAGAGGAAAGCCGACAACGACTTAAACAGTACATGTATAATATACACTTGTGAAAAATGTACACATTTAAATCAAATCAAATAAACATAAAAATATGTACCGTCTTGTGCCACATCTCCAACCTTTGCATTGAGTTCACCGGCCATATGACCAAGATAGGAAAAGATGACAAAGCCAGCGAATATACAGGTTAGTGTATCTCCAACACTGACAATGATAGAATCTCTACAACAAAGAATTACTAGTATACACATCAGCATTTCTAAAACACAATGTTTCACTTTCCTGGTTTTAAACCTAAATAATATGGCATCCCTACTCAAATATGTTCGAGGTGAAATTTTCAACCTGCAACAGTAAATAATACCTGCATTTTCCAATATACACTGATTTCAAGCTAAAAATGATAAAATCTCTACAATAATGAAAAATAATTAAAAGTAATACACACGAAATATACGTTTGGAATTTCTGTCTTTAAGTCTGATAATGTTTGAATTAGAAGACTATGAATATTAGAAATTTTTATACAGGTGCGTTTTTGAAGCATAAATGCCCCTCTGAGTTTACCCAAGTGGATTGGGGACAATTTAATCTTGTCCGTATTACGTTTTTAAGGCTCCAGACACACGGTCTAGTCTACATGTTTGCTAATTGATCTAATATTTCTCCAGTTCAACATTATTGTAGAACTTTGCAATTCCAATAACTGTTACCTTTTTTGCCCAAATGCCCTTCTTAGGGCCATGTTACACTGTTATCATAACCTTTCTCTTTATTTAGTACTAGATGAAATCCCGCGCAAGCGCGGGGAATTGAATTTATACCACTAACGACAGAAAATATATAACTGTAGTTTCTACTGACAGCCTACAGGCTTATAGCAGGAAGATATACTTTGTTCAAAATCCCGCATGAAGTAGATGAATGTTTCCACCCCACCCCCACCCCTACCCCATCCCTTTCTGTAAAAACTTGAAAAATAACAATTAATTTCGTTAATTGGTGTTTATTGTGAAACCTGTTATACTATGTTATGGATATTGTACTTCAGATGCTCTTATTTCGTTTCCGTCAAAAGCAGCGAATGTGCACATTTTACTGATAAACTGCATGATTTTTTTTTTCGGGGGGTGGGGGGTGGGGGAATTCACAAATACTTGGGTCTTGGTTTATAAATATGTATGTACCTTATTTATACGTAAAATATGTAGTTTACTTTTTTTTTTTTTTTTACATATCAATAGGGTACATACATATTTATAAACCAAGACACAAGTATACGGGGTCTGTGAAAAAAAAATAGTTTTTAGGCCGAGTATTTGATACAAAAGACTGTATTCAGAAAAAAAACCCTGAAATGTATTGATTAAAGCACAACATTTTACACAGCTTTAATTGTTTTTGAACAATACCTTATTCATTATTTTTCTCTTTTCATGTTAGCAAGTTTATTACGAAGTACGAATTGTACTTCTGGTTCGTTGCCACGATGCTCTCAGTAAGGAATACATGTATATATAATTTTACCGATAAATTTATTAGAAAAACCTACTACATACATGAAATAGTCTTTCGATATATAAATATATTCAAAACTTGTAGTGTTATCAATGATTTACCATTATTTCAATGACCATTTTTTTTAGTGATCACCTCGTTTTTCTTTTTAACATCGGGCTCGATGCTATATGATGTTCTAGAAGCTTCCGTCAATATTAAGATCGGTGAATGACGAAAATAATTTGCATATTTCCCTCTTTAATCGGTTATCACAACTTATTTCTTTTATATCATTTAAATCAAGTTTTGATTGAATAATTCAGTGATGACGTTTAATTAAATAAATAAATGATTGCTTGTTGTCAGTTTCATTAAAAATTGCCAGTATCTTAGATCCTCCAACCGGAAACGCCACCGTACTCACGTTTTTGCTATTTCATGGCTGTTTATAGAAAATAAGAGTAGACTTTTAATTTTATTAACGATACTGACTATGCGAGTGAAATCTAAATATAGTTTACGGACATCATCTTGTATACAATGTATTGTTAGAGGAGTGAGTAAGAAGTCTGGTGCACCCGTTTCGGAGTTTATTTGCAAAATTTATTAATTTATAAGTATAGATGTTCTTCTGTCCCTCAATTACAGGCTCATTACTAGTATTACAATTTTAGATGAACTTGGATTTAATTCTACAAGTAGTGATCCGACTAATAGGATCTCACAATTCCCTTTCCAAGGTAGAGGTTCTTCAAAATCACAAGTAAGATTTAGATATTTTCATATTCCAAACAACCAAACTGATTTTGAATTATCTATCCATACCATTACTGGATTCTAAAACTTCATAAAAATCCAGAGATACAAAACTGGATCAAGCAAATGTTCTACCAAGCCTCTTTCTTTTCTCCTCACAAAAATATTAAGAGAAGTGAAGGAGAATCTTTAACAGTACTGTGAAGCAACATATTTGACAAATGTGGATACTTACAAACTCCAATGACTTTTAGTTTTAAATCACAAAATTTTACGAAATCAATAGTATCAAAGCGTTTGATTTTTCAACACTTTACATGAAGAACTTTTTGACATCATACACAACTGCTTAATTGTTTTAGTAAAACTAGAACTCGCAAATCCTACCTTTGCCGGTGGTCATCAGCGGATTTACTTTCTTAAAAATAATTCTGATTCTACGTACATACAGGTACTCTGAAGTTGATATTAAAAAGATGTTTGAGTTTCTCACTGAATATCTATGCAGTCTTTGGAGGCCAGGTTTTCTAACAATCTTTTGGAATTTCCATGGGTAACAACTGTGCCCCATAAATAGCAGATCTGTTTTTGTATTTTTATGAAGCTTTGTTTATTTAAAAACTTCTACATTAAAAGAAGTCTCTTGCTGTGGCCTTCAATTCAACGTTTAGATGTATATCGATGGCGTTTTATAAATTTACAATAATTATTTTCATTCTTACATTGACTCGATATATCCATTGAATTCGATATAAAACACACCACGAAGTCGGATACAACTGCTTGAATATGGATATTTTATTAGAAAAAAACAATGATGGCAAACTAACAACTAAACTTTATGATAAACGTGATGACTTTACTTTGCTATTTTCACCTTCCCTTATTTATGTAGCAATAAACAATTATCACTGGCATATGAGGTTTATGTCTCACAGTTGATTCGATACGCAAAAGTATCTTCTTTTGGACAATTTCTTAAACGAGGCAGGCTACTGACAAACAAGCCGATGATACAAGGGTATCTACAATCTAGTTTTAAGTCAATATTTCGCAAATTCCATGGCTGATGCAATAACTTTGTTTGCAAATACCATCTGTCATTAGGCCAAATGTTGACTTAAGTCTTTCATACAATTGTTAGGCCATTATTTTGATACTCTATTTAATATGGATTTCTTCGTTTACTCGATCATGACAAAGGGCACACATCCAGTGTAAAAGGTCGACAGGGGATGCTTACTCCTATATGGCACCTCATCCCACTTCTGTTTTTAGAGGTCCGAGTTTGCTCTGCTCCATTTTGTATTGTTTCAATGGACTTTCGCGCATGATTACTCTTTGTTATCTTCATATTTCACAGATGAGGACCAAACCACAATTTTACACCTCCCATTATTGTCACATTGACCCTAGTTTAATTGACCTCGGGTCAGAGTCAAAACACTTTTCTAGTTTACAGCTCTCTTAATACCAAACCAGAAATCTCCATTTTGTTTATCTCAAATATTGTGAGCAAGATCAACATTGTTAATATACCAAGAGAAAGACAGATCTACATTAAAATCAGCATGCCCCAACTTCCGACCTCAAGGTCATAATAAATTCTATCACAATAGTTATGACTTGTTTTAAGGTCAAGGTATCAAAGTATCAAATATTTAGTGACGTATATTAAGAAAGGTGTTGATAACTTACTTATGGACGATGTTTATGATAACTTACTTAAGAATGTTGTTATGGAACCTGTTGTAACTGGAGAGTGTTACAAGCCCTCCACCTGCTATGGACATTGAGAAGAATATCTGAACAGCTGCGTCTTTCCAGACCTGTTATAACACATTAAAAATTGTCTATACTCTTCTGACCACGATTATTTTTCCAATAAACAAATGTGAGGTTTCATAAGGAAAATATGTTTAGATTTTAAAAATATTTCATTAGTGTGATTTCCAAATCTACGTTTCTAAAACGATATCGGTAACCTATAATTAACCTAAAATCTTGGCTCCTTGATATCTGATCAAAGACACTAGTATTTCATATATACAGTTCTATTAACTTCAGAATATACTTGTCATTCAATATGACAGATGCAGGACTAATGGACTTATAAATAAACCAGACGAATCCGTTTAACAAATGATCTAAGTATGATAAGGCATCTCCTATCATCCACTTACCCGAGGATCGAGAAGCCGTTCAAAGTCTGGCACTATGTAGTAATATATCCCTTCTCCGGAGTTACTGAGGAATACGCCATTAAAGAAAAGGATCAACAGGACAACATATGGGAATATGGCGGTGAAATATACAACCTGAAATTTACAAATAATATATTTAAATATTTCTTTATTTTTTCCATAAGGGACGGGCCCGGAGTGGTGTTAGAGGAACACACTTATATATGTTTTTAAAAAGGCTGCTTTTTTAGAAAAAAATATTCTGTGGCTATTTCTTCAAAATATAAAATGAATGAATCATATTTTTTCTTTTACATAACAATATTTTGTATGTACTTTAAGCTAAAAAAAAAATGTCTGCAAAACATAATTAGTAAATAGGTGAAATTTCATACATATCACTTGAAAAAATTACAAAGGCGAGTTTAAGTACATATTTTTTTAAAGTATAAATTATAACAAACGGAAATAATTATTATTTTCCATTTTAACAAAATGCTAAGAAATTGTTGACTGTTGTCGTGACGACACTTCCGAGATTATTATGTATTATGGGTAAGGAAGAACTGTTACCTTTCCGGTAGATTTGATTCCTTTAATGAGACACAGGAAACAGATGAACCAGGCGAACATAAGACACAGAACCAAGTCCCACTTAGGTTGTCCGAACTCCTCAATTCCTGAGCTCTGGTCTAAAGCAACATTTCTGAAAATAGAAAATACAAGGATAAGGAACATCTAAATATCTTCGCCCATATCATGTATCATATGAACTAGACTTAATTCAGTACTGCCTACTGTAACCAGCGAGGGAGAAAAATGCGACGGATAAGGTCAGGATTCGAACTCAGGTCCTATGAATCACTAGTCAATTGCTCTATGCCAATTAAACTAACTGACCACGGGTAATCCAACATGCATGACTGCCACACTACTTATGTCTAAAACTTCAGAAATTTGTGCTTGAATTCAAGTAATTTATGTAAAATGTCAGTACCAGGAAAAGGGTGAATAGTAAACTGAAATTGTCTGACAGTTAGTGAACTCCTAAACTTTTTATAAGGTGCTTGAAGATTTTTCGGTACTTTTTCATTTGAATCATATGTATTTATGATAATTGAAAATACTGAACAAATCAATAGGCTTTCTTTGAAATATTTTGCATTAGGGGGATGATTATAACTGAGCGAAGGGTTAACATATCATTTCTATCCTAAACTCAAAAAAAATTTACTCTCAGAAGAATCTGACCTGGACAAACTGACACCAAGTTCCATCTAAAATTTATGTCGGAAAGAAATGTGACTATATACAGTAATCTTACTCCCAGTATTCCTCTGACGCTAGCTTCCGCTTCCGGCCAGTTGCATTGGTAAACTTTTTAGCATCCCAAAGTCCAACAAAAGTGTCACCATTGTAACACGTTCCGTTGGTATATTTCTGTCCATTGGTGCATTCTGTCAAAGGTAGCTTTGTACTGCAATCTGCAACAAATTTATTATAGTACTGAAGTATACTTCTGTTTTTGAAGACTTTTAAAATTGAAATATCTTTACTGGCAAAATTCCAACCGCCTTCTCTTATTACTAGCGCGTGATTTCAGGAACCATCGGGAGAGAGAGAGAGGGGGGGGGGGGTCCTTAGATTAGCTTAAAGGTGCTTGGACACAGATTTAAAGTTAATATTTTCTCAAGTTTTCGGTATAATATCATGGCTTATATGTTGCAATAGCATTTCAAACGGAAATATAAATAAAAAAAACTTATTTTATCTGGAAATTATTGAAACTACAAATTTCGGAACGCGTTTGAGTGATACATCCTAGCACTTTCATAAAGCAAACTTTATCCTTAATACTAAAAGAAAAGTAAAATTTTTGTTGTGTATTAATGAAATATATTCAAACTATAATCCAGAAAATTCAGAGTAGAAATGTAAGAAAGCAAAGCCAACTAGCTCACCAGTATTGTCAGTCTGTGCTCAGTGATGTATGCAGAGTTTAACAAATTGAACACACCCGGTGAAACGTAAACATTAACAATAACAGAGCTCGTGCCCTGTTTACAAAAACAGTTTACGTTTCACGGGTGTGTTCAATTTGTTAAACTCTGCACACATCACTGAGCACGGACTGACAATACTGGTGAGTTGGTTTTGCTTTCTCACATTTCTACTCTTTATTTTCTGGATTATAGTTTAATATTTTTCATTAATGCACAACAAAATTTCTACTCTTATTAAGTATTAAGGAAAAAGTTTACTTTGTGAAAGTGCATAGATGTGTCAATCAAACGCGTCCTGAAATTTGTAGTTTCAATAATTTCCAGATAAAATAAGTTTTTTTATTTTATTTCCATGTGGAATGCTGTAAAAACATATAAGTCATGATATTATACCGAAAATTTGAGAAAATGTTAACTTCAAATCTGTGTCCAAGCACCTTTAAAGTAAGGACTTTTGTATCACTTGTCATTGAAAAATTCATGTAGTTTTTTTAAGAAATCGACATACAAACATAATGCAAACAACATAATATTTATATATAAACTTGTATTTAATAGATTTACATGTTTATTAAACAACTATTGCAGTTTGTTATATTCACTTATTTCAACTCCGCTTTGAAGAAGATTAAAACTGCAGAAGTGCTTTATAGTTATCATTAAGGTTGTAAAATCAGGGATTTCACACATCAGACACCAGAAAGGGTCCGCCGGGATAAAACAAGGCGATAATGACGTAACCAATCACATTTTCTCCATTCATCAGTACTATACTCCCTCACAGAAAGGCGTTATCGACAAATATAGTGAACATTTGACGTTAATACATTTAACGCACTCTCGATTGTTGAATAAAGACAGATTTTAATTTAGAAATACAGGAATACACATGGAGATTCCATGTATAACATTTCCAGTTTATTACCAACGAAAATTAACCAATTATACTAGGCTAGTATTTTTGCAACAACAACAAAAAAAGAATAACGGTAACGTTTTCATACTTGTGTTCTAGAGACTCTAACTCCTCGTGTATGGTCTAACATTTACGTTTCAATCTGATTCCTTTGGATACTTTCGAAAATGTGAAAGTCTACAATGTCAGACGATGACTCTGACTCACTGTATTGAAATTATGATTTTCAAATATTTGTTTGACCATTATTTTCATACTGAATTTCCTTACTTATCTTCGTTTTACTTACCCTGACAGGGGATGCTTATATCCTCCACAGCGAGTGTAAACAGTGGAAATTTGGGTAAATTATAATAAATGTACAATTAATGCATAGTGTAAAGTACAATCAAGATAATAGGTTTGCGTCATCTTGTACTGTAAAATCCATATGGGTCAAAATGTTGTAATATGCAAAGAAGTGCAACTAACTGCTTGTAAGGGTTAAGGATACTCTCTATATATGAGTATAAGAAGGGATGAAGTTAAGTTATTTACCTCTGGTGTTCCAGCTGTTATCACACGTTATCCACGGTAGGTTACTAGTGAAGGAAGCAAAGAAATAGTAGTAGGACCAGGCCAGGATCATGTTGTAATATAGTGACGTCAGAGCAGACACCGACACCATAGCTATTCCTACCCCTACAAATCAAAATTATCATATGTCAAATTATATTTTATATGTATTTTTAGCATAATTGAAATTGTTTATAAAATTTACAAATGCGTCCTGAAACGCTTAATTTTTTTGCTCATTACATAAAACACATACATATAAATTGTATTTTATGAATTGGCAATACTTCCACTCTTTCTTCCATTATACATGTTATAGAAAACTGGCGGATCATAACAATATTGAACACTTTTTCTTTATTACCTTTTGTAGATTGTTTTCTCCTTTATTGTAATTTAAAAAACAAAACACATTTTCAGTAAAAACGTTTTTGGGAAAAAATGTTAAAAAGTTGCGATATTGAAATTAGAAAAATCTTTCTTATTTTCATTATCGCTTGTCTTACTGAAATAAGCTATTAGGCCAAACCAAAAAAAAAATGAATTAGTTGCTTTCTCTGTCAGACGCACATGTATTATATTATAAAACTAAACTCGCCTTTGAAAAGCGGTGCAAATTTCCAGCAAGTGAGAGGACCGCTGCTACAAAATTGTCCTAGCGAGGCCTCCATAAAAAATAGGGGTACGCCAATTAGAATCATCATCAAAATGAAGGGAATCAGAAAGGCCCCGCCTCCATTACGATAACATAAATAGGGAAATCTCCAAACGTTTCCAAGACCAACGGCGTAACCTAACATTGAAAGAAGAAAGTCAAATCTTCCCGTCCAGTTTCCGCGTTCTTCGTTTTCATCTTTTCCAAACATTTGTTTTCTGCTGTCGTCGGTTTCCTCTGTTGCTATGGTAACCTATAAATATGCATTTATGTTATCTTTACATTTGATTTTAGAATCGTAAGACAAAACTTTAAAAATTCAATATAGTGAAAAGATTTTTTTAGCCATGGTTCCATTACGTTTGCTATCTTTTTAAGATATTTTTCTCCATCGAAAAATGTTTTAATACCTTCATCTTACTACTATTAATTATTAATTGAATTTAATTCAAGTTTATAGGATAATTTTAAAATTAGTTCTGAAGGAAATTGCTAATGATTTTTGTTCTTCGAATATTTTCATTATTTTTATTGGACCATTTATTATATGAACTATTAATTATGTTAGTTACCTGAGATGCTCCGTTGGCAGTCTTGCTATTCTTTCTATAGATCCCCGGGTCGATATTGTTGGTCATAAGATCGGGGGGTCCCAGACTTCCCGTGTCCCCTGCGTTCCCATTGGAAGTCACGTCCGACATACTGGACTCCCATTTTTCCTGTATAATACTTGTAAATTTTGATTGCAAAAATAGCAAATAGATTCCTTTCAAAACTTTAAGAATAGAAATGTTGTGGCTTGTTAAAAAATATGTATGAAATCATAGAATACTAGTATTGCATAAGACTTGAAAGGAAGGTCCCTGACAAAAATGCCGCATAATAATGCAAAATCATATCTTATGGGTACATCGTGCATTTCACATTTAATTTATTATGTCAAGTCTCAAAATCAATTTTGTGATTTTTGTCAGTTTGAAAAGAAGCCATATCTGCTTCTACTTATGAAATAAGATGTTGGTCAATGTTACTTGTTATTTGTCAACGGAGTAGTAAGCTAACAGCTTTTCTGTATACTGGGAGATTGCCTTTCTTTGTCAAAAATTACATCACATGCATTATTCAATGCAGAGTTAGGTTACAACAACTATCTGGATTTTGCCATCTTATCCAGAAGGGATTTTCACTTTAGAAAGAAGTCTAAAGCTTATGACTGACGATTTTGGTCAAACAATTCTTCTTCCATTAAACTAACAAATCTAAGCATTGATCTTGTGTACCGCTTGCCTAAGCTTTGTTTTTGCAGTCTTCGTAACTGAACGACATACATGTTACTCATGAAACATAATATTAACATAGAATTTTTATCCATGGGATGTGCAAGGTCTTATAGAAAAGATTAATGAAACTTGTGTCCTCAAATCAACCTTTAAAAGCAAAGGTTTTCTCTTCTTTTGTTACGGGTACAGTCCTGTTGTTAATTAGAGCGTGACGACTTTGTGGGTCCAGGGTATCACAAACACACGGTTATCGATTGATTTTGTTGATCAAAGCTTGGAAGAAAGTACAGATTAATGTTTCCCACCAGAATCGCGCTAATCGTTTTATATTTATCTTATAATTTCGGTTTACCACAAAATCCATATCTAATTTTTAAAAAGTTTGCTATGGTTTTGTAGAAATATTTTTACTCTATACAAAGTAATTAAACCTTCAGTGTACTAATTATGGCGACTTGTGACACATTTACTGCATGTATCTTCCCTTGATAATTTCATGTCTTTTTCGAAAGAGGAACTTAAATAATTGACATGAACAGCTGATTGACTGGGGACGCTAATTCAAATGTACTGATTACAACTTCTCGCTTGGCTTACCTTTCGGCGTAAACCCGACATTTGTGTTAATCCCCAATTAATCCACCTTGTTTAATTCATCATTAGTCACTTTGGGAACCTGGATGCACCTTGATGTTGAATTCACACCTGAATGCGACCATGACGGAGCACTTCCGGCATTTTTTACAGGCTTCCAACTGACCTCAAAATTAGGATACAGTTTATTCACCTTTTTGTTAATTTACCTGGGAATACCTATGGTAACTCAGGCGTGGCGACACTAGCATAAGTAATCGAGTTATTAATAGCAGATGACGTCAATCGATTATAGAGCTTAATTCAAATACATTTTGAACTAAAGATATGTTTGCTGTTGCATATTTATTAATAACCCCTTCTGACAGTCTAAAGCAGCGAGAGTTTGGGAAGACGAATTTGACATTCTATGTATTTATTTAAGAAATTACTCAATTTCTTTTTCTAAGCGGAATCAAATCCCAGAGTGGATTTACATAAGAACACATTACTAGGGTACCACTAAAAATATTTAAAAAAATCTAAGAAGACCAAAAATTCTTTGAAATCAGTGTAGTTATTCTCTTCTGAATGTTTAGCTTTTATATACCTTTTTCTATACATGTAATTAGTTCACAAAACATACATATCCATGCATTCAAAATCGTTATGTGTCATTTCAATTCTGCATTTCTTTTCAAAGGCTTCTGTGAACCAGATTATTATTCAAACGTTGAAATGAAATTATCTATTGGAGGTATCTTCAAAGGGGCTATACAATAAAAAAAAAAAAAAAAAAAAAAAAAAAAAAAAAAAAAAACATTTTTGTTACGGAAATGGTGTTTTATATCGACAAAGTCGCATCAATGTTTGCAATTAGTGGCATGCTTCAGAGTACATTCTGCTGGAAAATTCCTTCAGTCGGTTGCTTGCGGGGGAAAAAAGATCTTTTGTTCGGAATGGCTTTATACGAACGTTTCCTTAAATTTACAACGTTGATTAAAAAAAAGGAATTTAATATTTTTGGGTCTTTAACTTTAAGTAGTAAACAGGCTATACATGTACTCTGAATCCTATCGGCGTAAGGAAATTGAAAAATATTTCACAGATTCGCATTTGGTTAAATGGTTCACATCTGATTCACACCACTTTTCAGAGATAATGTCATAGTTTTCTGTCATGTTTTTTTCCCATTGAACCATTCAAACCACGTGATCATAGTACTGTTTTCCTTCTAAAGTTATATAAAAATAATATACATCCAGTTAATATTTTTTTGTATGTTTAAAATAAGAGATGAAAATATAACATCTCAGAAATCATCTGCAAAAGGTATGAGATATACTTAAAGAGTCCAGGTCTTGTTCGATACATTTTCTTCCTTCCTGTTACATTTGATACCAAAGGATCCGGGATCCTAATCCCTATATCTGGTCCGAGTCGCATTTCCCTCTTTCCTGTTTACAATAATATCAAATGACACCCAGACGTCAGTCAAATATGCATTCACTTTTTTAAGCACATTTAGACATTCTGGACTGATTTTCACAGCACTATAGTGCTATTGACATATTAGTCTCACACATTGAATATTGAATACGTTCATTCATTAATTCAATTATCATTCTGAATCACACTCACGAAGATGTGTTGTAAACTAATGTGTTAAGCTTAGTGCCTTCTATATTAAAGTGTACTTTTTTTTCGATAATTTGAGATGGAAAACGTGCGTTCAGTGTTCTTTCGTGAGCTTTTCTTCGCCTTTTCCTCTTCATGTTGTGAACTGTGTGTCTCAGATGTGTCGGTCTTATATGAAGTAGAAAATTAATGTTCTTTTTTCAACTCAGTTAATATCTGGAACAGAGACAGACAGAAGAAGATCAATACAGGGCGTGCTGGGGCTTCCTTTTCTTGATTGTCTTGTTTCTATAGCAAAAAGATTCAATCACGCCGCACTATATCTTTGTTATTTGTGATATATTGATATATACTTTGTATTCCATCTTAAGAGATTGTAGGTTGACGATGTGTTCGGTGTTATTTGGCAAGGTCTCGTGAAAAATTTGTGACTTTGGCCACCAAAATTAAAAATAACGCGGAAGCGTGATTTTGGTCTGTCTGCCTGTCCACGTTTTAACTTTGGTGATATACGCGCAACTATAGTTTCCTTTCATTGTGTTGACTTGAAACACCTTTCATCTTAAGTTACGTTTCCCCCCAATCAATACTAGTATTATTTAGAATTCTTGCATCTCGTTTTACACACTACTGCATTTGTATAAGTGCATGCGAACATCAATTTGCCTTGAAGACATATATCTATTCTGCACGCAAGTTTCATTATTATTACCATTATATATATATATATATATATATATATATATATATATATATATATATATATATATATATATATATATATATATATATATATATATATATATATATATAACAAATATTTTTTTGTGATGTAAATTCATGGTTCTCTAAGTGAAACACAATAGTATCCAGTGATCAGTTATAAATGTTTTAAAGATTTACAAATGCATTTGTACAGTTGAATCTCTCGCACAAATCGTCATGAAGGAGGAAAAATGACAGATTTACTCCAAAATTTTATTCAAAATATGGATTTTTACAGCAATAAAAGTAAAAACATAAATGGACCTTGGTACAAAAAAGAGTATAGGAGTATAGAAAAACTGTTGATAAAGGTACATATGTAAGTCAAAAAGGTGTTGCATCTAATTAAATAACAATATTGTTAAAAATTCACATTCTCTGTGTGGGTATAATTTTAACAGCGTGTGCGCTTGGTGGATCCTTTCAACAGAAACAAAGAAACAAACAAAAATACAGCAGACTTCAACAGAAACAACACTTTGTGTTTAAGTTATATGTACAAATTTCCCTCCCCTAGCTCCTCTTGGTATGACGCTTTGGTTTTTTGACGTCATTTCGGCGGTGGTGTTGTACATGATGACGTTTCAAGAGGTTTCTCATTTGCCGTTTTCGGTCACTGCTGTTAAATCTCCGATGCTTCGCCATTCGGTTCCTGAATTGACTACGGTGTCCTTTTCGGTGAAATTTTGGATCCCCTTTTTTCATAACTCGATGTTCTCCAAGCTGCCCGCGTCTTTTCAGTGCCATTTCCATGCGTTTCTTCTTAAATTCCCTTTTGTCATTATCTTTTTTATGAAGCCTTTTCGTTTCTTTCTTCTCTTTGTGTGATGCATGTTTTGGGGACTGTTCCACTTCGCCCCGTTTCATTCGATGAAGAGCAATGTCTCTCTCCAATTTCCTTTCCAGAATGGCCCTCTTCAGGCGTTTTACCCTTGACAACGCGTCAGTGTAACCCCTCTGTATTCTTTTCAAATCGGATCTTTTCTGACGCGATAACTCTTTATCATCGAATCGCTTTACTCTGGACAATTCCTCATCCTCCTGAAGACGTTTGACTCGTTTAAGTTCATCTTCCAAACGGAGTTGATCAGCTACTTCCACAGACCTCTTCTGCAACGAGCGAATCTGAAAGATTTCAGTTGACGTAAGTAATAATAGGTAAACAAAACATAAGTAAAAACTGCTGGAATTCAATTAAGGAATAACTGACTTTTGGGGGGGGGGGGGATTGTGATGTGATCAATCAATTTGCTCGCGTGATAATTTGCATAAACACCGAAGGCGTTTATGAGTAAAATTATCACGCGAGCAAATTGATTGATCATCATCATAAAACCAAAAAAACAGACAGTTATTCCTTATATTTACATTTTTACCTGATCCTTGATTCAATTAAAAAAATTCAATAATAAGAAATCTTAGCATCCCCACCAATTGTATTACTAAACAACACGCAGCGAAAAAGTATGCAGTTCTGTCACGTGCTGAGCAAATCGATTTATGGGGTTATAAGGCCATTACCTTATTTGTAGATTTATCTCAGAGAAAGACACTGGAAAATGTAAATAATCAGAAATAAAACATTATGCTGTAATGTTTCAATACGAAAGTCAAAAGGAGAGAGTGTAATCAAGAGAATATGATTTGAAGTGCAATTTTCATTTGATAAACAAATTGCTGGTGTTAAGAAATACATGTAGGAAGTGTCTATTTAAGGGGTTGGTACAGGATTTCCAGTTGGGTAGGGGGAGACAAGCTTAATGATAAATGACAACAGAAACTTACGCTACTTGGTTTTCATATGAGTTTAATAGCATGCAATTTAGCAGGAAATGCGATCCTTCGTTGTATTTAATCTACAATAGCAATTAAGGGTAGGTGCTCTCTTGACAGTTTCGAATGACTTTCAAACAAAAAAAAAAGATCCCAGTGCAATTATTACTTGCATATTGAATCGAAGTCTCAAGGAATTAATATCACTGCACCCATTTCTATATTTGGAGATTAAATATTACCTAATCGAAAAACTCATGTAAATGATAGAAACAATGTCCCCGATGGTTATGCAATGATTCTCATCATCAGTCAGTATAACACTCTGAAACTGTGGCAATTACTTCGTGCGTGGTTGCACTTTAAGGAATTTTTAAATCGAAGGTTAGACACAAACTAAGCTAAATGAAAAAATATGGTTCTTGTTTTTTTTTATTTTCGAGAAATTGAAGTCTGCACTGCGTCAATAACTTCATTGTTTCCCTACGGGAAAGCTCTTAATTAACTTTGCATCTTTTATGTGTATGCCGCCTGTATTAGCAGGAGTCTTATTGAAACTTGATAGAAATGGAGGCTAAACTTTTGAACATGATTCCAACAGTTAGTTCAAACACTGGAATACTGTACCTTAATTTTTGTGTGTGTGAGTTCGTTTTTGTTTTTGTTTTGTTTGATTTTTCTTTTAATGTAGCTATATGGAAATTTGTTTGCAAATTTATCTTCCCTTTTAATCTTAATGACAAAATATAGTTCTACTGTTTGAAAATATGACGAGAGGAAGAACGGAGGAACTGCTGAAGGTTTTTTAATCTTACTTATATTTCACTTTGAAGGGGATTTCGCCAAAAGAACAGGAAACAAAAGGATAGCAGATCAATTCAATGTCCTCTGTATCCCCATTGTTAAAAGAAAAAAAATATCAAAGAACTGTAAAGTATTTTTAAAATATCAAACAGGAAAAAAATATAATGACCAGTTGCAGCAAGCTTGAAGACAATTTTCTAGTTTATTTAACCTTTTGGCTTGTATGACATCTATCAGAGACGCTAGTCTTGCTTTTATTAGCTGTCTGTCTCCACAGGAACTTTCGAAAACTTTGCTGCATGGCCGTAGGAACCGGGGGGGGCACGGGGGGGCCGTGCCCCCCCCCCCCCAATAATTTTGCCGATATATAGATTACTATAGTAAACATAGATAATGTGTGCTTGTGCCCCCTCAATAAAAACGTCTGATGACCTTTTTTTTCTTTTCTTTTTTTTTTTGCTTGTTAAGGAATTTTGGTAGTTGAAATTTTTTTTTTTTGCTTGTCAGGAAATTTTTGGTAGTGCCCCCTCAACGTCAACTGAAAAATGTATGGCTGTGCCCTCCCCCCCCCCCCCCCAAACTGAAATTGCTTCCTACGGGCCTGTTGCTACGTAACGGCTACGTACTGCTGGATATCGCTTCAAGGCGAGGCCTATGTAGGGATAACGATTCATACAGTGCTTTCAACTTAGATATCTAGCCCAGACTACCTGCTACTATCCTGAACGCAGCCCTGATTCAACTGAACTTGGCACAAAGCATCCTCGAAAATAGAAGAATCAGATTCAATGTATAATGACCATATTTTGTACCTAATAAATGAATGGTCCGATATTTTAAATCATGGTAGCATTTTGAAGATGTAATCAAATATAAATGCTCCACCAAAAGAATTTATAAAATTTTGATTATTGTCCAATTAATTACACCTTGAATTTTACATTGAACTCTATGGGCAGTGCATGTTTTTATAAGATATTGTAAAAATAATTTAAATTTCAAACAAATCTCTTGGTGAAAATATGCATAAACTCCCTCTTTACTGAACTATGAAATAAAATGAATTATTTACCAAAGAAATTTTGAGAAATTGAAAATTTTCTTTTTTTCATCAAGGACAGATAATTCTTCAAAAACTTTTAACATTCAAAATGACCATCTCCCTACATGTTATAAGTCGCGTGAATTAGGTTCATTTCACTTTTATTGTTATCTAGCAATGCATTTTTGACTAGTTTAAAATTATTTAAAATTGTTCAAAATCCCTTCATTATACATTGAATACCTTAAGGTGGACCGAACCTTTTACCAAAGGGAGACAATTGAGAAATAGATATTGCGAGGTGAACTCATATTCAATCTTCTCCTTCAAAACAACTGGACCAGGAATTCTTTTTTAGTTTGGCGAAAGCTGACCCATGAAGTGAACACTTTCTTAAATGGACCTATGTTTTCTGCTTCAAGCTTGGTTTATTTTCAAGACAATCAGTGTAACGTGACAAATCAAGCACAGAGACTTAATTTCTCTCGGAGTTTTGAAAACAGTTATTAAAAAAATCGTATACTAAAAACTTTAGTTGTTAGAATATGATTTTTATATCTATTTTTACACTCCAGGAACAAGCCTCTGTAATCGAAGTAGCTCAGTGAACTACACCCGGTCAGGTTTCCTATTACTGTCGCATAAAATATTCATTCCAAATATCAATACAAGGAAACGTGTCTGCTGTTAGGACATCAAATTGATATCAAGTGTAAATACACAAATACATATTTATATTGATTTTGATAAAACGCTATTGTCCTTAGTATTCAAGTTGATTTCCTTGTTTCATGCGTCACGAAGCTTAACCATCAGGAATACGTTGCAGTGTCAATAGAAGATCGATTTCATGTTAATAAAAATTGCTATCAGTAACTCTTCTTCGCGCGCTCTCTCTCTCATTTTTCGTTTACTGAAATCTTGCATGTCAACAAGTTCATTATCAAATTAAGCAATTCATCACGTCCAGCCTATGTTAAAAAAATTTTGAATCCCTATTGTTTTTGTAAAGAATTCAATGATTGTAAACTGTCCTCGGGTATTTCGATAGAAAAGGAATGTTAATCATATCGCAATGTATTAGAATGTTTTCGTAAATTTGTGTTTTTCTGAGATAAAAGTACTGTTAGACCCCCCTTTTCCCACAAAACACAAAAAGGTTTCAAAAAGAAACCAAAGAATGGCATCAAAGACAGTCTTCTCTAGATTGGTGATGAATTTTGGATGCAGTAAGTGCTCTAACCAATGTAACATTTCTAAGATATGAAGTACAGTACCAATCAGACCCAACCTGACACCCAAGCAGACTGCTTTCTCAGAATTTGGGACTGTTCTGGGACCGCTTTGGGACTTTTCCAGAAAGGGAATCTAGCGGTCCCCAAAACTGCTTTCTGGAAATGCTTTGTTTATCCACGTTAAGCAGTCCCAAAGGCAGTCCCAGGGACTGCTTTCTGTCAGGTTAATTGGGTGTAGTTGGTTCTGTAAGTAACTGGAAGCGTATAATTTAATATGTCCATGTAGAAAAGCTATCTGCCTGTTTGTGAACGTGTCTTTCAGACACCTAACGGGTGATCGTTAAGTTAAAATGATATATCTACCTAGCTATAAATTTAAAAATGTTAGGAGACGGGCAAAGGAAGCAAATTATGTAAGCAATAATGGACGAGTGATAATAGTAGAAAAGGGAATTTTGTGAAGAGTATAACATTTGTTCTATAATAGGAATATACCTTTCACTAAGAAAATAGTGGGATGGAATATTTTATTACCCGTGAGGTCAAACCATCGGAGGCCAAGACTGACTTGATGAAATTTACTATTTATTTGTATGTTTGGCCATAGCACTCAGATTGATGTATTAATCAACGCATAATACCGTTGATTTGATGGTATGACAAATAACCTTCTTCCGATCCTCCAGATTACATGATGCGAATAGTGCTATAGACACGACAGAAGTATAATACAGTGTACTGTGACCATTCGCGTCCCTGATTGATGAAAACTTTGCATTTCATGTTCTTTGCATTTCATGTTATTCAATCAGTTCTTTGATAAAATAATGAGACCTCCATCAGCAGTAATTAATAATTCATCAAAAACAGAAAATGAGAAAAATCAAGGATGAATAAATACTTTTACTATTTACGACTAGCTTATTTATTTTCTTTGAAAGAGGTAGAGAGGATCGAATTGATCATCTTGATTTGACCAGAGGCTTGGTTGTGTTGATGCGTTGATGTGTTGACGTGTACGGAATTAACTGTTATGATCAAAAAGTGTGAATCCAATACCTTATCAATAATTTCATCCTTCAAGTATAGGAAAAATATGTAGTCATAAGTAATTCGCTTGTAAATTGAAAACGCGTCATCTAACATCTATTTCCACAAACGTGAATTAGAATGGACACAAAACCCTTGGCTTGCGACGATGGTCAACTAACGGACATTGGAGAATATTTACTATTTGCCCCCAAGTTTATTTAGAGACAATAATCACTGCTTCATCTTTAAAAAATCTGGAAATAAAAAGGTTAAAATAAGTTTGGGAACATAAAAAGTATGCAAGATGTAATGATGTGATGTGAAGCAAACTCTTGTGATATACCAAGTATCAATTTACTTTAAGTCTTCAAACCCTCAAAAAGTGTCGAGCTTAAGAGATTTGTGATGGACTCTTTAGCAGCAACGTCACTAATTTTGGTACACCGGGTGCGTATATGTATATGAGTGGCCTTATATTTAGATACTTCAAGCTGCTACGGTAACCTTGAACTTTGAGTCTAAAAATATTGAAGACCGCCTAAAATTTAACTCAATGTATCATAAAATACAGTCAAACCTTGTCTCGAGAACTCGACGGGACAAAATTAAACTTCGAGATATCCGAAGGTTCGAGATTATGAATGTAAAAAAACATTAAGAAAACATGGATGGGACTGCCAACTCACTTCGACATATCCCTGGTATTCGAGATATCGGCCGTGTTCGAGATATAGAACGAAGTTCAACTGTGTTGTATTTTAACAATGATAACATTTATGGCCGTGTCAAATAGTGTTTGTTTATCACCCTTTTATACCATTGTAATAAATTTTATTTAATAAATAAGTTTAACAAATCCTTTAAATATCCCCAAAATGTATTTATAAGGGATTGATTCAGCCATATACTAGTAATTAGTACTTGCAGAATATTTAAATGGTTTTTGAAATTAAGTCACGATATGTTAACTTTGAACTAGGTGACTCACTTCGTAATACCATGTCTTTAAATATTCATAATAAAACAAAAATGGATCCATTACATTCAATCTTCAAAGAAGATAGACACCAGCGTAAAATTACGTCCTACGTAATGATTTTATCCCCGATTTTCCATCATTAGTCAGTTAAGACTTCATTAAACATTTTTTCCAGTAAACTGTTTTTAATGTCAGTTGCCTGAGTCAAAATCAAAAATTTTAAAAATATAAGTGTCGGCTGCAATGTACTAGTGCCATCCTTCGTTCTGACCATATGGAAATTCGAATGAATTTTCTAGTAACCAAAATGTTATGTTTTCATATATAACTTCAGTTTATTATATCTTCTGTTTTGTATTTATTTGTTTGTTTTTTTGTGTGTTTTTCGTTGATGCTTCATTTGTTTTATTTTATGATTGTTTATATATGCCTTCGTTCCCTCTTTATTGATCAGTCTGTATAAAGGTCTTGTTCTGAAAAAAAAACATGCTTTAATTGTCCAGCATATTATGTTTAATCTTTATTAAGTGTATAAAACCTGTTGAAAATAGGACCATGGATCCAAAAGCTTAAGTATTTTTGCTCTTTAGATAGCAACTTTATTCAAACTTCAGTACATTCTATTCATGATTCTAATGTTGACCGCTAATAAATTAATGTCAATACGGGTACCCCCCCCCCCCACCCTCCTCATTTTATTTTTTCAACTTAAACTTGATAATACCTTAGTTTCAGACACCATGAAAGAGATCAATGTGTCATTTTATAAATTGAACATTAACAGATGGCAAAGTTGTGTAATATTGAAAATCTATATTGAAAATATAACCAGGTTTTTAATTACTAAATCGAAAACAGGTAGTTTTAATGCCGATCGAGTCTTAACATTATAGCATCGGATGCTAAACTTGGTCACAGCATGGGTTTATCCTGTATTGTTTCCAAAAGTCAGAAAGGAGTATATAACTTTGGGTAACAAAACAGGCTAAGCCCCATATAGATAGCACTCGGCATCCTCAGATTTTCAAAATCTATCGATTATTCCAACGGAGATTGAATAAATAATCACGAGTAAAAGTGCTTCTCCAATATTCGATTCATGGTAGTCGTAATGCTAATAAAAACACGCTAGTTAATTAATTGTGCATCCCTATTTGATATGTATATTTATAAGTGAAATAGAAACAGCGTTAAAATAGCTTCTGTATGATATATTCATGTATGTGTTAAATTCGAAACGGGAAGGGTATATAATCATAAAATGACCTTTCATGTGTTGCCTGTCTTAAGGAAGCCAAGATTACAGTGTATAGATAAGAATCAAATATTGTCTTAATATTCTAACATTCTTCAAACATGCTGGATTTTTCAAAATGTCTGAAAAGCATGCAGTATAACTATATTATAACCTGTTTTATTTTTTACATCATACAGATTATGCTAATACTGCTTTCATATACATAGATTTGATCTTCAATGTCGATTTTTCTTAACATTAAATAAATTAATCTCTTCTGATGATACATCCAAATAGAACAAATTTAATTAAAAATGAAATTCAATAATTGTCTCCTATCTAAGATTTCTGTTTTTGCTTGAGAATTTTTTTTCCTCACTAACCCTAATTTTATGAAGATACTAACCGAAAACAAACATTTCTTTTTGCATGCTGTATGCTCTGGAATTTCAAAGCCAAAATGTTTACCCACCTCCGACGCCGCAAAGGACCACGAAGAAACAATAGTCACAAAAAGCAGCAGGAAAACTGAAACACAACGTTCCATGGTGGAAAATTTCTGTAATCACGCCATTCAGACGACACTTACTAAATGGAAATGGCTATCAGCTCCCTTCAGCTTTGGTATAATCATTTTAAAAATCGATGGCTGCTGCGACTGCGCAGTACACATGAACTGATGAGACCAAGGTCATGTGACTGCTCTCTGCCAGTTTCTGTGTTTTTGCTTTGGAAATGAAATCGATTTTCTACCTCAGATTTGTTGTTTTTAAAATTCTGGTTACGAAAGAATTTCACAATAAACGAACAAATATATGTTTCAAGATGTATCATGCAATTAATGGCCTTTGGGTGGTTTAGGATTAATCATTTTAAGACACCCTGATGAATGGTTCCGCGACTGATAACACTTTGTTTCCCGAAAGGCTTGAAGTAGGCCTACGTCATTCATTGCTTTGTTAAAAATTGGTCATACGTTATTTTTTTTAATCTCTGGAAAACTACGCATTTAATTGATTGTCTTCAAAATCACTTTACAACTGCCATTGATTTGAGACATGTATGAAAAAGAAAGAAGATAAAATATTAGTAAAGGTACTAACAATTCTATATACACTAGCTAGCATTTTTCTTAAATACGTTACATACAATTATACATAAGGGGTTATTTCAAATTTCTAGAGACTTTCACAGTCATCACCGTTTTCAGTTTGACGCTGAGGGAAATAAAAGTCTGGAAACCCCAGAAACCATCCATATTTACGGCAACCTTGGAGCATGAGAAGTTGCAGTTGACGAAACCGTGCTTGCATCTAGCTCCCAAAATTCCCAGTATTGAAATCGAGTCACTCCAGCCAAAAAAGTAGATGCTAGTGCCCGAGGGCTAGACCATAAGTTACAGAGTCTTTTTACAATTCATCTTTAATTTATCCAGTGGCGATCGAGTTCAGGATTTGCTCACTTTTGCGCGGTGGTTGAGAAAGGGGATGATGCATGGGAGAAGGTGGCCACACCCAGTCGAGTCAAAAATTTTCTTACATGCTAAAAAGACTAAAACGTCAACTTATTTATTGTGGGTGGGGTAGGACTGAACCAATGATGAACTTTGCAAACAATTGCTAATAGTTAAAACTGTCCTTGACTTAATGTAAAAAATTCTTTGTATCATATATAAGGAGGGGTTCAGGACAGGTTTCCTGAAGGGATGGCACCTTGGTCATTTAGTGTAAATTACTATGTCATATTTCATCAACCTTAAAAATCCATGCCTCCCCCCCCCCACTCCGGATGGATCCGCCACTAACAAATTCAAAGTTATAGGAATTAAAATTACAAATTAAAAAAAAAAAAACACGCAGTCTTAATGTGTCAACCAACCAGGATGTGATAGTGGATTATAATTTCAATCCATGACTTTTACCAAAACTCCCACAATAACACGACCATTGATAGCACTTTATCAAACAAGCAGATTTTTAAACACTGTGTTTGGACGTTTGTATATATTCTCGTCTGAGGCAGTTGAAGGGGTACATTAAAAATGCATGGGTGAATTATGTGTACATTTGATATATTCATACATATTTCTCAAAATATTTTTTGTTAACAGTATCAAAATAACATTGAAATTCTGTGAGTATATTTGCAAATATTAATTTCCAATTATCTCGAGCTAAGATTCATCTATCACACAACCCTCTTTGGGCACTGATTCAGAAGGCAATGGTTTAGCAAACCTTAAAGAAGAAAATCGTGATTCCCCTAATCTCTCACAAATATTACATTCACATCTGTAGTTACCTGAATCTCACTGTGCCTCCATTATAAGAAAATCACAAGTAAAATGCCCTTTCTATTTTTGGGATTATTAGTGACAAACTTATTCATTGGTATACAAAATGACCATGCTAAGGAGGTAGGTGAAATCTTGGAGAGGCGGATCAAAATGTTCGGTGATGCCATTTTAGGATTTTCCGACATTGAGCACATTTATTCCAACGACACCTCTGTGAGTTTTTTGAACTTTGCGGCATGGAATCATTTGGAGAGCATGGTCCAAATTCTGGAAGAAAGATTAAACAAGATAGTTGACGTCTTGTATGATAATAAGAAACTTATCGAGAAAGCGTACAATAGCAATGACTTCAGGACATTCCGGGACCAAGATCTCTGCTGTAAGGTCGATTCTTCAGATTTGGAATTAGATCTTCAATTCAACCGCATGGTGTCAAAATCTATTTGTTTCATGAAATCAGATTCTTCCCCCGGTGACAACATCGACAAAACACATAGCAGTGTCTTCCGGGAAAACTCGGAGAAGTCGCTATTTTTATTGTGGCAGTACTTCGGAGATTCCTTGGGAAATTATTTCCAGTATCCTGCCAAAAAGTCGAAGTGCGATGGAAAAGTTTGGAATGATCCAAGATTTCAGTAAATTGTTTATTCTTTGATTTATTGCAAATATTGAAACAACCTTCAAAAGTCTAGTCGGAGCAATGTATTGTCTACATTGAGAAATTTTATTGAGATATTCACACACAAAAGAATTTTTAAAGATATTATTGTATCAACGTTTTGGATAAAAAAAAAGAAAATTGACTTGCTTGTTGTTTATATAGGATTGTTGCTGTAAGGTCAAAAAAGAAAAGAAAAGAAAGAAAAAAAAACCCAGTAAAATTATTAAAGCGATTTTGTGCGTCAATATATATAATTAATATGTAAACATAATTTAATATTGAAATAAACATGGTCTTTAATCCGATAATTTTATGCTAGCACATTTTATCAACTCTGTTAATAATACGTCAGACAGACTAGCCCGTAAGAAATTTTGACGTTTGTAAACTTTTTCAACAGTCTGTTTTTATTGATATATTCAATGTAAATAGGTAGATAGCTTTTGTAATGCTTAGACAGTTTTATCAGAGTCGATATTGATCAGAACATATATGTGCACCATGTGTAACGAGCATTCATTAATTTTAGTAAGTCATTTTAAACTTTGTCAACATTTAGTCTGGTCAGGTACATATATTCTAACCGAATGTTAGTATAATATCACCCCCTGTATTTTATTGACCATAATTGGTCAATAAAAAATATATATACGTACGTCCCTGGCTCGAGCCCAAAATCATTTTTAAAAATTTATTAATCAAAATTTAGCAAAGGCAGCAACAAGTTTAAATGATAATATACATGTATCTTGATCCTTTGGTGTTGATCAGTTCTCATTTCTTTCTGCATTTCTTTATCACTGTTTATGTCTCAAATGTGTTCATATTTTTTCTCCTTCAAATTTAAGTCTACTATGTAAAAAAAAAAAAAATTACGAAAATTATACATCTCTCTGATTGAATGGCCTCCCTTGTTACATGTAACTCTTCTGCGTTGGAAGTAAAAAAACATATTGTTCCGCGGGAAATTCGTTCAGTTCCCGCAGCATGCAGTCTGGGACACTGTCGAAATCTTTATCACACGTAGTTATCTTTCAGGGATTGGTTTGTTCACACCGTGGTTCCCAATAAAAAGAATGTGGTCATTGTTCTTGACGCCAGTGGCTCCATGTCCGTGGCTGTTAATGGGATGGGGAGTTCTACACCCACCAGGAGCGCTATCGCAAGAGAGGCAGCCATGACAGTACTGGGGACACTCAGTACAACAGATCATGTACGTTACACTCAGCTTTCTGATATTTTCTTATCTCAAGGTGTAGACGCACAGTGTGTCATTAAAAAAACCCCATATATACAGGTTATACTTTTCACCTACGTGTAATGACCAGGGTCTCCTGGTGATTATGTCAGATACCAATATTATCAGCTATTGTCAACATGGTCAGAAGAAAGGTGGTATGTACATGAATTCAGGCATGGAGGTGGAGGAGCAAGGGGCGTTTTGTATGGAAACTATGCATTCAAAGGCTGGCTGACTCACCTTTTATTGAATTATGGTCAACAGTGCCAATAGCATGGCACGTTACTAGCCCCATGCCCTAGTAAATATTTGAGGGGTTTTTTGGCTAGTAGAATGCAGGATTGCACTAGTCCGGTTAGACTAGTAGAATTTCAAGCTGTTTTTATCCATTTCCATCTTGTTGTTTTAATTAGTTAAAAAAAAAAAATTGTCTGAAGATTTGTTTCTTCATTTAAATTTTTCAACTTTCTCACTGACTTTTTTTTTTTATCTTTCTGTCCATGCTTGGTTATTTATAATTTTTAGTTTCCAGTTGCCTTAAAATTCTTAAAATTTTCCCCGACCGACCCTAAAATATGTGAGCCGATCCTAAAAAAATTATTCGCAGATATCTTTCCAGGAGTAAGCTTTTCCAGTTTCACTATTAGAAATCCTATAATCTCGATCACCTCTGTGTTTCAGAAAATGCATATCCTATACACATTAATCAGAAATGTTTTGACAGTGATTTCCCTGGGGGAAAATGGTAGCATGCTTGCCAATAAAATATTAAAATAAAATATAATGTTTTCCCTACCTACCTACCCTATTTTTTCTCAGGTTGGAATAGGAAACACACTATTTATTTATCTTGGCCTAATGAGCCTTCTTGACTAAATCTAAAGGAATGAAACTAAACTGTCATTTTATTTTTCAAACTTTTAAAAGGGCTTTCCCACCCAGTAAAAAGTGATTCAGGGTTAGTAAAATTTTGCCAAATGTTGTTTGCCTGACTGGGCTAGTGCTGAAAAATTTTTTTGGGCACACTAGGTCAAGTGCCTGTGTTATTGTACTCCCCCCCAACCAAAAAAAAAAAAAAAAAAAAACAGAACCGAGAATGGAAACTTAGATTAGATCAACATATATGTTTTTATTACAGTGTCATGTATTATGTTAGATATCACAACTTAGTTGTCTTAGTGTATTGATTTCATATTTATTTAGCTTTCAGATTGATAGTAGCGATAAATAACTTACAGAGATTGGCAACTCTAATCATAGACAGCCATGTAATATGTGACAGACACTGCATAACACTACAAAATTAACTTTACTTCATTTCACATACCAGTGTACTCTATTTTATTGAAATACATATGTATGAATGTATAGGATTCTTAGTTTAAAGTACCTATTGATATTAAAATATACAAGAAGATAAAGATGAAATTAAATCTTAACGAATCAGTCAGCTTATGTTTATAATCAGGTAGATTGTAATTTTCAATTTACAAAATTGTATTTTATTTTAATCTGTTAATTGAACTAAATTGAGTTAAATGTATGGACAATTTAAAAGTATAAATATGAAAAGGTTGCTTTGTACTTCTTCTTAACAGGTGGGCGTGGTCATTTTCAACAGTTCTGCAGTGTCGTCCATGTGTTCTCCCCACCAGAACAGTCAAGGGATTCATATGTTGGTGCCAGCTACCAGCGACAACATGGACTCTGTACAAGAACTTATCAACAGCTCTGTACCATCAGGTCATTGCATGCCAGCATTTTTAACAAAATTAACAAAAAAACCGCTTAAATTGAATATTGGGATAGGAGGATTTTTTCTTAAATTTTTCTGTCCCTATATAACTTTGAATTTTAGGAATGTCTTTTGACACGCAAGAATAAAATCAATGATTGTTGTAGATAAAAGTCAAGCTCAGTCAAAGCTTTGCCAATGCAAGGTTGTACATCAATGAGAAAAATCATACTGGACTTCATTACTGATTCTTGATATTGTTTGAATTGTTTCACAAACATCACTCTATGAGTGACTGACAATTTTCCTATATTTGCAATTAAGTTGAATCAGTTCAGTTTCAGATTCATTGGTGATTTCTCTGACCTCTTTTTAGCTCACCTGAGCCGAAGGCTCAAGTGAGCTTTTCTGATCGAAAGTCCGTTGTCTGTTGTCGTCGTTGTTGTTGTTGTAAACTTTCCACATTTTCATCTTCTTCTCCAGAACTCTGGGCCAATTTGAATTTTCAATCAAACTTGGGACAAAGTATCCTTGGGTGAAGGGGATTCAAGTTTGTTCAAATGAAGGCCCACACCCTCTTACAAGGGGAGATAATTACGAAATAGCAAAAAATTAATGGCATTATTGAAAAATCTTCTCAAGAACCAATGGGCCAGGAAAGATGAAGCTCATGTGGAATTATTGTCAGGTAGTGTAGATTCAAGTTTGTTCAGATCATGGCCCCCGGGGGTAGGGTGGGGCCACAATGGACGATCAAAGTTTTACATAGGAATATATAGGAAAAATCTTCAAAAATCTTTATATTTATATGGAAGCATCCTCAGATAGTGTAGATTCAAGTTTGTTCAAATCATGACCTCCAGGGGTATGGTCGGGCCACAATGAAAGTTCAAACTTGTAGAGATAAAAATCACAGTCAAAAAATATAATTTTGTTCAAATCATACCCCCCACTCCCTTTCAGGGGTAGGTTGGGACCACTAATGCATTTAAGCTTTTCGATACTAAACTGATTTTTCCTTTTTTCCTAGCCACAGTGCTCAGGTGAGTGATGTGGCTCCTGGGCCTCTTGTTCATGTTTCTAAATGAGTTTCCATGGTTTCAGAAACATTATTTTCATAAGGTTTTCTTGGATGTTTACTACACCAAGAATTGTTTTTTGACATGTTTAGTGTTACATGTAATTCTAAAACCAAAGAGATTTGGACTTTAAACAATATTGAATTGAACCTATTTGATATTGACGAATATATACCATTTAAACAGGCTGAAGATTCCTTAGCTGCCAGAACTGTCAGCAGTAATTTTAGATTAAGCTGCTATTTTAATGTACATGCTTGTTTATTGCCTAGGCATTGTTGAAAAGTTGCAGTTTATTTTTTTAGGTAACACATATTATGGGAATGCATTTTCCAAGGCCTTTCAGCTACTGAGCCACTCCAAGCAAATAAATCCAGTAAGTAGATTTATCCCTGACATGCTACGGAATTTTTCCAACAGGTCTGTCAAGAAAATGTCTGATTATGGAAGGAACAATCAGATTAACTAAATGGAATTGGTTTCCTTGGTATAGGATTATGAAACATTAGATGCCTGTGTCAGTTGTGAGAAAAAGCCATCATATTTTTTTTAGTTTTCATGTAGACCAACCAATGATCACGATTATCTTCACACTTTTGGTCTATAATATATCTGAAATATTTTTTCTTGGGAGGGACCATGGCCATTCAAAAAAGCTCAACTCTTGACAAACCATTTTTTTTTCTCAGCTGTTGTCTTACACTACCTGCTGTCTTGTACATGTGTACATACTTGTGTAGGTAAAGTGGCTTGGCTTCATTTACAGAAATTGTAAGGTTCAGGGGCTGACCATTTTAAATGGATATGGTCCCCATATGCCCAGTGCCTTATGGAATTAGGTAAAAAAAAAGGGAGGGGGGTCATTGGCCCTACTTTTCATAAAATGATGGGGCCATTTTGAAATTTTAGGGGCCTAGAGAGAGAATGTAATTTGGCCATTTTAAAATATGATAGCATGATCATTTTTTGTAACTGCCATGAAAATACATGTAATAAGAATGAATGCTAAAGGAAAGATTTATAATTATTGACAAATCATCTTAACTGACATTGACTTGTTTACATGTACTGGATCACTTTAATTTCTCCTGAATCACACATTCCAACCCACAACCTGCCCTCACTGTCCACACTCAATCCACTAGGATTTTCTAGTCCACAGTTGTCCACGCATCTCAAGAACTGTCCATTCTGATCTATAATGTGTAGACAGTTATTGCCTACATCTGCCACAATGATCTGACCCATGGAGTCCGTTGCTATTTGTCTAAGTTTGAATCTCTTCTTCCTGTTTGCTGGTGTACCATCATATCGGAATCGCACTCTTCCTGTTTTATCCGTAACAACTACCGTGTTTGAAACAAGATCACAAACGCAAATGTCTTCATTGCTGTTCTCTGCCACAAAGAGCAGGGATGATCCTGATTTAAAGATGGGCTTGTCATCTTCACCGATTTCTATTTCTAGCTTTGGTCTACATTCCTGATAACGAACAATTTTGTTTTGGCATCCATTCCACAGGTTTAGGAGAATGTCCCCTGATCTGGTACAGCACAGTCCTCGTGGATGCCAGTTCTGGGGAACATTAACCAGTGTCTTCGTTCTCCCTTGCCTGACAATGTTTACAGTTTTATTGTTAAAATCACTGTATACCAGCTCTCCCTGCCCGGTCACTGAGATGTCTTCGAGCCCATATCTACATGGGCAGGTGACAGTTTCTCGTACAGACCCATCTAAGCCAAATCTATATATGATTCCATTGTCACTGCTTACCCAAACTTGTGTTTCCATGCAGGCCATTCTCCATAGAGGTTTAACTTCAGTAGGAATAGATGCAGACACTGTGGTCTTCATGTCCATAGTCAAATAAGATTATTGGCCAATCAGACTGGATAGTGATACTATTTCAGTCTTTCCTTGTGTTCTGCAAACTTTATGCAAAGTTCTCTCCCCTGGACTGTGTTCCCAAAGGAATTGTAGAGCATAAATCTAAATATCAAAAAAATGATTGATAATTATAATGGATATATTGTTTGATGTTATAATGTGAAGTAATTGATAAAATATACATAGCATTATAAATCCTAGTCTGATTGAAAAATGAAAGAAAAAAATGAAATTTGCCCAGGATGGGCTGTGATGGAGGGTTTGAAATACAGCAAGTTTAAAAGCACATTATTTTGAATACATGTGTATGAAAAAGCTGCGTTTTTTCAAGAACAGCAAAATAATGATTAGTTTACTGGACACATATTGTAATAGAAATAATGAAATATTAAAGCTTTTTATGCCCCGCCATGAATATGGCCGGGGCATATAGTGTTTGTCATGTCCGTCTTCTGTCCTTCCGTCAGCGTTTAGCTCTGTTCAAAGCTCAGTATCAGAAACTATGGCAAGATATTTTTATCAAACTTCATATGTTGATACATACTGATGTAAGCTATTCAACTGCATCAACATTTTTTGACCTTGACCTTTCCTTTGACCTTGACCTCACTTTTCTTAAATTAGTGTATAGCTCAGTTTTAAAGATACCATTCAAGAAAGTGTAATCAAACTTCATATGTTGATACATACTGATGTAAGCTATTCAACTGCATCAACATTTTTTGACCTTGACCTTTCTTTTGACCTTGACCTCACTTTTCTTAAATTAGTGTCAAACTTCATATGCTGATACACACTGATAAAAGCTATTCAACTGCATCAATATTTTTTGACCTTGACTTTTCCTTTGACCTTGACCTCACTTTTCTTAAATTAGTGTTTGGCTCAGTTTTAAAGAAACCATTCATAATATTTTTATCAAACTTCATATGCTAATACATACTGATGTATCCTTTTCAACTGCATCAACAATTTTTGACCTTGACCTTTCTTTTGACCTTGACCTCACTTTTCTTAAATTAGAGTCAAACTTCATATGCTGATACATACTGATGTAAGCTATTTAACTGCATCGATATTTTTTCACCTTGACCTTTCCTTTGACCTTGACCTTACTTTTCTCAATTTGTGTTAAAATGTTGCGTTATTAATGATCCTAAATTCGCTGTCAAGGAATTTTCGTTACGTCTATCTAAAATACCATTTATTTCTTTTTCTTTCACAACTTTGATGAATAAACTTATTTAATAATTTTCTGATGCTCATATTTAATAACTAATGATGTTTTAATGATTGTCAAGCGAATAATCAAACTTGTAATGATTGTTTTTGATGCAATTCAGTGGACAATCTCTGTGACATTTTTTCATATGGTCCGAAGAAATGAAGGAATAGCAGCAGTAAATAAAATCATTCCACTTAATTTTCTTGATTCGTTTATTATATACAAATTTATTTATTAAATTTACTGGGTTTGTTAAAAAAATATTGAATATTTTTAAAATTAAACAATGGTTAAATTTTATGCTTGGGGATGTAACATTTCGTGTCAATTTTGTTACGTCTCGCGCACAGCCGCTTTCAGATACAATCGAAGGAAACTTCGATCGTTATGTTCTATTTATAGCAATTAGAGACGTCGTAAAAGATTTACGAACTATGGCTGTGTTCAAATGTGAAAGTTTCATTTCAAAAATAATCATCATAATTTTATCTATATTTTCGTGTCAAAACGTTACGTCTGTATACACGTGTCATACATCAAATACTCGGGTGACCAGAGGAAGACATCCTGTTTGTATGCTGGTCTCTACTTTCATTTTTGGTGAGACCCGTGCACGTGTTGGATCAGTTCCAAGAAAAAGATGACAGGAGACGCGAGTAGTAGGTAGGTCATTTACATGTTACGTCTCTCATTTTTGGGGGACCTCATCTTTTTCGGCGATTTAAGGATGTATTTTGAAACATATATAATGCCAGATTTGCGTGTTTGCAAAGAAATAAGAATTAATTTTCTAATAAACTGTAAATATTGAACTATGCTTCATTAATATAAGAATTATGCTTATTTATTTTCACACCATGGTTGGACTGATTGTGTCCACAGTTACATCACGCCCCCCCAATCAAGTATTACCTAAATCTTTTAATTCAAAAATGTTAATTTAATTACATGTGATTAAATTTCAACTGATTCAGCTTAATTTAATTGTATCAAGTAATAACCATTGTAAACTCTATTTTAGAAAATTTTAGAAAATATCTGAAAATTTATAAAAGATGTAACTTTGACAAGATTATTAAGCCACAACAGAATGTGTCATTGTTACATCACTATTTATGAATGTGCATATTTTTTTGTTGATTGGCTTCTGACAAAAATACCTAATTGGTGTTTTAAGAAGTGCAAAACACACAATAAACTTGAGTGAAATAGTATGTATTATATATTGTTCTGTCATTCTTTAACTTCATTACATGATGTAACATAGGACACCAGTTTTTGTGTCCAAGTTAAATTTGTGAAAATATCATGAGATCAGTGTTACATCACTATCAAAGTACGAGTATAGATCTTAATATCCTTGTCAAACTACCTTTTCACCATTTTTTTCTTTTCTTTTCAGGTCATAGAATGGCCACTGATCACTTCTGTGACTCTTTAACTTGGAAAAGATCAAGATTGATCTCTTGACAGAAGATAAAATGACATTTGTGTAGAAAGGGGCATATACAATACAATGTATATTATTTAAATAAAACTGAAAATTTGTTCAATTGTTTACTTATTTATTAAGTTAAAATTTTCTTAAAGTTTCCTGTGATCTGATTCAAAGTAAAAACTTAACAATTAAGTAAATTAAAAAAAAAAGTTTGTTGGAAGGCTTCAGTGTCCAGTGTTACATCTCTATATGTTGAAATGAGGCATATAATTTTCTTCCTTTGCCATATGATTATGCAAACTTGGCCAAAAAATGCCCAAATGTAAGTGCAAATCCTTTAATAAAAAATTTGTTCAATTAATTTTAATTTTGGAGGAAATTTTCTTTTCTGTGTGCTGAAGTTTGTGTCCTGTTACGTCTGAAACAGAAGGTGATCTTTTTATGTATTAGTCTTTAGATTTGAGTGTAAATGAGAACAATGGACAGAAAATTTGTTTATAAAGGGGCAAAAATGAGTGTCACAAGTAAGATATAATTCAGTTGTAATTAATTAATTTGAATTAAACTTGAAGTGTCTCCGTTACATCACTCAATATTAATGAATTAAATTTTAATTGTATTTTAATTGTTTCAAGTGCAACTATCTCGGCCTTCCTAGGTGACTTGGTCCTGATACCAATCTTCAATTTGCAACAATTTTTAGAGTGATATCTTAAGTCTGAAATATTGGACACAAAGCTTTGAGTGATGTAACAAAAATTCCTTGACAGTGAATTTAAGATCATATACCCTTGGCGGTGCATTCATGTCCTATGGACATATTTCTAGTTTCAGCTGAGTCTAGCAGTTCACTGTAAAGTTTACTTTATGGTGGTTTAATATATTTTACATGAACTTTCTATGAAAGAACAGTGTGAGGATCAATATTACTGCTCATGGGCCTCTTAAATAATAATTAAAACTTTTCAAAACAATGAGCATGCTGCTGTCATGCATAAATAAATTATACATATGGCATAATGTTTAAACAATTTCATTACTATACAAATTGCAGAACAGCGGAATGAAAAAAACAACAACCTGTCATTGTCCTCCATTGATTACTATGAAATAAACTTAGGTATTTTATCTCCAAACCCTGATATTTATCACTTTGGTTTGATATTCTTCCTGATATCACAATTAATTGTTATCAACATCACCTGATGTTTAATTTGGGGTCCTTAAGGAGAAATAACTGGAAGTTTATCGGAGGAAAATAATATGTCAAATGTATTCAATTTAATACAATCATTATACACACAGTCATTGATTTCTTGTATATGACATAAGTAAAATATTTGTTGCATATATAAAGTACATAATTATACAATGTTGAATAGTAGGCTAGACTATATAGATGCTGTTAATAAATTGTGTTGATCATGTGTTGATAGATGTTTATGTTTGAACTTACTGGTGTTATTAGAGCCACTTGAGTTTCATGAATGCCGGGGATCATTTTTTTTCTTTTTAGTCTGAGTGCATGTCTTGTATTTATGATGAAGAGTAAAATGTGATAATATTTTTGTTCTGTGGATTTATCACACAAATCTCAAAAATAAAGCTGTTGTGCGTGATGAATCTACAGTTATTATTATAGATCATGAGAAAAAGTGTCTAAACTCAAAGGATAATTGTTTTTTAATCTATTATTATTATACCCAATCATGAAAAACTAATTTTATAGCTGTAACTGTCTAAACTCAAAGGATAATTTTTTATCTATATTAGTATACACAATCATGTAAAAATAATTTTATAGCTATAACCTTGATAACTGCACTCAAAGGATACATTTTTAAATGCATATTGCCAGGTAGTATACCCAATCATGAACAAATAATTTTATAGAGCTCTGTAACTTCACAATGTATGCAAAGCATCCAAGACTGAAAAAGTCTTCCATATTTGTTTCAAATCCACAACTAAATCTTTTCTTGTGTCGAGACTTCGAGATATCTGAGGGTTTGAGATATTGATGGTTAAAAATACTTAAGAAATACATGGTTAGGACTTCCCAATCACTTCGACATATCCATGGTATTCGAGATACCAAAGTTCAACTGTAATTTGATGTATATATTGTTGAGTACTTGTTACATATCACGAACTCCAGTAAGAATTGCAGCTTGATGATGTATTTTTGTTCGGGGCTTATACCTGCAAAATGTACAAGGGAAGAAAGTTTTTAACTCAATTGCTTTCATAAAGTTCACATAGAGAGTTTGTCTCAGGTAAAATTTTGTTTATGACCACTGCCAGCATTATATTTTCTGTTATGATTGTTACAGAAGCAGTTTGAGGACTCTCTAGACATGATCTTGTTCCTCACTGATGGTATGCCTGAGGACACACCTGAGGACATTCTTGAGGAACTTGCTGGAGGACAGGCCCTCATGGTAAATATTGAAAAGTGAGATCAGTAATTTTCAAAGATTGTTACAATAAAAAAGATTGTGTAATATGGGAATGTCTGATACAGACTTGAGTATATTTTAAAAATGGAGCATTTGAAAGATGTACATGCAAAATTTAAATACTATGGAATCATTTTACTTTGTGATGGGTGTCAATGTTTCATTTTACTGGTTTGTGGGGATGCAGTGCTGTGGAAAACATATTTATACACTGTCAGGAGATTCAACTGATTTGTTGACAAAGTTATTTTTCTTGGGAATATAAATTTGTGGGAGTAGTTATCCATGAAATCTATGAACATAAGTCCCCCAGGAATAATGATGATACAAAGTACATATTATGTAAGAATTTTGGAATCTAGTGCCTGTAGTATCACCTCTGCTTTTCAGCTTTACTCTTTTATTAGGTCCTTGGGACCTTTTGTTATTCACATTTCCCCATTTTATGTAATTTTCTAACATTTTTGAATTCTTTTCCATGGCCACTGGGCCAATTATATCCAAACTTGCCTTAAAACATCCTGTTTTGAGATGTCAAATATATTGCTTTTTTTTTCTTTAGAACCACTCAGTCCATGTGTTTGTGTATGCCTTAGGAGATGAAATAAAAAACACAAACACTCCCAAACATTTCTTGATACAACTGGCAGATCAGAACAACCTCATTCTCAACAACAGATTTGGACCACAGAAGGATCTGAAGTGGCCCGTAAGTCTTGAAATTCTCAGTATCACTGATCTCATTTGATAAGAACTGAATGATGCTATAGGTATAAACTTGAACCAAGTCTTTCTGACTGTTTTATTTTTAGTTATGCAGGTTTAGATGTGCAATATTCAGATATAATCCTACATGTAGCTGTATGTTAGGACTTTTTTGCAGTTTCAAGAAATTCTTCTTTTTTTTTAATTTCTTTTTGCAGAAACTGTCAAAGCAGCAAGACAATGACAAGCCAGCAGGACCAGTAGGAAATGTGTCCTTTATTGACAACTCTGATGGACAGAAACTGGTCAGGATCATGGGGGAGTACTATTCCCAGTTCCAAGCTGTCAATGGCTCCAGTGTCACATTCAGTGTCCCCCAGAGGGAGCCCAATACAGGTGTGTGGATCCCCAACAGTTCTAGGGTCATCTAGTGGATAATATTGACATGAAGGAATATTCTGTGAAATGCTTTAAAAATGCTCCTCCTGAAAATGCTCCTCCTAGTTAATATAGTGCAAGTTTTGAAAGCACCAGGATATGATGATTCTATGAGTGTATGATAAAAAAAAAATGCTACACGACTAATGGCAACTTTTCTGGTACACTTTTATAAGTACTGACCAGTTGAGCTACAGCTGCACCAGAGACTTCTGGTTTGTTGAGTACTGGTATATTTTCATATATTTTGTAATTGGAAAAATATTCATGTTGGGTTTTCTTAGACAAAACTAAATAAATAAGTGAATATTGATATTGATAAAATTCTTCTTTGAAGGTCTGAAGATGACTCTTAGTTTACCAACCCTGAACAGCAGTGGAGAATTCTTTGGGGTCACAGCTGTAGATGTCCACCTGGAGTTGACTTTCTATGAAGTAGCTCATTTTCATCTTGGTACAGACAGCTATGCCTTCTTAGTAGGGAATTCAGGTAAAAATCAGTACAACTTTGTTATACAGAACTCTTTATAGTTGGAAGGAATATTCTATGAATCTTGTAGAAGACTTTGCATTATATTCCTAACATGAATATAAAGAATCTTGGTTTTAAGAAAGCAATATTCAAAATTCTAGTGTCTTCTCTCTAACCAAGTTTTACTATATGTACAGTGTATGTTTAAGGGAAGCAAAATTTAAATTTCCAGTGACTTCTTTAAAACAAAGTTTTACTTTCTGTATGTCTAATGTTTCTTGAAGACAATATAATTTAGCTTTACTTTTCACAGAAGATTTATTTGGCAAGTGAACATTTGTTAAGGTGTGTCTGTCTGTGTGTAGGTGTTGTGTATGTCCACCCAGAGTTGGCGGTAGGTGGTCAAGACCTGGAAGTCTACACAGTGGACCAGCTTGAACCTAGACTGTCACCTGCTGCTATTTATAACATTACCAATGGACTGGAAGGTCAAGAGGTTATCAAGGTAGACAACTGCACAAAAAAACCTATGAGAAAATACCTTAGTTGTTAGCCTTTTAGTTTTACATAATTAGATTTGTAAGTTTCTGATATTGGCTTGGATACCAATGATTGTAGAGTAATACACGTAGTTAGTGTTCAACTTGAGTAGTTTATTCCTTCTTTTGTTAATGCATGTATCAGGAGGAGTGGGAACCAATTTACTGTTCTCTCCTGTTATACACAACGTCCAGGATGTTCATGTATGCCTGGTCACATGGAGATTATTTATCCCTGGACTGGCAGCTTAACTCATTAGACTAAATGCCCATCAATTTTCAAGGGGAAAATGTAGTTTTGTTATTGCTTTAATAATCCTTTGATTAAGAGAACTGACATGCTTGCTTTTTTTTTGTGAAACAAGAAAAACATAAACCTTTGTAGTGAATGCAATTTTATGTACATTAATTAAATAAGATATTGGGGAAAAACATAAATCTGTTGAGTACAGAGTGGTTTATGAGTGTATAAGCTTGTTTGATTAAACAAACTGAAATATACCATCATGTACACCCAGTTATGGGGAGCAGTCATGTTAAAATAAGCATTCATATTAAAATATCGATGGATTTCAAAGATGCTAGATTTACGAGAGTCAGGGATTTTCCATGTATGTAAACACTATTATCTATACGAACATGTATAGGTGTGGTATTTGTTTCTATATATATTGCTGTTACAAAATTTTGTTGAATTTTTTTTAATTATCAATATTTGTTTTTCCTTCAGAAGTCTGTAGCACAGATACTAAAAAAAGCAGTGTGTTACTACAAGCCTCTGTCTGGATTCAGTAGTAACTTCACCGTAGTCCTGGTGATATTCCAAGACGACACCAGACAGAAAACGCTGCAGGTGAAATCTCACTCACTTCCTGGTACAAGATCCTACTGACATTTAGCTGTCTCAGTCCTTACCCACTGATGTATAGATAAATTTGTTCTTAATTCCCAGCAGATTGAACAACTTATTAATTTTCAGGGTTTTTTTTCCTCCAAGGGAAAATCCTTTGTGATAGTCTCATTTTGCTGCTTCAAGTTATGTAGATATTTTTAGTGACAATTATTGACATTAAAATTAGAAAAAAAAATGAAAAGGGTAAAAAAAAATGATAAAAAAAAGAGAAGAAAACTGACAGTACTAACACAGCTACTATTATTTAATTTGAATGATGATATGCTCAATTAGAAATTCTCTAATTTACTATAAAAGATGAAAGTGAACCGTGGGGAGCTTCTAATATCCACGTTGCTTTATACATGCTTTGTTTATTCTGTTAATGAACATTTCATAATTTTTTTTGAATGTAAATTTAAAACTTTGTAATGATAAAATATGACCTGGTATTAATGAGTTGCACATGTATTCACTTTAGACATGTTCACTAGAAATGGTTTTACTGTCTACTGTCAATGAATATGAAAGAAAAGGAATTAAACCATCTTGGAATGCATAGACCAGAAAAAAGTTGCTTTCAATTTAACATCCTTACTGATATTTATTTGTAGAATGCAGATTCCAAGAGCTTCCCCGACTTTCTGTATCACAGACAAGGTTTTATCAACACCTCAGTGGTGGATCACAATGGGGTGTGTGAGCGCAACCAGGCCTTGGTCATCCCAGCCAATGCTACAATAAAGGTAGGACCACTGGTCATCCCAGTCAGTGCTACAATTAAGGTAGGACCACTGGTCATCCCAGCCATTGCTAGAATTAAGGTAGGACTGCTGGTCATCCCATCCAATGCTACAATTAAGGTAGGACCGCTGGTCATCCCAGTCAATGCTACAATCAAGGTAGGACCACTGGTCATCCCAGCCAATGCTACAATTAAGGTAGGACCACTGGTCATGCAGGTCAATGCTACTACCAAGGTAGGACCACTGGTCATCCCAACCAATACTACAATAAAGATAGGGCCACTGGTCATCCCAACCAATGCTACAATCAAGGTAGGACCACTGGTCATCCCAGCCAATGCTACAATCAAGTAGGACCACTGGTCATCCCAGCCAATGCTACAGTCAAGGTAGGACTAATGGTCATCCCAGTCAATGCTACAATAAAGGTAGAACCACTGGTCATCCCAGCCAATGCTACACTAAAGGTAGGACCATGGTCATCCCAGTCAAGGTAGAACCACTGGTCATCCCAGCCAATGCTACACTAAAGGTAGGACCACTGGTCATCCCAGTCAAGGTAGAACCACTGGTCATCCCAGCCAATGCTACAATCAAGGTAGGACCACTGGTCATCCCAACCAATGCTACAATCAAGGTAGGACCACTGGTCATCCCAGTCAATGCTACAATCAAGGTAGGACCACTGGTCATCCCAGTCAATGCTACAATCAAGGTAGGACCACTGGTCATCCCAGTCAATGCTACAATCAAGGTAGAACCACTGGTCATCCCAGCCAATGCTACAATCAAGGTAGAACCACTGGTCATCCCAGCCAATGCTACAATCAAGGTAGAACCACTGGTCATCCCAGCCAATGCTACAGTCAAGGTAGGACCACTGGTCATCCCAGTCAATGCTACAATCAAGTAGGACCACTGGTCATCCCAGCCAATGCTACAATCAAAGTAGAACCACTGGTCATCCAAACCAATGCTACAATCAAGGTAGGACCATTGGTCATCCCAGCCAATGTTACAATCAAAGTAGGACCGCTGGTCATCCCAGCCAATGCTACAATCAAGGTAGGACTGCTGGTCATCCCAGCCAATGCTACAATCAAAGTAGGACCACTGGTCATCCTAGCCAATCCTACAATAAAGGTAGAACCACTGGTCATCCCAGCCAATGCTACAATCAAGGTAGAACCACTGGTCATCCCAGCCAATGCTACAATCAAGGTAGAACCACTGGTCATCCCAGCCAATGCTACAATCAAGGTAGAACCACTGGTCATCCCAGTCAATGCTACAATCAAGGTAGAACCACTGGTCATCCCAGCCAATGCTACAATCAAGGTAGAACCACTGGTCATCCCAGCCAATGCTACAATCAAGGTAGGACCACTGGTCATCCCAGCCAATGCTACAATCAAGTAGGACCACTGGTCATCCCAGCCAATGCCACAATCAATGTAGAACCACTGGTCATCCCAGCCAATGCTACAATCAAGGTAGAACCACTGGTCATCCCATCCAATGCTACAATCAAGGTAGAACCACTGGTCATCCCAGTCAATGCTACAATCAAGTAGGACCACTGGTCATCCCAGTCAATGTTACAATCAAGGTAGAACCACTGGTCATCCCAGCCAATGCTACAATCAAGGTAGAACCACTTGTCATCCCAGTCAATGCTACAATCAAGTAGGACCACTGGTCATCCCAGCCAATGCTACAATCAAGTAGGACCACTGGTCATCCCAGCCAATGCTACAATCAAGTAGGACCACTGGACATCCCAGCCAATGCTACAATCAAGGTAGAACCACTGGTCATCCCAGTCAATGCTACAATCAAGTAGGACCACTGGTCATCCCAGCCAATGCTACAATGTGGGTGTTGTCAACAGCAGCAGGTTGACTTAATGTTACAATGACAGAGTGGAAACTGCAGATCTATAGACTACCGTACTTGTTATGGAATAGGTACGTTACAGTATCTTGTCTGTAATCTAGCTTTGGGGAAAGAGACAATGATTTTTTTTTTCCAAATGTAATGTTGAATTTTAATTGACATTGAATGTTCTGTTTTGAAAGAGAGTTTTTAAAGATAGATGAAATGTTACTGCAGTAAAAAACATTTCAACATTCATTAACATTGTGTAATGAGAGACAACCCAATAATTGTACGTTTGGATCCTGTTAATATGAGAAAAGTTGTATTTATAGATCTTTTTTTTTAAAGTTTGATTCATGTAAAATGTATCAATCGAAAATGTACTTTGGGAATTACATAACAATAGTCTGAGGACATAATTCTTACTACTGGTAGTTACTTGTATTTTTCAAAATCTATTGGGAGAGGGTTGTCCCTAAGAATTGAAATAGAAGGGGACATTTAAAAAGTAGAAGGGGAACTGGGGTTCCTCCCTTACTGGGGAGTTTAAGAGGAATACCGAAATAACCGGGGGATTACATCATTATAGGCAGGGAAATTCCCCGGCCGCCGGGTCTTAGAGACAACCCTGTTGTAAACATAGTAAAAGTAATGATACAGTTGAATGTCGGTATCTCGAACACTGATATCTCAAATACCATGGGTATGTCTAAGTGATTTGGCAACCACAACCCCCATATTCTTTTAGTATTTTACCCTGGATATCTCGCATCCTTGGATATCTCGAAGCTTTTTCTTGGTCCCATTGAGTTTGAGATGATAATGAGGTTTTACTGTATGTTGCTCTTTTGCAGAAAAATGTCATAAAAGACTCTTTAAAGTTGAGATATTGAATGCCAGTCCTATACACATAATTCAGTGTACAGATCAAACCTTTACAATTAGCTGTTATTATAGATATTTAGTAGATAAACAGATTATTATCTGATTTGCAGTTTGCCCCTGGCTCTTTCTGGGACTTGGAGAAGAGTCTGATGTATGAACAAAACAAAAGCTACTCCGATGCCCACAGTACCTTCAAAAACACAACAGGATTCTCCCAACATGCAGGTTAGGTGCTGTTTTTAGGGGGAAACATTCATATTTAAAAAAAAAAATTTAAGATTTCAGAAATTATGTTTGTTTAATTTGTTATATATGACTGCTCAATGCAGATTTACTGAAAGTTCAAAGAATTAAGGGTCCTGATTTTAAAATTTTCACCATATGACAGATGTACCTAATGTATTGATTAGAGATGTTGAAATAAAATACATTGATAAGCAGTTATTGATTGCATAAAAGCACATATCCTACTGTTTTCTTTACATCTTATTTCATATTTCATCATCTTTGATTTAATAGTAACTGTTATGTTTTTCAGGTGTGACAGAGTCTGTTGCTGGTGATGTTTTGTTGATGAACAAAATTGATCAACACTGGAAAATACCAACTGATGCTATATGGAGGTAAAACACACAGAATATATACAAAAAGGGATACATGTGCTGTTTTTGGAAACAGTTGATATACATGTATAGCTGGGATTTTGTTAGAATTTTGTTAAAATAGAATTGTGTCATGTGAAATCAAAGACTAAGAAATAAGATTTTGATGGTTGGTTGAGGCACCTGATTTTTGTCTTGATTGACAGTCATGCTGTTTGCTTTTAATTCTTTTGACAAGGTTGTTAAAATACTGATTAATACTTTTGATGAAAACTACTGTCGCAGATGGTGAAAAATCAAGTCTTAACCGGGACTTGAACCCAGGGCCTCTGGCGTACCGTGCCAGCGCTCTAACCACTGAGCTATTGAGACCTGATATATTGACTGACTTTTACACACCTGTGAACCCAGTGGAAATACCAAAAATGAACAGCCACAAAATAATAAAAAATTTAATGCAAAGAATAGAATGTAGGATTTTATGCTTTTCTGATACTCTGTATCAGGTAATTTTGACATGCTGCAAAAGTTAGCTATAGTTGAACTTCGGTATCTCAAACATAGATATCTCGAATACCATGGATATGTTGAAGTCATTTTAATGTACAAACTGCTTATTCCTTAAGTATTTTACCCTGGATATCTTTGGTTCTTTGAGTTCGAGATAACGAGGTTTGACTATTTACAGATACATGACATGGGGATAGAGAATGGTGGATCAAAAAAAAAAAAACAAACCCAAAAATAAATCCTGATATTTCCATAAAGTTTATTCATTTATTAAATAAATAATATATCCCCAATATTTCTGTAAAGTTTATACAGAGTATTAAAGTGAAAATCCTCCCAAATACAAAATGCCTATATTTCAACTTCTTTTTATTTGATATCAAATTTGCCAAATATTCTCAAAACCAAAATTACTGAATATAAGTTATTCAGAATTGATAGATTTCATTTTAACTCCTAATGCCTATACAGTGATCTTCAGAGCATGTTGAGAGTTTGACAAGTGTTGATTCTATTTACAGATACATGGGGACAGAGAACGGTGTGTTTAAGGTGTTCCCTGGGACCCTGGTACCTGACATCCTGTATGACCCCAGAGAGGACCGCTGGTACACAGCAGCCATCAGTCAGTCCCATAAGTACATGTTTACTGCCCACCCCGACCAGAATATATCTATCGTCACCCTGGCTAAAGCATTTCACCAAACCAGGTAAAAAATGTTAAGTTATCATTCACAAAAAATTGTTCAGAACTTCAAATATGTAAACGTTCTTGTATGTATTTGTGTTTGCATATATATATATATATATATATTCGACAAAAAGAGACATGCAAGTGTGAGTTTCCATAAAAAGTTGAAGTATTCTTATTATTTGATTTCATAGATTTTATTAGGGCCCCTCTCTGCAGGTGCCCTGTAGTGATCAGTCTGTCTCTGAACATCCATCCTTCCATTCTTCTAATTTCATTAGTGTGGAGCATATTTTCTCTACACATAGCCCAGCCAGGTTCATATTTCATCCATAGATTGCCCATGGGTAGTGGGTGTGCAGTGACCTTTAATCCAATTGGTATACCATAGGTCAAGGTCAGAGAATTTCTCTCAGTGTTTAAAATCCTTGTCCAGATCATATTTTCTCTCCTCTTGGCCCTGTTGGGCTCATACTTCACCCATAGAGTATCTATGGGTAGAGGGTGTACAGTAATCTTGAACCAATTTTCTAATAAAAGGTCAAGGTCAAAAAATCTCTTAAGTATAAAAATCCTTGTCCGGAGTATATTTTCTCTTCCTTTGACCTAGTCAGGCTCGTACTTCATCCATTGAGTACCCATGGTCAGAGGGTGTGCAGTGACCTTGACCTTGTAAAATCCTTGTCTGGAGCGTATTTTCTCTCCCCATGGCTCAGTAAGGCTCAAACTTCACCATTAGAGTACCCAGTTTTCTAGACAAAAATTCAAGGTCAGAAAACCTCTATGTATAAAATCCTTGTCTGGACCACTCAGAAAACAGTGATTACCTTTAAAAATGCACTAAATAATGCATCCATCTATTCTTAAAAGCACCATTTTACAATTGTCATACATTTTAGTTAAGTGTGTGTTTTCCACAGTTAACTTCCAGACAATTCATGGATAAATGCAGAAAGATTGTGTCTACTTCACACACAGATGCATCTAATTATTGATCCATCTCTTTGTAAATCTTCATGTTGAGGTGGTAATTCATTAGCTCATTAAACTCTCAAGTCAAGGGAAGTGGGATTGACATAGCAGTAATTGAGTAATTGCATCTTGGTTTCAGTAAATTGGTCCATGGAGTAGTAGCTGCAGACATCACAGTTCAACATCTGATGGCTTTTCTGTATAATGCTGTCTTCAGAAACATTAGCCAGAATTCAGCGTGGATAATCATGGATGATGAAGGGTTGGCATCAAACAACACTGAAGTTTGAAAAACTAATAAAGTCTCAGATGAATTGCTGCTTTATACGGAGGCATTTTGATTTTGAAGAAAATATACTGGAACATATATAAAGATTTTTTTCTAGGGATGGCAATTTGTAATCGTTAACCGGTTACTCGGTCAGAACGATGGTAATCGGTTAGAAAATCTGTAATCGGTTAGTTGGGAAAAAAAAATAAAATACGTGTAAATTTCCTTAAAACTCGATTTACAATGTTTAAAAACCCTCTAAATATTGATAAGTTATGATGTTTTCACATTTAATTTGATTTGAAGGTAAATAATTAAGACTCTCAAAATTGAAATCATTGGGGTAATTGGTCACTCTGCGAAGTGTTAATCGCTATTTGAACACCATGTTGTTACCCAGACTGTCCTAAATTTCTTTAATGATATTAAATAAATCTTTGTTGAGTTCTGTTAAATGATTTAAATGATTGCAATGTGTATCTTACCCTGTCTATCCTTCGCAGTTACCTGTCAAATTATATTTTTAAACAAACATTGTAAATTATGTGACAGTTCAGACTCCGTTTCTGTTTATGGTGACAATGCACAACGACCTTGTGCTGTAACATTATCAATTTCTTTGATATCTATGAGGTGTTTCATGGTTACCTTTTTTCTTGCCTTTCTAAATTAAAATAGAATATCATATAAAGTGTACTAATACAGCAGTAAATGAATATTACTAGCATATTTTTCGGTTTTCTTGTGTATATACCTAGAGTTTACTTGAAAAAAAATATAATATCAGGAAAATGTGTATTTTGATACGATTAACCGATTAATCGATCGGAACCTCTTGCTTATAACCAATTAGCAATTCTGTATTCGGTTGCCATCCCTAATTTTTACATTTATTTAAAAATCAATCATATTCATGTATTTTGATATCCTTAAAAGATTTTAATAACCTCAACATTTTAGTAGGAATGTAATGTCTAAAAGTAGATATGTGTAGTAAATATATCACCAACATTTCTTTGGAAGTCTAGGGATAGAAAAGACTGACTAGACTTTGACCTCTGATTTTAGGAGCATCTTGATGAAGCTAGACAATGTTGGACCAGTACAGATGTCTGCCCATCTGACTGAAGTTTTACCTTGGGTGGCAAACTGGCTTTTACAAAAAGGTCTTCTGATGGTTAGTATAGGTCTCACTAGTATAAATTAATAATAGCATTTTTTCAGCACATGCCCTTCGGGCAGGTGTATCCAATTATAACAAACAAAGCCCAAACAAATATTTACATGCCCAGACTTTTATTAAGAATTTATTATTATTTGCCTTTCCATGCCAAGGAAATCCATTTCTCCGAGAGCATCTATTGCCACACCATTATTTTCAATCTATATGCTTTTTGTGCCTCCAACGCAAAGAGTTTCTTAGAAAGTAGATTAACCTGTCGTTAAAATTTTACAAACCCTTTTAAGTTACATTTAATGTTACTGATGTTATTTGATTTGGTGTGTTATGTTATACACAAATGAAAATGAAATACAGGGTGAGTGAATTGATCATTTGAATCAAAAGCAGATGTATATTGTTATAAACCTCTTATAAGCCTTCGAATTTTTGCATGCCCTTTGGGCTTGTTAGTATGCAGTTTCCACATGCTCATTTCCAACTTTACCAGGTCCCAGGCATCGGACTCCCGGGATGTCTAAGAATGTATGCATTAAACACTGGGATGTGCATATAATAATGTGCAGAGTTAATTTCTACATTGTATCATTGATTCAACTCTTGCTGTAGAATTGCTTTTAAGCTCATTTTTGACATTGAATAATGGTAATTTTGTCCTATTCCACTATGTTTTCTAATAATTTAATACCATTTGAAACTTTTTCCTGCATACACATGTGAGAGAATAATTAATAAATAGTTTTGAAAAATGCTAAGAATGCAAACCCACTGTAAGTTGGCATCAATTGCTTCAAAAATTTTTATGCCCCTGGATCGAAAGATCCTGGGGGTATATTGTTTTTGTTCTGTCTGTCTGTTTGTCTATCTGTCTGTTGTCAACTTTAACCTAGCCCATAACTATTGCGCTGTCAAGGGTAAGGCTTTAATATTTGACATGAGTGTTCATTTTGACAAGACCTTTCCATTGGTACAGAAATTTTTGATCATGTGACCTCAACTGTGATCTTTGACCTACATTTGAAAAACTTTAACATTGGCCATAATTATTGCACTGTAGTCTACGTCCCACTCCAGAATTGTGTTACCATCGGGGGCATAGTGTTTCACAAACACATCTTGTTCATTCTGAATGCATGATGTACAATATTTACAACAATATTCCTACTTTAGATAGACTGGTGCAGTGATGTTCTGTCTGGTCACTCCCATCTGAGTTATTCACTGGACACCTCTGGATCGGTGGTTGATCCAGGTTCTTCTGATCCTTGCCTGGACTTCCAGCTGATCCCTATCAACAAATCCAACCTGTATGTTATCATCTACAAACCCTTATCCATGTGCCATACCACACAGGTATACAAAATAGTACACTGCAATCTTTAAAAGTAAACTTGAAAGAGACCAGACAGTTTATTGCTGTCTTTCATTTACTCTTTTTTTTGTTTGGTGAAAAATTTTATTGCAGTACTTGTGTCTTTGAAGTAATTTTAAATCTTCAGTTTATATTTTGAAATGCATGTTTATGTATTGAATTTACACGTTTATCTCCTCTTTTGTTATTAGAAAATCTTATTCTGTATTTTTGTAGGCAGCTTGTTCTTGTACGGAGATGTGCTCTGTTTGTGATCATCTTCAGACAAACATTTGTCAGGTAGGAATAACTGTCAGGGAATGTTCTGTGTTTTTTTTGCTTACATTCATCACTATTAACTCCTCAGAGAGTTTTTAGCTGGGTTTTCCGAAGGAATAGTGAAAATGGTGTATGGCTAACAAAACAAAAAAAACATTTGTCTGGATAACTTCACCTACAGTTTTCAAAATATTTTTTATTTTGTGGATCAATTGTACATCTATCAAAGATGTGAATGGTACTTTGACTTTGATTTTTGATCATTTATGGGGCAATTACCAGTTAAACATCAGCATGTTCACACAAAAGAAAACCCAGTTTATTGTCACATTGACAGCTTTCCTTAAATGTTTGTTACTGAAGAGAGGGTGTTTTTTTGCTGTCTTTTTTGACAGGGAATGCATTTGTTTTGCCCTTTATCACAGACATGCAAAACCTATACTTCTTCAATCTTATCATCACACTGTTCGGGTAATCATAATACTAAATACCAAGAGGATTGAGAAGTAAATTTAGCAGTCCTCACCTTAACCATTATATTGTAAATTTAGTTTGGCCAACTCAACTCTCCAATCTCACAGTGTTTTAAAGTCCTGTCGTCCACAGTATTTAGATTTGACTTGTAGTAAAAAAGTGACTCCCATCAAGCCACGAACCTCATTTTCACTTAGATCCGACACTAATTTAGTGTTTCGGCGGTGTGATAACAGGCCAAGCAATAAATAGATATTCTATACTAATTTTAATTAGTTATATAAGTCCACCATCATCAGGAATCCACTTATATATATCAATATTGTATATTCATTTTATTTGTTTTATTATATACCGGTATGTTCTTATTAAATAGTAGAACCGGTAAGGGAATTTCCCAAGGTCACGTAATGTTTAAATAATAAACACAGATGAAAGTTGTTTGTGTAAATAAATATGCAAGAAAGCGATAATTTGTTAACTGTCTCTGACTGAGATATGTCAGTAAATGATATGGTTGATTACATTGTAATTGACCAGTAAGTGAGGCTATACTAACTTTTTTTAAAGTTTTGAACTTGTTAGATCTCCTAAACTCCTGTGTTTTTTATATGCTATAATTGGTTTGTCTTTGAATATATCTTTGAGGGCTCTCCTGATAGAGTGTGCCAGTATTTTAGCAATTTCTTTTTGATATTGCTAATGGCTGGGTTGTATTTTGTAACCATGACCAATGGTATATCAGAATTACTGTTAACTTTCTTTTTTTGATTTAAATGGTCTCTTTTGTAATTTTCTAGAACATTGTTCATTGAACTGTTAATCTCACTTTCATTATATCCTCTGTTCAACAGAGAAAATTTGAACTTCGATCGCATTGTGAAAAATATTAGAATCGCTAGTATTGCGTAAATGACGAATGATTTTGCCTTTAATGATTCCCTTGAAAACAGAAGGGCTATGTGCACTATTGCGTTCCAGATACTGGAAAGTATTAGTAGGTTTTATGAAAGTTTTGACATCAAGAATTCCTTCTAATTCAAACCTTTCTCCCTTAAATAGGGTGATGTCAAGGAAGTTCATTTCTTTGTCAGAAATTTCATATGTGAATTTTAAAAGAGGATGATGTGAATTTGCTATTTGGAAAAATTGATGAATTTCATCCATTTCCCCATGATAGATTATAAATCCATCATCTCGATATCGACCGTGATAAACAATATTATGTTGAAATGGAAATTTGTTTAGAATTTCCGAAGTGACTTCATACATTCTGATATCGCACACTTCAGGACTGCATTTTGAGCCCATTGTGCAGCCTATAATTTGTTTAGATTTCTAAGAATTAAATTCAAAGACATTATTTTCTAATATTGTTTGTAACAACCACAGAAGATCTTCTGTAGGTGGCGAAGGAATTTTAAATTCTCCTTTGTTGAATTTAGTGTATGCTTCACTGACAGCTGTGAGTAATTCGTTGAACTGCATATTTGTATACAGGGATGTTACATCATAACTGACCATTATGCATTCTGCTTGAGGTCTAAGTTTTTCTATTTTTATTATGAAATCAGAGCTATCTTTGATGTAAGTGGATTGTGTTTTGACTATTGGTATTAGAAAGTAATCAACATATTGGCTGTACATGTACATGTAATACATGGAGAAATGTTTTTCTTTTTGGATGTTTCAGTGTCCTTGCACATGTTTCAGTAATTATATGGATAGATGCACCCACCAAATTAACAAGACTAATGGCTACAAGCCCTGCCCTGGTATGTTACCTTAATAATTGCAAATTGGAAAATAATGTTGAAAGCTGGTAATAGTTGATTGTTTTGCAATTTTGATTTGTGTTTGTGTTTTAGGACCCCATAAACACTGGCAGATGCAGTCCTCAGACAAGGAAAATAAATCCATTAATGTAAGGCCTTGTAAACCTGTCTGTACAGCCATGTAAGTCTACCTGTTTGATGGATATAAATTGACATGGGTACATATTTGTATTTTTCAAGTGTTTCCAGAGTTTTTGAGAATGCATACAGTATCAGGTTGACTTTTATTATTATTCAGAAGTACTTATAATTTCAAATTGTCTACTAAATCATTTACCTACTTCTATTATTAAACAATGATTACAAATGCTGAAATTTGTTACAATCAGTTTATGAGGATGGGATGGCGGCAGCATGAGTTATTGCCCTTTCTCAGCAATATGTATGTAAGTCTCTAGTTACAGGTTCTCCCTTAAATGGTTATTTTTAGCTCTTCTGAGCCAAAGGCTCAAAGAGCTAATGCTATGGCCATTTGTGCGGTGTGCGTAAACTTTTTAGAATATGGGCCATAACTCAAGAACCCCTTGGCCAATTATTGTCAAATTTGTCACAGGGTATCCTTGGCCCAAGGGCTCCCTTTTATACTAAAACTGGGGTTGTGACCCTTTAACAAGGGGAGATAATTAGGAAAATAGAAACAAAAGTACTGGTTGCTAAAAAATCTTCTTCTCAAGAACCACTGGGCAGATTATCACCAAACTTACACAAAAGGATGAGGATATGTTGTAGATTAAAATTTGCACGGGGATTTACCCTGGGGCAAAGGGCGTGGTCTCAAGGTCACTTCAAAGTTGACCAAAAATTACATTTTATTAAAATGTTGATATTTTGCTTACTATAAGGACTAGGATCATCAAATCTTGTCAGTTGGTGCATCTAAGGACCTCATATCATGTTGACTCAAAAGTAGGTCACGGTGACCTACTTTTTAAATTTTGCGGCCATTCTTTTTCAAAATGATTTAGAGGCATATTTTGAACAATTTAAGGCCTATGATCATCAAACTTTGTCAGTTGATGCATCTTGGGTCCTCAAATTACGTCAACTAAAAAGTAGGTCACCTTGACCTACTTTTTGAATTTTATGGCTAATCTTTTTTAAAACAATTAAGGTCATTAATTCGAATACGGGGAGGCTTAGAATCATTAAATCTTGTAAGATGATGCATCTTGGAGCCATAAAACATATTTATTAAAAAGTAGGTCACAGTGACCTACTTTTTGAACTTTGCAGGCATTCGATTTCAAAGCATTTTAAGTCCTATGATCATAAAACTTTGTAAGTTGATGCATCTTGGGTCCTCAAAAAAGGTCAACTGAAAAGTAGGTCACCGTGACCTACTTTTCAATTTATATGACTATAATTAAATATTTCAGGTACTAATTGGCTTAGAATCATCAAACTTTGTCAGTTGATGCATCTTGGGTCTTCGGAGTAGGTCGACTAAAAAGTAGGTCACAGTGACCTACTTTTGAAAATTTATGGCGTTAATTAAATATTTCGGGTACTAATTGGCTTAGAATCATCAAACTTTGTCAGTTGATGCATCTTGGGTCTTCAGAGTAGGTCGACTAAAAAGTAGGTCACAGTGACCTACTTTTGAAAATTTATGGCGATAATTAAATATTTCGGGTACTAATTGGCTTAGAATCATCAAACTTTGTCAGTTGATGCATCTTGGGTCTTCAGAGTAGATCGACTAAAAAGTAGGTCACCGTGACCTACTTTTGAAAATTTATGGCTTTAATTAAATATTTCGGGTACTAATTGGCTTAGAATCATCAAACTTTGTCAGTTGATGCGTCATGGGTCTTCGGAGTAGGTCGACTAAAAAGTAGGTTACCGTGACCTACTTTCGGAAAATTTATGGCTTTAATAAAATATTTCGGGCACTAATTGGCTTAGAATCATAAAACTTTGTCAGTTTAGACGTCATGGGTCCTCGGAGTACAACAACTGAAAAGTAGGTCACGGTGACCTACTTTTGAAAATTTATGGCTTTAATCAAATATTTTCGGGTACTAATTGGCTTAGAATCAATAAACTTTGTCAGTTGATGCGTCTTGGGTCCTTGGAGTACAACAATTGAAAAGTAGGTCACTTTGACCTACTTATAAAATTATATGATTATAATTTTAAAAAATATTTTAGGTATTAATTGGCTTAGAATCATCAAACTTAGTTGATGGGTCCTCAGAGAATGACAAGTGATAAGTAGGTCACCATGACCAACTCTCAGGTACTAATTGGCTTAGAATCATCTTGGGTTCTCAGAGTGTGAATTGGAATTTCAAGGGTTTATGTAAATATACAGGATACTTTGAGGCTTCAAATAGAAGTGATAGGTTGTACAGTTTATCAGAAGAGCGATTCAAGGCCCATGGGCCTCTTGTTAGTTCTGGATCAGCAGAATGTCAGGCAACAAAGGGATGCAACTGGTGTAGTGGAGGACATTACAAGAACCTTCCTCTCTGCTCAGAGAAGTGTATTCATGACCAGTTAGTATTGTTTTCAATATACAATTCCTTTAACAAGGTCTCATTCTGTTAATTTCATGTTTAGGAGTTTATTTAAAGACATTGTTTCCTTTCATTGCATGAATATTACGATTTATGTTGAAAATATAAATTCTGTCAAAATTTTAATGGAAGAAATTGATGATTTTATCACAGCTTTGAAGCAATATTAATTTGACCTGCATTTTGAATGTAATACATTTAATTAATAATGTGTATGAAAAGGAAAATCAAGCAATTTTTTGGTTATGTTTTAGGAGAATATTGCAGTTTAATCTAGCTTGTGGAAAAAATACCACTGTAAACTCTTCTGTGAGAGAAAAGGATATGATTGAAAAAGAAATTCTCCAGACAGCTCGTCAGAGATTAAAAAAATACAACAAAGCAAAGGCAGATCTTCATCCCAACAAGGATTGCACAGTAAGTCTTTCGTGTCGTATGAAATCATTTACACATCACAAATTTCAAAAGAGAAGGAAAAAACTTGCAGCAGAGCTTTTGTCACTGATTCAAAGTGTGTAGTTTTTAAAAATTTAAAAAGTCTTTTCCTTTGTAGAGAGGAGTGTGTATACAGGTTGAGACTAGGGATGAGACAGAGGTACCCAAGGCTTGGCTGACAGAGCTGAGCGAACCTATCTATGTTACCCTCAATGATTCCAGGGGTTTCCTCAGAAATATCGTCTACACTACAAACATGACAGAACCTACAGAGTAATTAAGTTCTTTGAAAATTTAGAATAGTTTGATTGTAAATGAAAGCTACATTGGGGAAATTTCTGGTACTTAGGCAATAAAATTTAGACGAGCTTACTTTCGACCCCAGTCTCACTTTTACATAAGGAATTGTTAGTGGAAAAGTGAGACTGAGATCAAGAGTGAGCTCATCTAAGTTTTATGGCCCCGGAGCCTGGCCCAGGACCATAAAGATTAGATTTACAACTTTGTAAATAATTCTTAATTCTCATAAAATTTTTCCATTATATATTTGTTAAATTGTTATACATGTACAAATCTGCTACAGGATTGTGCAAAAGTTTTGAAAAAAAAATATTGCAAAAGTTGTTTAATATGCAACAAATTTTATTTGATTTTCAGTGCTAGAGTTGAACTAATAGTAAAAAAAGTGAACTTAACCAAAGAACTTGAAACAGCACTAACTCTGAGAAATTACATCCAAAAAGTGGTTCATGGACTTGTGGAGAAGGAGACGACACCAGATATTGCTGCTACAATGTCAGGACTTTGGCCATGGGAGGTAACTCTGCAGATACTATGTGACAAATTATGTTTTAAATAGAGAGTTTTTTTATGCCCCGCCATGAATATGGTCGGGGCATATAGTGTTTGTCACGTCCGTCTTCCGTCCTTCCATCCTTCTGTCCTTCCGTCTGTCCTTCCATCACACTTTGTGTTTAGCTCTGTTCAAAGCTAAGTTTCAAAAACAATATCCAAGATATTTTTATCAAACTTCATTTGCTTATAGATATTGATGAGAGCTATGCAACTGCATCAACATTTTTTGAACTTGACCTTTCATTTGACCTTGACCTCACTTTTCTTAAATTAGTGTTTAGCTCAGTTTCAAAGATACCATTCAATACAGTGTTATCAAACTTCATATGTTGATACATACTGATGTAAGCTATTCAACTGCATGAACATTTTTTGACCTTAACCATTCCTTTGACTTTGACCTCACTTTTCTTAAATTAGTGTCAAACTTCATATGCTGATACATACTGATGAAAGCTATTTAACTGCATCAATATTTTTTTACCTTGACCTTTCCTTTGACCTTGACCTCACTTTTCTCAATATGTGTTTAACTCAGTTTTAAACAAAACATTCATAATATTTTTATCAAACTTCATATGCTAATACATACTGATGTAACCTTTTCAACTGCATTAACATTTTTTGACCTTGACCTTTCCTTTGACCTTAACTTCATTTATTTTAAATTATTGTTTAGCTCAGTTTTAAATAAACCATTCAAAATATTTTTATCAAACTTAAATATGCTGATACATATTTGTGAGAAGTATTCAACTGCATCAAAAACATTTGACCTTGAACTTTCCTGTGACCTTGACCTCACTTTTCTTAGATTTGCATTTTGCTTAATTTTAAAGAAACCATTTAAGATATATTTATGTAAGTTTATGCACTTATACATAATTTGGCGAGAATTTATCATCTATATCCAACTTTTTAGATTTCAATTTCAATTTTAAAGAAACTATTCAAGATATTCTCATCAAATTTCATGCACTAATACAAATTTTCATGTTGCATTACTAATATACCCTCGGCGGGGCATTCATGTCCTATGGACATACTTCTAGTCTTTGTTAAATCGGTATCATGCATGCTTAATTATAAATTTAAAAAACCCTTTAAAATCAGGGTAATTATTAAGAGAATTTAAGGACTAATCAGTGCTCCAAGTCACACTTCCTACCAGGTCGCTAAATGGCGACCTAAAATTTTTTTTGGTCGCCATTTCAGAATTTCTGGTTGCCATCAACAAATATTTCACTTGTCATGGTGAAAACATTTTGTGAAAACACATTTACATGTAGCTTATAGTAAAAGGAAGGAACAACACTCATTTATGTACATATCATGTCTTTTTTAAATTTATCAAAGATTACTTACCAGGTATTACTGTGACTTAACAATTTGCTAGGCTGAAGAAATCACTTATGAAATATTAGTTCATAGAACCACCAGTATGGTTGTACAACAAAGAACACAAGTGTTTTATCCTAGAATTAAAATTAATTCAAATGAAATTGCAGCAAGTTTGACTGATGCATGTATAAGTTTCAACTATTGAGATCTGACTTCGTCAGCTGTTTGTTATGTTTATTTTATGAACCTAACATATTAAACAGTTGATGTCCATATTGCCAAAACATGATGATATTCAAGCAATTAACAAGATCGGGTTTTATAAAGAATGCTACATTTTGACAGCCAGTCTGTTGACTGTACTGCAAGCTGGCATATCATTATGTAATCTCAGTCTTTGCGACGCTTAACAAAGTTTTAGGAATGTCTTCAAACATTTTCTTGATAGAGAATCCTGGCAAAAAAGTAATATCGATCCCGATCATAAAAATTGACAATCACCAGCCCAAATTTTCTCAGTCGCAAAAATGCGAGTTAGTTTTAATTTCCAGTTGCAAAATTAATTTTTTGGTCACAAATGCGACCATTTTAGTTGCAACTTGGAGCACTGCTGATAATATTGGAAAATTTTAGAAGAATGTGTGTGTTTTCATGTGTATTTCACTGAAGTATAGAAATCTTATTCCAAAATACTGTAAATGTATTATATTTAAAAGAAGTAATCAGGAAGTTTCATGTTCTGTCGTCAAACTTGTGACCTACGTAAAGGCGCATGATTTATTATTTATTGATTTTTTTTTATTACCTAACAATTGAATGAACTAATGTATGAGGTAGACTTGTCTGATCCAAGTTTTTGTGGAGACTGACTTGTCCAATCACAAAATAAACTAGACAGAGACAAGTCTTACTGGTGAACCCTGCTGGAAATTTGACACTTTGTTTGTTATTTACCGTCCCTCTCGGGAATTTTTCAGTCATATGGAGATGCCACCACTTGCCGGTGGCGGGTTGCAAATTTTTTACATATACTTGGCACTCAGGGCCATTGAGCAGTGAGGGATCTTTTTCGTGCCAGCACCTACTGCGACACAGGACCTCTGTTTATACGGTCTCATCCAAAGGACCGGCCTCCACGTCCCGCAGTGGATTTGAACATGCGACGTAAGGATCTACTCCTTACATTACGACTCTAGAGGAAACGCTCTTACCACTGCGCAATGCAGGTGACTGACACTTTGTAATGGACATTTGTAATGAAAACAGGGAGGCAGATCGCAGTATGTGAATTTGTTGTTATAATGAAAATAAGCAGGAAAATCATTCCTAAAAATATGGGATAATTGAGAATGACGATACATTGACTGGAAGTTAATTCACCATTTAACGGTATAATAAAATAAATTCCTTTCAAGAGGTTCCTTGGTCTTTATTAACATAATAGATTTATGTAAAGCTGTCAGAGTAAGCCTATAGTTACATTTGCCGGATGCCTCATACGAACCAACTGTGACAAAGCTGAATCCCATCACAAAAACAACTGTCAAGTGTTAAAAGATTCAAAGAATACATGTATCAGTTTAATTAAAGTAAACAGTTTCCTGCATAGATATTGAGACTTCAGGTCTTACATGTATGTAAATATAGGACGTATTTTAAAAAATGAATGAAATCAAAACGATATAAACATATGTCTAGGAAATGCAAATTTATATACATAATGCAGTGAAGGGTTTAAAGTTTTACTATGGTATAGTCATACTCTTTAGAATACATTTAAATTTTTTCATCAGTTTGCTACTGTGCAGTTGATGGTAAATGATCTCCCTTTAGTAGAAAGACATTTGTTTACAGCTATGTTTGTAAAAAAAATTCTTACCCCCACCCCCTTTAAAAAAATACCAAGCCATACTTATAAACTTTTAAAACCGCTCAAGGCTTGGTTTCTTTGCATTATTTTAATCCAGAGACAAGTGGATACCTGCATCAGATATGTTCAATGACAATTGCAGAGAAAAAAGAGAAAGACTGGTAGTATATGTTGTATCAATTTAATATAGAATTTTCTGTCACCGGCTAAGTGACAAATGTAAAACATACAGTAAGGTATATATACAGTAAAGTAAACATGAAAAAAGTGCATGACTTGGGTCATAGGCAAGCAGTATATTTGTTTCTGTTATCTTCCTTAGAAAAAAAAGAATTAAAATACATGAATAATTTCTGAAAAAAATATTTTGATAACCAACTAAACAAAGCAATAACATCAATGTACATATGATTAAAAAAAAAATTAAACAAAGCCATAAAACATCAATTGATATGATTAAAAAAATTCCAGCCCTTCAGAAATTTGAACATTTTGTCTAGATATTGGGTGTCCTTTTACAGAGGTAATCTCAAACTTCATTTGAAATATTAACGAGACCCTTTGATATAAGATTTAAGTACAGTGCACCTCTTCTTAATTGTCTCCATAGCTCAGTTGATCTTAAAATTACTACTGGTAGCTACTTCTAATTATTGATGTTGACAAAATTGATAATGTATGTACAGGGAAATTTTTGCCCCCATTTTATTTTCCCCTCTTCACAAGTGGATGAATTTGAAACTGGGTGAATTAAAAGAAGACAGTATTATCTGTTAAAGAAAACTGTGTCTGGGCAAATTTTAAATGGGGCAAAATTGGTTTGGAAGTGTGAGAGGGCAAAAATAACCCTGTATACAGTATTGTCAGAGAGTTTGCCCTTAATGTGTTGAATATGGTAGAAAAGGAAGTTTGAATTGTAAACTTTCTTTACATATTTATAGAGAATTTCCTAAAAGATGATTTTCTCTTGAGCAGACAATAATGACAATCAATACAGACAGTATCTCAACATTTCCATGTATTTAAGTCAGTAAAAAGCAGTAAAGCATTTACTGTAAACGTATTACATTTGGCTGTGTATTCTTTTTAGCGTTTTTGGCGGAAAGAAACTTCCACTAATTCAAGTACAACGCTAAATGTCTTGCACTGATATACATAGATAAGAACATTAAGAATGCACTAAATCAAATCTACGCTAACTTGTTCAAAAATCAATTTCCACCAAATATCGTACATGCTAAACATAATACATTTACAGTATATCCTTGGACAAAAAATAAAAATGATGCACTGATTTGAAAAATGTATACTAAGTCGATTCAGGTTATATTTTAAAGGTGATTGTCAGATGATAAAATTTTAATTCAAACATTTTAGAACATCTATATTTATTAGGTATTTTTCAATGGCTTTTATAATTAACCATGTTTGTTTCATATTACATGAACATGTATTAGATTGAGCAAATACATATATACACATCTAACAAGGGCACAACTAAATTCAGCATGTTGTTTTAAAAAAAAATGTTTACAATGTAAGGGTTAAACACGGAACTTTACTGTACAGTTACATACTGTAAAATGACTTATTTTGCGAGGTCAAATTTTCGTGGTTTAAGGAAAAAAGACTTGTTTAAGGGGATTTTGTGAATATAGGAGAAACATCAGTCTGCAGTATGTAATTTTACATTTTATGGGGGATATGAATTTATGGATCTCTTCAAACCATGAAAACATTAAAACTTAATCCACAGGAAAATGAGCGATTTAACAAAATTTATATGAAAGAGGTATGTGCAGGCATTGTGAAGAGATTGAGTTGTGTTATTCATCTACATACCCTAAACCATGTTGATAATGATAGTCTTAAGAAATTTTAAAAATGAACAGTGCTGTAATCTGAAAATTTTTGCAAAAGGTGCTGTATTTTCCTCTTCTTCCTGTTTGTTTTTAGTGTATTATATACAGACCACAGGGAACTATTAAAAATGTGGATTCTTTGGGGGGAAAAAACATGTAAAACTCAGAAAGGGTTGCCCATAAAGAGCATTTACAACCTTAACAATGAAATTTTCAGTAAAACATTGTGACATTTATTTGGCAATATTCAATATTTTTGATTTACAATTGTCTTCAGAAAACTTAATGTATATCTTACTATCAAGAAGTATTCTGGACTTAATTATTTTCTGAAAGAAACACTTGAGGGAAATAATTGATATTCATCATTTCTAGCACACCCCCTCTATCCCTGGTGGGGGAATCTGTCATCTGTTTGAGTAACTTGGAAAAATTAGAGTCTTATATGTCTGTGAAGATGGGGTATAGAGTATTATCATGACTATGAACAAGTAAATTAAATTAACTAGCCACAGCCAGTACAATTTCTTTCATACTTGACATCCCTCCCCTCCCATGATAATCACTTTTAAACAGCCCCCCCCCCTCCCCTTGAAAAGGGTACTTGAATAGAAAGATGTGTTCCTTTTACCCCAGGGTAAACTGAATCACAGAGACCTTAAAAAGACAATGGTGAAAATAATTAAGAACTGCTAATCCTCAGGCTCAAATCTGTATTTAAAAAAGGCTTGTTAGTGCCAGGGTTAAAATTGTAAATAATGATGAAGCATTTGCAAACTCCAAGAAGTTTCGAACACAAAGCCAACACAAAGGAAAAGAGGAAGTTAACAATTCCTGAACCTGAAGGAAACTCCTTATCAGTTTTGGACCCTCCCTCCTCTACTCCATTTGGGAACTTGTCAAAGAAGATGTGTTTGTATACTTCCATGAGTCTCATAGAGCCAACAAAAAGAAAAATAGGAAAATATTTCCTGAACCAAGTAGAGCATGTAACAGATATTTATATCAGTACAGATTTAAAATGGTCAATATAATTTTTTTTTTGTCTTCATATTTCTCACGTAACACCAAACCAGGCAAGATAACTCATTTCATTCATCTTCTTGATATGGAGAGAAGCCACAGAAAAAAAGACAAATAATGTCAGACTCTGCTGAATGTGTTTACAGAGAGCTCACAAAAAGACTAGTAAGAAGTTAAAACATCTGCTGAATGTATTTATGGCCTTGTTTTAGAAATTTGCATAGAAAGGTTTTAAATGGAATCCAGATAGGTCCATGAAGTTAACTATCACATCATCGCTTTGTCGAGAGTTTGATGATGTGACAATGATTTGGGGATGCTGCAATGACTCCAAGGAGTCACAATCACTTAGCCCACAAGAAAACAAATTTATAGGAAATATCAATTCCTGAACCAAATAGAGTTTAATTGTTACAGATATTTATATGAAGTACAGGTTTAAAATGTTGAATACTCTTTTTTTTTTGATCATCACATTACCCGTGTACCATCAGACCAGGTATGGAAATTTGTGTCATGTACATCTTGGTGTTCAATCCATGTTGAACACAGTACAGATACTAGACCGTGACGGAAACGTCTGGTCACAAATATAGACATCACAACACATTCTGGTGTTCAGTCCATGTTGAACACAGTACAGATGTAAGACAGGAATAGACACTTCTTGTCACAACTACCAACTGTTACACAGTAGAGATGCTAGACTGTCACGGTCGCATCCTGTTACTACTGACAAAATAAGAGGAAATATATTTCCACCATATGGAACATAAAATTAATCAAGTCTAAATCAATTAAAATTAAGCACAACTTGCCATACTTTAAACAAGATTACTGAGGTCATATTGAGTTTTTATTTATGAACCTTGTGTAAGGATGATGATAAAACTCAGTGGGAATAAACAGTGTCTATGGCCTGATCAAAGGACAGCAACATAATGGGATTGATGATTATATTCACCTATGTGGGTAGGACCACACAGTACAGCAACATAATGGGAGAGATGATAACATTCACCTACTGTGGGTAGGACTACAGGACAACAACATTTAGCTATCCTGTCCATATCCTTTCTTTTTGGAAAGTATACAATTAAAATTAAGAACCAACTGATTTAAATAAAGAACCAACTGATTTAAACAAGAAGAGCGAGTTGTAATTGAGTTCTTATTGCCTGAGCTATGATGTTAACACCCACCAACTGTGGGTAGGATCAGAGAACAACAACACAAGGAGAAGTTTGCATCCAGGCATTCTGTCCAGTGTACTTTCTTAAAAATTTTGGAAGTATACAATTAAAATTAAGATAACTTATTTTTAACAAGACTCCTGGCCCCAGGATCATGAAACAGACTTAGAATTAATTCAAATTTTCAATTGCCTGTAAAATGTTTCTTAATTATTGAATTAATCTCCAAATTTGCAGGTAACAACACTTTTGGAAAACAATGTGGAGAAATTTTGATTTAGTGGTGCATAACTTATACAACATTCAAATACAACAGAAATATTTTGACTTAAGCTTAAGATGTCTCATGATCCCGGGTCCTAAGGTCAAATTGAGTTGTTTGAAGTCTAAAGATGACAACACTCACTGTCTCTGGATCGGATCACAGGACAACAATAAGTGGAGAGAAGTTGCATTTAAGCATCCTGTCCATATTCTTTCTTTTTCGAAAATGTACAATTAAGAACAACTGAATATTAACAAGAATAGTGAGGTCTTTCTGAGTTCTTAAAGCCTGAGCTATGATGTTACCAGAAGTATCTGATGAGGCTGTAGCTCTACTGGTTTGTACTTATAACAAAGGAAGAGAAAAGTAGCACTTGGACTTGAAACTATGCAACAGCAACAAATAGAAAAATAATCCTTGGTTTAGTCTCTAAATACAAAAAACTGATATTAATAAATTATGTTTCTTAGTGTAGGCTACTTGTGTGCCAAGTTATACTGAAATTAGACCAAAACTGAAGGAGGAGTAACGTTTTTACAGAATTTCATAGAAATTTCTATCTTTTAGTAACCATGGCAACACAATTTATCGAAATCAAAAACAGATATAAAGAATTATATATCTTGGTGTAGTCTACTTGTGTGCTAAGTTAATTATATTGATATGAGACCAAAACTGTAGAAGGAGTAGCATTTACATAGGAACATACAGACGCCGGACACCTTTCAATCGCATAAATTGTTCCAGTCCCTCACCAGCAGAGCTAAAAATTAACCTCCTATGGATTTGATAATATGATGCTAACGTTTAGCTAGAGGACTTGAATCACAATCACTTGAGTCACAATCACTTAGCCCACAAGAAAAACAAATAGGAAATTATCAATTCCTGAACCAAATAGAGTTTAATTGTTACAGATATTTATATGAAGTACAGGTTTAAAATGTTGAATACTCTTTTTTTTTATCATCACATTTCCCGTGTACCATCAAACCAGGCATGGAAATATGTTTCGTGTACATCTTGGTGTTCAATCCATGTTGAACACAGTACAGATACTAGGCCGTGACGGAAACATCTTGTCACAAATAAAGACATCACAACACATTCTGGTGTTCAGTCCATGTTGAACACAGTACAGATGTAAGACAGGGACGGACACTTCTTGTCACAAATATAGACAGAACAACAAGATTGGCCTGAGCCATGATGACAAAATTCAACAACTCTGGGTAGGATCATAAGACAACAATGCATTCCATCACCTACACAGTACAGATGTTACACTGTGACAGTCACATCCTGTTACTACTGTCAAAATAAGAGGAAATATATTTCCACCATATGGAACACAAAATTAATCAAGTCTAATCGATTAAATTAAGAACAACTTGCCATACTTTGAACAAGATTACTGAGGTCATACAGTGTATTGAGTTTTTATTTATGAACCTTGTGTAAGGATGATGATAAAACTCAGTGGGAATAAACAGTGTCTCTGGCCTGATCAAAGGACAGCAACATAATGGGATTGATGATTAAATTCACCTACTGTGGGTAGGACCACACAGGACAGCAACATAATGGGAGAGATGATAACATTCACCTACTGTGGGTAGGACTACAGGACAACAACATTTAGGTATCCTAACCATATCCTTTCTTTCTGGAAAGTATACAATTAAAATTTAGAACCAAATGAATTTGTCTAATTGAAGAAGATCAACTAGGCCAAACTGAATTCACAGAGGACTAGCGGGAATAACTAAGACGGGGAAATTTTAACCCCAATTAATTTTCATTCTTTTATGCCCTTGTCACATGGGCAAATGTGGAATGGGTGTAAGCTTTTAAAAAGAAGTGAAGGAAGACAATATTTCTGCTCCTCAAGACCTCAGATAAGACTTAACGTCTAGGGGAATGAGGATTCTGTACAGATTTTTTATCACATCTAAATATGATGGGATCATCAACATGGTACAGATGATTGAACAGAATGGTAGGTTCTCTTGTCACAGCTGCTGAAATATGTCACCCTGTGGCCTGAGAGTAGAGAACACCGCCACATCTTGGTATTCAATCCATGTTGAAAACAGTACAGATGTTAAGACAGGAATGGAAACTTCTTGTCACAAATACAGACATCACAACACATCTTGGTATTCAATCCATGTTGAACCCAGTACAGATATTAGACAGGAATGGAAACTTTTTGTCACAAATAGAGACACAACAACACATCTTGGTATTCAATCCATGTTGAACCCAGTACAGATGTTAGACAGGGATGGAAACTTCTTGTCACAAATATAGACAACAACACATCTTGGTGTTCAATTCGTGTTGAACATGGTACAGATGTAAGACAGGAACGAACATTTCACTCCAAGGAGTCACAATCACTTAGCCCACAAGAAAACAAATAGGAAATTATCAATTCCTGAACCAAATAGAGTTTAATTGTTACAGATATTTATATGAAGTACAGGATTAAAATGTTAAATATTCTTCTTTTTTTTTTTTGATCATCACATTTCTCGTGTACCATCAAACCAGGCATGGAAATATGTTTCATGTACATTTTGGTGTTCAATCCATGTTGAACACAGTACAGATACTAGACCGTGACGGAAACTTCTTGTCACAAATATAGACATCACAACACAGTCTGGTGTTCAGTCCATGTTGAACACAGTACAGATGTAAGACAGGGACGGACACTTCTTGTCACAAATATAGACATCACAACACGATTGGCCTGAGCCATAATGACAACATTAAACAACTCTGGGTGGGATCATAAGACAATAACACATTCCATCACCTACACAGTACAGATGTTACACTGTGACAGTCACATCCTGTTACTACTGACAAAATAAGAGGAAATATATTTCCACCATATGGAACACAAAATTAATCAAATCTAATCGATTAAAATAAAGAACAACTTGCCATACTTTGAACAAGATTACTGAGGTCATATTGAGTTTTTATTTATAAACCTTGTGTAAGGATGATGATAAAACTCAGTGGGAATAAACAGTGTCTCTGGGTTGGATCACAGGACAGCAACATAATGGGAGAGATGATAACATTCACCTACTGTGGGTAGGACCACACCGGACAGCAACATAATGGGAGAGATGATAACATTCACCTACTGTGGGTAGGACCACACAGGACAGCAACATAATGGGAGAGATGATAACATTCACCTACTGTGGGTAGGACCACAGGACAACAACATTTAGGTATCCTATCCATATCCTTTCTTTTTGGAAAGTATACAATTAAAATTAAGAACCAACTGAATTTGGCTAATTGAAGAAGATCAACTAGGCCAAACTGAATTCACAAATGACTAACAGGAATAACTAAACGGGGAAATTTTAACCCCAATTAATTTTCATTCTTTTATGCCCTTGTCACGTGGGCAAATGTGGAATGGGTGTAATCTTTTAAAAAGAAGTGAAGGAAGACAATATTTCTGCTCCCCAAGACCTCAGATAAAGACTTAAAGTCTAGGGGAATGAGGATTCTGTACAGATTTTTTATCACATCTAAATATGATGGAATCATCAACATGGTACAGATGATTGAACAGAATGGTAGGTTCTCTTGTCACAGCTGCTGAAATATGTCACCCTGTGGCCTGAGAGTAGAGAACACCGCCACATCTTGGTATTCAATCCATGTTGAAAACAGTACAGATGTTAAGACAGGAATGGAAACTTCTTGTCACAAATACAGACATCACAACACATCTTGGTATTCAATCCATGTTGAACGCAGTACAGATATTAGACAGGAATGGAAACTTTTTGTCACAAATAGAGACACAACAACACATCTTGGTATTCAATCCATGTTGAACCCAGTACAGATGTTAGACAGGGATGGAAACTTCTTGTCACAAATATAGACAACAACACATCTTGGTATTCAATTCATGTTGAACATGGTACAGATGTAAGACAGGAACGAACATTTCACTCCAAGGAGTCACAATCACTTAGCCCACAAGAAAACAAATAGGAAATTATCAATTCCTGAACCAAATAGAGTTTATTTGTTACAGATATTTATATGAAGTACAGGATTAAAATGTTAAATATTCTTCTTTTTTTTTTTTTGATCATCACATTTCTCGTGTACCATCAAACCAGGCATGGAAATATGTTTCATGTACATCTTGGTGTTCAATCCATGTTGAACACAGTACAAATACTAGACTGTGACGGAAACTTCTTGTCACAAATATAGACATCACAACACAGTCTGGTGTTCAGTCCATGTTGAACACAGTACAGATGTAAGACAGGGACGGACACTTCTTGTCACAAATATAGACATCACAACACGATTGGCCTGAGCCATAATGACAAAACTCGACAACTCTGGGTAGGATCATAAGACAGCAACATATCCTAATCACCGACTGTTACACAGCAGAGATGCTAGACTGTGACGGCCGCATCCTGTGTCTACTGACAACATAAGAGGAAATATATTTCCACCATGGCCTGAGCTATGGAGGACAAAATTAATCAACTCTAATCAATTAAAATTAAGAAAAAACCTGTATTAAAAATGAAACTACTAAGGTCAGATTGATTTATTAAAGAAGCCTGAGCAAAGATGATAAAATTCAGCTTCTGTGGGTTGGACCACAAAAACATTTAAGGACAGATGATACTAACAATTTTTTTTTTAAAAAATCATGAAAATAACTAAAGCCATGTTTATACAAGTAAATGAATAATTTTAGCTGCATAGATTTTTATTTTTTTAAGTGTCTTCTAAAGTGATGAAAAGTTGTAGAAATTTATAAGGGTCACAAAAAAATGGTAGAATTTTGAACATCATAGAAAGTTTACAAATTCTTGATTTTTTAGAAATTTGATATATATTTGCATGATTTGCAACCAATTATGTACAAAAATATATATTAATCATGGCATCCATTTTTTGTTTGTATCAGCTGTCCTTAAGGGGAGAGAACTTGCATCTAGACATGCTGTTCCTTTCTCTTTGGAAAATACAGTAAAACACACTTATAGCGAACATGCTTATGATAAAATGACACAGCAAAGTGATTTTCATTCCCAGTGGCTTTCAAATATATCATATCCTTAACGAATATAACTAATTATGTTCATAATACAGCAAAATCGTGTCCCTGGCATTTCCTTATAAGCGTGTTTTACTGTACACAATTAGAACGACTGAATTTTAACAAGAATAGTGAGTTCTAATTGAGTTCTTATAGCCTGAGTTATGATGATGAAACACACCAACTGTGGGTAAGGATCAGAAAACAACAACATAAGGAGAAGATTGCATCAAGGTATTGTGTCCAGTTATCTTTTTTTTAATTTTGGATATATACAATTTAAATTAAGAACTTTAAACTGAGTTATGATGATAACATTCACCTACTGTGGGTAGGACCACTTGACAAAATCACTTAAAAAAGGGGGAGAGACTTGCATCAAGATATCCTGTCCTTTTCTCTTTAAAAAATAATACAATTCAAATTAAGAACCAACTGAATTTTAACAAGAATAGTGAAGTCTAACAGACTTCTTATAGCCTGAGCTATGATCTGTGGATGGGATTTTGAAAACTTGCATCCAGGCATTCTGGCATCTTGTCCAGTCCTCTTTCTTTTTAAATTTTGTATTAATTATATACAATTAAAAGTAAGATCTTTCTTTTAACTAGACTAGTGAAGTCAACTTGAGTTATTCATGGAGCTTAAGGATGATGATAACACTCAGTTACTCTGGGTTGGATCACGGAACAACATTGTTTATGGGGAAGAAATATGCATCAAGGCATCAATCCTGTCCCTTTCTTTTTTTGAAAACGTGCAACTTCAATATTAAAGAACCAACGGAATTTCAACATGAAGAGTCTATTTCAGTTCTTATATATAGAGGAACTTGCATCTAGGCATGTCCAGTAGTCTTTCTTTAAAATTTTGGACATACACATACACAATTGAGAACCAACTCATTTTTAACAAGACTAGTGAGGTCAGATGGAGTTGTTATTAATAAAGCCTAAGGATGATGATGATAAAATTCACCTACTCTGGGTAGGACCATGGAACAACAACATCTTAGCTGCAATAACCTAGCCCTCTCCGATATTTTTTATCTGATGTTTTCAGGAGAGGGCTATTCCAATTCCACAGGATCTCCATAATGGTGCATGATGTACTGATACTTGCGCTTGAAATTTAGTCAGACTTGATAAAGTAAATGTCGGTGTTGATAAATACTTGAGTTGATTGGTATCACTAAACTAAACATCGATGAATAAAAGCATTCCATATGAAATATTTTTCACAAACAGTGATATTTATACTTAAAATAAGTGGATAGATCCGCTAACTAGATCCCGAGTTCTCAATGGCTGTACCAAAATAAAATCCATCAAGGCCAGTAAACATGGTGGATAAATTCAAGTTGTGATGTTGACATACACAAAAAATAACCGATATATGGATTGTTCTGTATATTTTTGGATGAATTCATGTCTTACATAACTACATTTTTGAGTTCAGATAAGTAATGATAATGAAATAGGCATTTAATGATGATTTGAGTCAAAATCAGTGTGGGAGTGAATCACTCCCGCACTTGCACCATTACAGAGATCCTAAGGAGTTGTAGCCCTCTCCAAAAAAAAAAAAAAAAAGAAGAAATTGTACAGGGCTACATTATTGCAGCTACAACAACGTGCATCTTGGGATCCTATCTATTTCCTTTCCTTTTGGAAAATATACAATTTAAATTAAGAACCAAATCTGAATTTTAATAAGAATAGTGAGGTCTAATTTAGTTCTTATAGTCTGAGCTATAATAAAGATAAAATTAACATCCTATGGGTTGGATACAAGACCCCATCATTTAGGAAGAGGACTTGCAATCATATGCATTCTTCACCAAACTGTTCAGCATATTATCAAATCCTTTGTTCTACTGGAAATGTTTAAAATTATAGCCTGTGATATGATGACAAAATTGGTGCACTCTTGATAGGATCCCTGGAAAAGTACAAATAGGATGAGGACTTACATACAACTTCTTGCTTATTGTCCAATTCCTTGTCCAAATGGAAATACAGTCCAAATTAAGGAAATCAGAATTCTTAAGAGACAAGCAACAGTTATTTAAATTTTAAGAAGACCAGCATAGGCTAATTCAAAAAAGATCAACTAGGCCAACCTTGGTTGCTTTCATAGATGAAAAGCAAGAATAACTGTATATTGGAAAATTTTCAATCCCAATTTATTTTCATCCTCTTTGCCCTTGTTGCATGTGGGCAAATTTAGAACTGGTGTCTGTAATCTTAAAATAAAAGCCATGGCAGAAATAACCCAGTATACAGTGACTGAATTAATCAGAGTAAACCAGTAATCAAGTTCCAAGGAGACCAGGAAGAACTTGTCAAATTTTTCAGAAACACTGAAAGAGTAGCTGCATGCATGATCTCTGGTGAGACTTCTGAAGACAAAAGCTAGCTGAATACAGAAGGGATCATACTGATGAGAAGGGCTGAAATTGAAATGACAAAAGATTGACAAAGACAATCTCCTATTGTAACTTCTATTGACAGAGTAAATAATCAGAGATTCAATGAAGGTCACCTCTAGTAATGTCTACTCTAGAGTTGGAGTCTTAAGTGAAATGACCAGAAATTCTAAAGGACGGTTACCTCCTGTAAATTTTACTGACAGAGTAAATGCTCAAAGCTTATCTTAATACAAAATAAAGGATCTAATTAAATTGACAAGAAATTGACAATGAAGGGTCACCTCTTGTAACTTCTACTGACATAACTTCTACCGACAGAGCAAGAGGTGTAATTGAAATGAGTAGATATTGACAGTCACTGTAACTTCTACTGACAGAGTGATGATGAACATGTCTACCCTGAAACATCCTGGAAGTCGAAGAGGTGTGCTAGGATGATAGTGTAAAAATGTGCATTTTTGCTATAATATTTGTACTTAGAAAAATTATATTTAACATGTTTAAGTATCTTAACACTATTTGGGGACAATTTTTGAAAAAGTGGTCATTAAAAGTCATCTTTTTTTAAATATGCTGAATAAACATTCAAGTATTTTATACATGGTGGATAATATCAGCTGTTGTGGTCAGAGTATGGAGAAAAATTAAATTTTATTTTTATTAAAGAGTCTGAAAAATCATGCCAGCACTGTGCTTATGTTTTATGAGTGAAAGATATGTCTATGTCAATATTGCTTTGCAAAGGGAAACTTTTTTGGAAATTCTGGAGCAGTTGTCATGCATTTTGGAGTTTTACTGAGTCTCAACTATTTAATAAGAGGTTCTCTAAATACTGGAGGACTGTGTTTGAACTAGATTAAGAATCAGGTCTACATTAAATTACAAGTACTGAAAGAGCTAAAAATCACTTCAAATAGTATGTTACATTTTAATACGTCCAAGTAAAGCACCAATTTCAGTTTCCTTTCAAATAAACTGCATGAAAGTTGTGAAAAATAAATTCATAAAAAAATTTATTAATGATTTCTTTGTTCAACAATTTAAATTGATTAAGTAAAATTGGTATCTATTTATTTCGCATGACAGGGACTTTATGGGAACCTTAACTCAAAACAGATGAAAAGTGCTTAATGCTTAAAATTTATAGTGTGATATATGTTGTGTGATGTTTTGCGTTATTTACATGTTTAATAATTAGAATACTGAGGAATCGATGTCTATTACATTTACATGAGGCACTGAGCATTGCTATTAAATTTTGATCCTTTTTTCTCCAGGATAAAATATCGTTCTGGCTGGAGAGAACAAGGAATCTGACACCAGGGAAATTCACTGCTCTTATACGGAACCTACGGTCCCTCAATGACACTAGTGTGGATCTGCTTGGCAGAATCGTGTCCATCAGCAGTGTCTCCATATCGTGGCATTTCAGTTCCCTGTGTCCAGAAGCTTGTTCTAAAAGGTGAGGGTTTTTTTATACCCCCCGCAAACGAAGTTTAGGGGGGGTATATTGGAATCAGCATGTCCGTCTGTCTGTCCGTCTGTCTGTCCGTCTGTCCGTCTGTCTGTAGACGAGATTTTGTCCGGACCATTTCTTGGAAACTGTTGGAAGGATTTGTCTGAAAAATTGTTTCACTTATTATTCACCATATGAAGGTGTGCACCTGGTATTTTCATTATGATTGGATAATTATTTTGCATTTTACAGGTGTTTTTTTTCATTTTTATTATGTGGTTTTGTCTGGATCTGTTCCCAGAGACTATTGCATAGATTTGTATGAAAATTTGTACACTTATTATTTACCATATGAAGATGTGCACCTGGTATTTTCAACATTATTTGATAATTTTTCTGCATTTTACAGGTGTTTTTTTTTTTATTTTATTTTTATTGACTTAGTCATTTCGGGTTCATGTCTAAGGTTTGAGACATAGAATCTAGAACATCTGTACAAAAATGTGAAATACAGCTTAAAACTACTCATTAGAACTAAAAAAAAAAACACAAAGTATTAAAAACAGTTTTTACATTACACAGCAGATAGTGTAGATCCATTTGTCCCTTGGGAGTAATGAGTGGACATGCATCCAGTTAAAGATTAATTAATGAGTTCAGTGTGGGAAGCTGTTAGGGCATCTCTGATCAAGCAGGTCTTATCTATATCTCAGGGGAATTGGGCAGAAAGAAATAAAGATCTCTGTTGTCTAAGTCTCTTAATTGTAATTTATGTCTGTCAAAATACATAGTTACTAAAACCAGCCTTTTATTTTTAAAATGAGTTTGATATAAAGGTATTAAAATCAATTTGATTTTCTATAATTAATTATGATATTTTTTTTCAACAATCAATTTGCAGTGTGTCATGTCTCACAAAGATGGCAGATAGTTGCAAACTATTTTTTCAATGTAATAAAAAACACTGTGATTATTAGTGTTGATGTTTTATTAGGCTGCACCTTAGTTTCATTCATTTAATAAAGTGCCCCACCACAGCATGATATGCCCATCAAATATTGTTAAATTATCAGAAACAGTTTAGATTCAATTGTTTGAATGACATCTTTGCGAGACAAGGCAGTCTGCAATTTGTTGTAAAGATATAAAAATTCAAATAAAAAATGTACAATATAAAATAATTAGTTTAAATTATATTATACAATATCATATAAGTTTTAATTATTATATACAATATCAAATTAGTTTTAATTACATCAAATTTATCTTGAAAGTAAGACTAGCCAACAAGAACAATTCAATACAACAAAAGCAATTAATTAAGAGACTGATTCCTTTTGCCCATTTCCCAAGAGATGTAGATAACACCTGCTTGATCAGAGATGCTCTGCCAGTTATCTCCTCACACTAAACTCATTAATTTATCTCTAATTTGACATGCAATTTTCTGCTATCAAAATTTTCCTTGACCAGTGCCTGATCATTACACCCATGGGAGAGGTGGAATTTTTGTTGTTACAGATTGCTGTAAAGAACATAAGGAAAAAAATAAGACTAGTATTTTCTTGATTTAACACTTTTTTAATAAAGATACTGCAATACTCTGACATCTTTTGGGATTGTGTAATTTAAAAGTTAAAAGACATAGTTTTTTGATTCTAAGTCTAATGGTTTTCTAGTTATGATTTTTCCATATTTGGCCATAGCGTCTTTATTAAAGGTCAGAACGACATGGTTTTAATGTGCGACACACCTTCTACCCTAGATGTATCAGCTGACAAAGTTTGATAATTCTAGGCCTAATAGTATTAAAGTTATGAGCCAGACATGAAAAAGCTAACGGACGGACAAACATGAACGCTATAACATAATACGTCCCGTCATAAGACGGACGTATGAAAATATATAATGAGTAATTAAATTTTCACTGTAAATGTTTAAGGAAATTGTGAACACCTCTCACATCTAGAAAACATTAGTGATTCGGTACTTTCTCTGAAAAACCCAGCGGGGGGTATTTGTCCCTTTTGGACAGTTCTAGTTTGGAGGTGGTTTTAGCAGTACATATGAATTACTAAACAGAAACCAAGGATTTGTCACCAGGTGCAGTAGGGTTGTCTCTCTATATATAACCTTATCAGTTATAGATTAGTTAAGGTCAGTTTAGGTTAAGTTCATTATCTCTATATGTTACTGATAATGTATTGCATGACTACAGGGAGGCGAAAAGGGGGGGGGGGTTACTTAGTAAGGTCTATTCATTTTGCTCCCTATAATCCCCTTCTAAAGATGGACTAGGCTCTTACCCATTTATTAAGATGGACAGTCTATAAGGCATGCACCAACAGCCAATTACATATTCAATTCACTTCTACACAACAAACCAACACAAGTAGATGGACTTCATGTAGAAGACATGCAAAAAGTCCAGTACAGTGCAGTCCTGTACAAAACAACAGGTAGTCCAATACACGCCAAAGCAGTCTAGTAAATGTTCTGTACAACATATGCCATTACAAGAAAAATTGTTTTCCAAAAAAATTTAAATATATTTGTAAAAATAAACTTAAAAAAAAATTGATGGCACATTTTTATATATAAATGGGGATATACTAACTTAAAAGATCAATCTTGACTATTAATGAAACTTTTTTCCTTCTGAACTCCAAAACTTAACACTGTCAATGTGCATATCTTTAGGATTATGAACAGTGTTATATGATGGGGAAAAAATATCTATGAATAAAATGACATATAAAAATGATGTCTTGATTATTGAATTGTGATGTTCATGTAGTAGTGAAGTATGAGCTTCCTTCATGAAATTAATGTAAACATGGTAAATATTCCTGATAAAACACCCTGTTAAACATTGGTATTTAAGGTTGCAAATTGATTATCTATGAATTAAGATACAAGATTGTATCATTATGATTATGTACAAATTGTCCTGCAATAGATTTATAATTCTGAAATAAAATGAATGCATTAAAAATATGATTTAAAAAAAGAAAAAAAGAATACAAAATGAATCTATATTACGGAATGAAGACAGAACTTTAGAAGTTCAGAGTGAGCCCGAGGGGTAGGAGATAGTTCCTCTTTAGATCCTCTGTGGGAAGTTTGTTGTAACATACATTGTCTTTCTGATTGGAGTGAAAATGAGACTTGTGGAAATGAGCTGTCGTCGTGAGCACTTCTGCCTCATCGTCTTTATAGGCAGCAATAAAGTTTGTGGAAAAATTCTCATGATGAACTCGCAAGTTTTCCAGGGCCCACTGCATCTTAACATCCGACACTAAGCGTTTCTGAGCACGAGGGGTGCGAGTTTTTTTCATCATACGCGATGTGGTTTCTAGAGTCTTTTTAAATTTTTCCCCTCCTGGGCCCTTCTCGGGAATGACTAGTGTGGCACCAAAAGCTGTACCTTTGTTTCGAATCATCAGTAGGAAGATCTGAAACAACCGTTCCTCATCGATGCGTGGTGTTACTATGTACACAACAGCTCCACAGCCAAACCAATCGTCGATAAGACTCTTCCAAAGCCTCATGATGAAATCGTGCTGCATGATTCCACCACCTTCAGGGATCATATCCAATAGGTCTTGAACCTGCAAAATAGTTATAATAGGCAGAAGTTATTTAACAACCATGAACATTTTTATATACTTAAGAAAAACACTGAGAAAAGTTATAAAAATGCTTCAACTGCTTTCTCAGATGGAATGCAGTGATAACTGAATTGAATGCAAAATTAACCATGACCTTAATTGAAAGTAACTATTTTTGATGACAAAATAGGATAAGTTTTCCAAATGTGTGTTGGCGTATGTGCTGCATTTATTCCATTTAAATTAAAAGTTTGCAATATTGAGAGAACGGAGTTTTCTGAACTGTTTACTTTTACAAAAATTCTGCATTTATCTCTGAGTTTTGTTTTAAAAAACGGATAATAGATTGGTGTCCAAAAGTTACTATCCTCATGTTTTGAAATACAGATTGGCCTCTGAAAATTACGCTTCTTAGTTATGAATTTTAAAATTCTTTTTATAGGTCTTATTAAGACTTCAGCAATAATAGGTATTCAGTTAATGGTAAATATTCTCATCAAAAAGTTATCAAATGTACTTTACAAAATTGAGACAATGTACTGCCCACAAAAAATTGCAGATGAATTAAGAGCTCAAATTAAGGAGAGAAAGCATCAAACATGTTGAAATTACTGAAAACTGCAGAATACATCAAAATTAAATTCCTAGAATTGTTTTCCACAAAGTGATTAAATTGAGCATTTTCTGATAACATTAAAATAAATATTGTGAAATGACAATGTATGAAGAAACCCTATAAGTACATCATATTTCTACTAGGCTGATATTATTAACATTTATTTACTGCGTCATCAATATTTATAGGTGATTGATTAATGTGGCTATAAACTGGCTCTATATTCATGTATGCGTGGGTTAAATGTCCAGGGAAATGAGACACATTTATTAATGATTACCTGTAGAAAAGATCTGATGGAGGCATTTTTTAATATGACCTTTTGCTCATGATTCAAAAGAGAATTTTGACTGCATGTTTAACATTTCAATTGTGAATAGGTATCATATTGGTTAAACTATTTAATAAGTTTGCTTCTGAATCACAATCTCTCCAATGGAAAGATGACATATATCATAGAGCTGGGTACATGTATTGCTAAGAATTTTCGTATTGCTGTACATCATGTACAATAACATTGTGGTATTTAATAATAATTAATAAATTAAAATAAAAGTGTCACTTCATTCCAAAAACATAAATAAGTTCATGCTGACTCTTTCTAATTAATACAAGCATATCAATACATAAGAAAAAAATGTTTTGTTTACCTAAGAAAAAAAAGTTCTACCTCATTCCAGAGACATAAATAACAGATGTCTATGCTATGGCTGTCACGAGTACCCGAAATAACCAAGAACCACGGTCCAAGTTGTTCGGTTCGGTTTCGGTTCCATTTTTCCGGATTTTGGTTCAGATCTGGTTTATATATTAGAGTCTGTTCAATACAAAAAATGGCGTCGAAATCGAAGGAATGACAACGATAACAGTGATAAATAAACATTACAACTGAAATATACTTCGTTCCATGACAAAACACTTGTCTCGGAAGTATTAGTTAATTATCAAAACGAGCAGGAATGGTTGTGGCTTATAGTAGGCCAAGTAGTTCTACACACCGATGTCTAGACATTCACATGGTTAAGACTTGTTTTCAATGTAAATTTAATGTAACAAATAAAGATTTTTCAAGTTAAGTTCATGAAATTAAGGTTTAAATTATATGTAAATAACCGAACCGAAAAACCCGAGACCGAAACGAAAATTTACAGAACCGACCCAAAAAATTTTGGAACCGTGACAGCCCTAGTCCATGCCTATTTCATAGAAGCATATCAACAAGTAATGATCTATGCTGGCTGCTCCAAAGGACAAAGTCAGAATAAAATGTATTATTATATGATTGAATAATTTCCCTCATTCTGATTGGCTGAGATCCAACAATGTTAGAAAAATACTACATTATATTGACCTACACGTGACCTTCCAGGTCAATATAAGGAATTATTGCAGGTCAATATAATGAATCACGTGACCTTCCAGGTCAATATAAGGAATTATTGCAGGTCAATATAATGAATTATTCCTGTTCCATTTTTTTCATGTTCCAATGTGTTCTTGTTGAAATTTCTCTTTAAAACTTTCAATTAAAGCAAAAAACAAACAGTCTTGTAGGAGTTTGCTATCATTTAATCATATAATAAAACAGTTATTGCTGTTTTTTGAGGTCAATACGATGATTTAGACACCTGAGGAGTACAATATTCACCGAGCCCGAAGGGCTCGGTGAATATTGTACTCCTCAGGTGTCTAAATCATCGTATTGACCTCAAAAACCAGCAATAATTGTATATTATTGACCTGAGGTAAAGTTTTTTACAATAATATTTTGAGAGAACAAACTTTATGACAAGCATAAACAGTCAAGTCAGACTCTGAAAATTCAGTGTGGAAGAAGAAATTAAGAGTGAAGGAGACCACCAAAGCAGAAAAAAGGAGTCTGCGGAGGTGCATTATTTACTTCAGAAGTTGACATTTCTGGCAAAATTATTAACACAGTTATGCAAAAAAGTTTTGAAGAAGTGTACATGTGGGTTAAAATGTTTATTTAATTTTAAAGGGGAAAAAATGTTTGAACCTGCGATTTCCTTTCTTTAGGTAGAGTTTATATAAAAAGTTCCAATTCTTTTGCACTAAGAGACCTTTTAAAATTTTGCCCGCATGGTGCAGTGGTTAGAGTGTTTGCTCTAGAGTCGCGGAGTAAGGAGGTGATCCCAACGTTGCAGGTTTAAATCCCACTGTGGGACATGGAGACCGGTCCTTCGGATTAGACAGTATAAACCTAGGTCCTGTGTCACAGTAGGTGCTGGCATGAAAAAGATCCCTCACTGCTCGATGGCCCTAAGTGCCAAGTATAGGTCTAAAATTTGCAGCCCTCCACTGGCAAGTGGTGGCATCTCAATATGAGTGAAAAATTCTCGAAAGGGACATTAAACAAACAAACAAACAAAATTATCTGATACCCTGTATGTTTACCCAGCTGAAATCATGATTATACTGGTCAAATTATGTTAGAGAAAAATTATATTAAATATTTTTTAAAACCGCTTCCAATCGGTACCTCCTATTTTTGTAAAACTACCACCTGTTTCTAATCTTTTTGAAAGCCCTGCACTTAAGTGCAAGAAAATAAATTTCCTTCCATTGTAATCATCTTTTCAATTACCAGTCCCTCAATATGCACTAATTACTTATTATTGTTCACAAATAAGAAGAAAGATAACAGTTAAAAGCTTAAGAATTGTGACTTCATAAGAATATTTCTTTTTTTTTTATCAGTGATTCAATCACTTTTTTTCAACAAAAACTTTCAACTTTGTATAATGTCAAACCTGCTGAAATAGTTTCCAGTTTTGGTTACAATTTCGTTTAGGGTGCAAAATTCCGCATTGTTCACGTGACAGTTGGCGTGATGAGACTCGTCTAGAAATCGATTATAGAATAAAAAGAAAACCTTGACTCAGCAGTTTATTTTTAAACTTTGTTCATTTATATCTCTTCGTGTTTTGAAACTCCTCATTTCTAATTTATTCAATTAACAGCTTTATTATTTTTTTTGGCGCATATATTATCGAAAGGCGTGACTCGCCATATTGGTTTTCAAGGAGGTTATAGAATTAAGTTCGATTGTCCCTACCTTTCCTTTGTCGTCTACAGATTACCGGTGAGTACTACCACCAGAATTGATTGAATACCTTCATTAAGTCTTGTCTTGGTAATTTAGTCCCGTATATACAAGACAGTAAACCGAAACATGCCTCGTACACATTCTCTCGTCACCTTGAGATTTTATGGTAATTATTATTAGTATTCCAAGCCCGCATCTAAATTCCGATCCCGACTTTTATAAAATAAGATTTTTTTTTATTATCGATCATCATTATGTAATACAGTCTGGATACAATGAAAAAACTTTACAGCAAAGGATTTCTTGGCACAGACAGGAGAAAGGGAACAATAGTTACATAGTCAGAATGTTGAAAAATGGAGCTTTGCAGCTGCAATTTAGCAGCTGTTATTCTAGTACAATATATATATCTTGATTTAATTAGCTATATAGCTAGAATTAGATATATAGCTTTTTTTAAGCTATTCAGAATAGTTTGATTTAGCTATTTTCCTAAATGTGTTATTTTTTCAGCATGTACAAAAAATCGCATCTAGGGCAGTGAACTGTTCCGAAAACAATTAATGCATGCACATAAAAATTGTTCTTATTGAGAGACTTTGTACTCAAAGTTTTAAAAGTTTTGGGACTATATTAAACAATTATTTGTGACCACACAGTTAATTCTTGAATGAAATTATATATATAAAGAAGGTCAATTATGGTCAACAAGATGATTGATTGGTAATAATGCAGTACAATGTCAAGCAATCATACTTATCCATGACTCATTGTGTTTTACAGTTATCCAAACATTTGCAATTGCTTAAAAGTATATTCAAAAGCTGCATTGTTAAAATTATCTTTGATTTGGGTTGATTTTTGACAGCCCATAGACTTATAGTACAATTACATGAATCATAAATCAAATACTTGCAACTTTTTGTCTATTTCTTACAAAAAAAACATTTTTGTGAAAAACTGCATATATATATGGCTTTATCAAGCTATTAATTTGAATAGCTTAATAAAGCTATATAGGTATTTCAAGCTATATAGCTAAATCAAGAGATTGCAATGGACCTGGTTAAGTGCAGTGTGTAATCATGACTTAAATGATTGAATAAGATATTGTTTTCAACACCAGTAACCCTACCATTTCATCATTCTTATCCAGCTGTAGATATCTTGTGACAGAGTTGTCAGATATCATAGACATTCCGTCTTCCAATTCCTGGCTTTCATTATTAGCTGTCTCAAGCACCTCCGTGAAATTATCTACCATCCATTGCCAGTGGTTTTTTCCACTGATCTTCATCAGTCCAGTCTTACGGGACAGTTTGATGGTCACTGCTGGAGCCGGTTTAATTTTGACCATCTCGTTCTTCTCCCGATATGTCTGTTCAGGATATAAAGCGGTGAAGATATCCAGCCACCACCCCACCACATTGTCCTTTTTTGCGGTGGTGACTACAATCTCATCCCCTTTGTCAAAAAAGTCTATGTCAAAAGGGGTGGGTGTGGCCCAGATATCTGCTAACACTCGCAGTCTGTCTTTCTTTGAGGGCATTGTTTATAGTTTTAGCTTCTTGTGCAATAGTCTCTATGAGGTTTATAATTTGTCAATCAATATTCACATGACAAGCTGCATTGGTAAACAGACACTATCAAAAGATATCACATTAAAAACATCCAATTATTTAAAATTATAACTTCCTGTTAATCCATAATGAATGAGAAAGCTAGAATTTCCTGTCTTGGGATTCTATTTGGTCACAAAAAATTACAACAATCAATCGCAAAACTCTTCCTCAGTCAGTTCCTGGCTATAGGTGACACACCTGAGTGAAGTTTACCTGTCCCATTTTACTACAGGCAATTTCATTGGATAAACTTAAGTTGTGATAACCAATCAGAAAGTTGTTTACTGGAAAAGAAAATAAACATGTGGTAATATAAGGGAAATGACTCGCTGTTCTATATTTAGCTTTGGGCCTGCCTGACACCTTTTATGTACCTGAGACACATAATTTAATTATCTATCTATGTAAAACATGACCTTACACCAGTAGGAGGACAAGTGTCATTGTTTTGTAGGTGTTTAATAACCATGTCAAATAAAAAAAAAATGGATCATTATGAAATGCATGTATAATATATGGATGTTTTTTTTATTTCTGCAGCAAAAGCCATCATACATGTATATGTAAATTGAATCAAACTTTGATCAGAATAATTTAAGTGAAATTTTGGAAATACTACACTTTGCAATAGAAATGAAGTATTAATTAATAATTTTTAATAATTAAAATCAAGATAACCTGAAGAGAAGGGTTACCAAGTAATGAATAATTAGGATTTAAAGAACAAGGTTCACTTAGGGCCTTTTTTGGCCCTGTGAATTTCTGAAAAACTGAAACTGCTTACTTTTAGTTGACAATGCATTAAATATCATTTAGACATTTGGCGATTGCGAATCTACCAAAAATGACGTAATTTTCTGGCTAGTCAATGCATTATGACGTCATGAAATGCGTCATTTTCCTCATATCCTGAACAATTCTACGAAAACAGCCAATTTTTAAAGCTATTTTTCGATATTTAATATAGAGTGCAATCTCTGATCTAAAATATGCAATTATTTACTAATAGAACCATTTCTGAGGATTACAAAACATGTTTTATTTTTTAGATCAGAGGGTGCGCTCATATTATTTTTCTTCTCTGAAAGTACTTAAATATACCTGTTTTCCTTAAAATTCAAGAACCTTGCAATTCCATAAAGTTTGTTTTCCAAGACCTGGACTTTAAAGAGAAAAATTTTAATAGGAAATGAAAGCACTAAGTCTCTACTTTATCTTGATGTTTAAAATGGAACATAAGGTGTTAGTCAATAAATTGGTATATCTACAGGGCCATTTTATGCATAAAGTGAACCTAGCTCTTTATGAATTCTTCTTTTATTTTTTTAAATATAATTTTAGAGAAAAAGTAGGATATTATTCATTAAGCTAAATTTCATAAGGCTACACAAAAACTAATTGAGAATTGAGGAAAATGAAAGTTTAGAATTAATTAATATTAATTTAAATTTTGAGACGTGATAAAAACCCTTTAATTAAATAATGATATATTATCCTATTAAAAAGCCTTACATTAAAGAAAAGGTTTGTCCAATAAAATGTGATAACATTTAATATCATCAGAATCTTTTGCAGCACGAGTCTTCCAGAATGCAAAGAAAGCAAGGATTGCATTTGGGATCACATGTACCAAGAATGTACCACAACACCTGTATTACCAGAAAGGTGAGAGAAATTGATATAAACATATATGTCTTTGTCAAAGAGACTGAAATAGCTTTCAGAAAGAGAAAGAATTTCTAAATAGCATACCACCAACTGCATGTACCTGTAATTATAGAGAAGCTGCATGCAAATTGCAAATAACATGTAATATCTGAAGTATATACATGTAGATTTAACTTGTATTGGTTAGTGATACAAACTTAAAGCAAATTGTGTATAAAAGCATTGTTAGTATTTCCTTGCAAAAGTACACCATGCTTTATATCGGACCAAAATATGCACTAACTGCACATAAAATGCATGCACTATTGATTATTAGTACAATGTCCCTTTGTGGTGAGAAAATTGTGATTTCCTGAACAACTAGTATTTTGTATTAGTGTATTGTATTCTACACAGGATCCAGGCTAGTATTTACCTCCCCTGTTTGGGTCTGTATCAGCCTCTTGATAGCAGAGAAGAACAGCAGGTCCTTAAGGACATAGAGGGAGCTATCAGAAACATGACGGGATTGTCTAATAAGTCACTGCATTCATTTGAAGTAAAAAAGGTGAAAATGTCTGGTACATTTAATTACCATATCTTTTGTAAATAAGATGGTGAGATGCTTTTTTTAAAGGATTTTAGAAGGTCACAATTTGTACTAAAATTTCAATGGATTCAGGTGGCAGTCATTTCACTTTTTTAGCTCACCTGAGCCAAACATATGTCTGTCTGTCTGTGGTGTGTTGTATGAAAAAATTCAACAATATCAACTTTTCAATTATAAATCTTATTTCTTCAATTTTTAGCTCACCTCAACGAAGTTGGGGGAGCTTATGTAATACCCTAGGCTTCAGTGTCGGCGTCCTGTTTAAAGTTTTTGGTGCAGTTTTCTTTTCAAGTACTTCTGTGCCCTATATTATAATCAGAGATGCATGGAGGATGCTTCTAGTGTGTTTCATTGTACCAGTCAAGGTTTCAGATGCTGCAATTTCAGCTGAAGAATGACCAGGTTAATGTTTTTGGAGCAGGTTAAAGTTCTTAGAGCAGGTTAAAGGTTTTGGAGCAGGTCTCATTTCCAAGTAACTTAAAGCCCTATGTGGACCAAACTTGGATGATACATCTAAAGATGCACACTACCAGGCTTGCTTCGGATGCTGTATCTGACCGACATTTTCAAGATGAGTGACCAGGTTAAAGTAAACTATAAGGGTTATCTGAACTAAACTTGCACAGATGATGCATCACATGATGAACACTCTCAAACGTGCTTCAGATGCTGGATATGACTTACATTTTCTGGATGAGTGTCTAGTTTAAAGTTTTTAGGTAAGTCCATTCCCAAGTAACTGCAAGCCCTATCAGACCGAAATTGCATAAATGTTACATCTAGGGATGCACACTACTAGATTATTAGTTTGGGACTTTGCCTTACTTAAAGACAACATTCGTTGAGGTGAGCTCTGTAATCTCTGATTACCTATGTTTGTTGATGATCTAAAATGCATCTCAACTGCAAACCATAAATGTAACATTTCTTTGAGAAGAAGAGGAGAAAAAATTCATTTCTTGCAGAGTAACACATTACTGGGCCGAGTGATGAATTTCACCATACAAGGAATTTTAAACCAAAATCGTGTGAGTGCCATCTGGTGGGACTTAAGGAATCAACTGGACAGGGGACATAACTTTGTTCTAACAATTGGAAATCATACATACCAGAGCAGCACTCAACCTACAACTTATGAAGACATCACTAAGTATCAGATTCCTTTAAAAAAAAATTCTTGAGCTTGTATTCTTTCAAGTCTGCAAGTTAGGTCTGGGTGTGTGGAGCATGCATATTATTTGTGTTCACTTGAGTCTGTCACAATTAACAGAAAGATTGAGCAAGATGCTGTATTTAAAACATGAATGCTTGTATTAATTCTTATTTTTCATCATCCATGTGTAACGCTGTCACTAAATGAGCTTATATTTGCATGGTTACACTGTTATAAACCTAGTTAGGAAATGGTAAAAGATGCCTGTAGTGGTATGGTGCAACCCTCCATGACATTAAGGGGATGTGCTGAAGTTGATATTTCTTTTCTCAGCATGGAAATAAATATGGAATTTGCTTCACTAGACACTGATAGTCTCCTTCAAGGCCACCCTTTAACTGCCAGGAAAGCTATAGACCAGGAAGTTGTAAGAATTGCCAAGGAAACAATGTCCCCTTTGGTTACCAAGACAATTTCCAATATTGCATTTCACAAGGTTTGTATAACAGGGCATAATTTCATTAACCCCTTTTTTGGTACAGGGTCCTATAGGCTGTACCCTTTCAAATGGGAATTTTAAATTGAAAAAAAGTGGCAAAATTGGAAAATATTGATGAGTCAAACTTATGTTTTACTGTAGAAGAAGAAAAATAATTCCCAATTCACATCTTGATGAATCATTATAATCTCAAAATTTTAGTTTTTTAAAATAAAAAAAATTGCTGAAAAATTGAATCTGCTTGATATTGGGAATTTTTACCTTAAATTTTTGTGGAAAAAAGAGTAAATTTTCAATTTGGACAGGGTCTTTTTACCGAGCTTGCATGTAATGGATATTAACCATGTTTAATGTCACAATGAGGAAATTAAAATCCAATAGACAGCTGCATTTAATGTCACTGATACATACATGTATACATGTATATACTATTCACAAAAGTCACATGTACAGTGTATTAGCATGATGTGATATGATTTCCTGAAGCATTAAATTCATTTTATGAAACATATCTAGATATAAACATTGATGTTCTTATTACGAGTATTTTTCCACAGAATACAATCAAATTCATGGTATCCAAGAAACCAGAGGACCACAGGGATTTACGGAAAGAATATTTGCAGCTGAGAGGCTTTATCAACCAGGGACTGTTGAATATCCGACTGTTCAACATGCAGTATACTGCTTTTTCTGCCTTCTTTGTTGGAAGCTTCGGAGAACTGTGCTCAAGGCAGTGTTGGGAAGGGTTAGCACATCTGCTGACTAGTATTTTTATACATGTATATTCATTCATAAAAAGAGTGGGGAGAGGACTTCTTAAATTTTTAGCTCACCTGAGCCAAAGGCTCAAGTGAGCTTTTCTGATCAAAGAGTGTTCGGCGTCCATCTGTTGTCTGTAAACTTTTCACATTAATTTTCAACTTCACCTCAAGTGCAAGTAGTACCTTACCCAGTCCCCATTTCTAGATAAAGAAAATTTAAGTACTGTGTGATACCCTCAGACAGAGCTGTCTTAATAATCATTCCAATCATTAACTCCGACAACAGAGTTAAAGGAAAACCTATATATCCCTTGTAAGAACCTGATCATACAAGTTACATAGGAAATATCTTTTAAAATTTTCTCAAGAACAATTAAGCCATTATTAGTCATATTTATACAGAAGCAACGTTAGGTATTATATATTCAAGTTTGTTCAAATTATGATCCCCCAGGGGTTGGGGGCACAACAGAGGGTCAAAGTTTTACGTAAGATTATATAGGAATCATCTTTAAAAAAAAATCTTCTGCTCAAGAACAGCAAAGCAATGTTTAGTCATATTATTATAGAAGCATCCTCAGGAATTGTAGATTCAAATTTGTTCAAATTTAGGGTGGGTTCACCATGAGCGATGAGATATTTACATAGGAAAAAAATCTTTAATAAAATTCTTCTGCTCAATAACAGCAAAGCCATGATTAGTAATATTGATTTGGAAGCATCCTGAGGTAGTGTAAATTTAAGTTCCCCCCCCCCCCCCCAACTTTTCAATACTTAAACTGATTTCTGCTTTTTCCTAGCCAATGTGCTCAGGTGAGCGATGTGGCCCATGGGCCTTTTGTTAGAACTTGTGTCAAAATCTGCTGACATATACTGTCAATAAAATATGTTCAAAACAGAAAGTACAACAAATATAGAGCACAGAGTATCATTTTGATTCAAAAGGGAAGCTGGAAATGGGAAGGACTTTAATTAATATAATTTTTAAGTGGTTCGCTTGTTTGATTAGCTCTCTCTAAAAGTAAAAAGATGGGAGAAAGTGGAATATGAGGTCTTGAAATTTGAGTGACTGTCGTATGTACATGTAAAAAAAGAAAAAAAAAACCAGATGATGTCTCTGAGAACTGGATAAGGAATGAAGAATTTTCTGTGCTGAATTTCTGTAAATAAGTCTCTTTTTCTTTTTACAAACAATTGTCATCAATTAAATTTTTTATTCGTTTAAATTTGCAAAAGTCTGTATAAGCATTATTATGTGGAGAGTGAAATTAATTATACAAGCACAAAATTAATACAAAGATCTTCATAAACACAACTTTTTTTAAAATTGACTCAAGATAACATTCCTTATTTTGACAAATATTTCACATATAAAAATTGTTCTATGACACAATGATGTAAAAATTCAAGCTTTTAATTCTTACCTCAGACTTGATGAGACAGCATGTTCCACCATATCAGGATGTTACTGGTCAGATCAGACTCAGCAGTGTGCTGACGACAACATTCTACCAGAAACGTGAGTCATGTTATACAGTCATAGATATTAATAATCTAGGAAGTTATTTAGAAACCTCCAAGTGAAATTTCCTCAATTTTATGTTGGATATAAATTTTGCACAGTCATTGATTATGTTTAAAAAAATTAAATGATTATATAAAATCATATACATATGATATAAAAAATTGATTTTTATTAAAAATGCCTTCATTTTGTACACCAAGTATATAAATAGTAGCTTTCTCTGAAAGAGCAGCAAGCTTTGATAAAAACCTGGAGAGAAATCTACAAGTTGTAAGGCATCTGTCCACAAAAGCAATATTGATGAGACTGGTGTGTTGAAAGTTCTGAAAAAATTTTCAATGTTGATGTGTTTTGTAGGAAAAAAGTTACAGTTGTATTTTCTTGTGCCAAGTTTGAAGAATTGACCAAAGACGAGAGAAATAAAAGCCTGGATACAATAAAAAATGAAGTGGTTAAATTTATGCAGGGTCTACCTACAGGAGCTAAGGCCCAATCTTTTACCTTTGGTGATGTAAGTCTTGGAATGAGTTTATTCTGTTTACTAAACCTTTTTAGCTCACCTGAGCTGAAAGCTCAAGTGAGCTTTTCTGATCACCCGTTGTCCGTCGTCCGTCCGTCTGTAAACTTTTCACATTTTCAACTTCTTCTCAAGAATCACTGGGCCAATTTTAACCAAATTTGGTACAAAGAATCCTTGAGTGAAGGGGAGTTTAAATTGTAAAAATAAAGGGCCAAACCCCCTTACAAGGGGAGATAATCAAGAAAAGACAAAAATAGGGTGGGGTCATTAAAAAATCTTCTTCTCAAGAACCAGTGGGCCAGAAAAGCTGAAACTTATGTGGAAACATTCTAGTGTAGTGTAGATTCTAAATTGTTAAAATCATGACCCCCGGGGCAAGGGCGGGGCCACAATAGGGAATCCAAGTTTTACATTGAAATATATAGAAAAAAATCTTTAAAAATCTTCTTCTCAAGAACCACTGGGCCAGAAAAGCTGAAACTTATGTGGAAGCATCCTTTGGTAGTGTAGATTCTAAATTGTAAAAATCATGACCCCCGAGGGAAGGGCAGGGCCACAATAGGGAATCCAAGTTTTACATTGAAATATATAGAAAAAAATCTTTAAAAATCTTCTTCTCAAGAACCATTGGGCCAGAAAAGCTGAAACTTATGTTGAAGCATCCTGGGGTAGTGTAGATTTTAAATTGTTAAAATCATGACCCCGGGGAAAGGGCGGGGCCACAATAGGGAATCCAAGTTTTACATTGAAATACATAGAAAAAATCTTTAAAAATCTTCTTCTCAAGAACCACTTAGCCAGACAAACTGAAACTCATGTGGAAACATTCTGGGGTAGTGAAGATTCTAAATTGTTAAAATCATGACCCCCGGGGCAAGGGCGGGGCCACAATAGGGAATCCAAGTTTTACATTGAAATATATAGAAAAAAATCTTTAAAAATCTTCTTCTCAAGAACCATTAGGCCAGAAAAGCTGAAACTTACGTTGAAGCATCCTGGGGTAGTGTAGATTTTAAGTTGTCAAAATCATGACCCCTGGGGAAAGGGCGGGGCCACAATAGGGAACCCAAGTTTTACATTGAAATACATGGAAAAAATCTTTAAAAATCTTCTTCTCAAGAACCACTTAGCCAGACAAACTGAAACTTATGTGGAAGCATGCTGGGGTAGTGTAAATTCTAAATTGTTAAAATCATGACCCCGGGGGAAGGGCGGGCCACAATAGGGAATCCAAGTTTTACTTTGAAATATATAGAAAAAATCTTTAAAAATCTTCTTCTCAAGAACCATTAGGCCAGAAAAGCTGAAACTTATGTGGAAGCATCCTTTGGTAGTGTAGATTCTAAATTGTTAAAATCATGACCCCTGGGGGCAGGGGGCGGCCACAATAGGAAATCCAATTTTTATATTGAAATATATAGAAAAAAAAATCTTCTCAAGAACCACTTGGTCAGAAAAGCTAAGACTTTTGTAGAAGCATCCTGGGGCAGCGTAAATTCTAAAGAATTCAAATCTTGACCCCTGGGTGTAGGGCGGACCACAATAGGGAATCCAAGTTTTACATTGAAATATATAGAAAAAAATCTTTAAAAATCTTCTTCTCAAGAACCATTAGGCCAGAAAAGCTGAAACTTATGTGGAAGCATCCTTTGGTAGTGTAGATTCTAAATTGTTAAAATCATGACCCCTGGGGGCAGGGCGCGGCCACAATAGGAAATCCAATTTTTATATTGAAATATATAGAAAAAAAAATCTTCTCAAGAACCACTTGGTCAGAAAAGCTAAGACTTTTGTAGAAGCATCCTGGGGCAGCGTAAATTCTAAAGAATTCAAATCTTGACCCCTGGGTGTAGGGTGGGGCCACAATAGGGAATCCAAGTTTTACATTGAAATATATAGGAAAAATCTTCAAAAATTTTCTTCTCAAGAACCTCTTGGCCAGTAAAGCTGAAACTTATATGGAAACATCCTAGGGTAGTGTAGATTTTAAATTGGTAAAATCATGATCCCCTCGGGTAGGGCGGGGCCACAATAGGTATTACAAAAAGATCATCTGGTGAAGAACAGCAGGGCCAAAGTTATTCAGGTGAGCGTTGTGGCCCATGGGCCTCTTGTTTTTTTTGTTTTCAAATAAGAACTTTCTAAGCTGCCATGAAAATAGTAAGTTGTCATAATTAAAACAATTTTTGAGGTGGAACCCACTTTTTTTTTTTTTGATTTTCAAACTCCTTCATCTGAAAAAAGTTTATAAAAATTGGAAGAGATACATGTATTTGTTTCAAATTTTAAACAAAAGATTAAATTTATCTCATACCTTTAAAGACTGAAAGTAGCATTTCTTAAATTGAATGGATGGGGTTGGGAGAGGAAAGGTAATGATTTTAAATTAGAATAAAAGTGTTTTCTTTTGTTAAAGTTCTAATAAACTGTATGTAATAAAGCAATGATAGTTCTGTATATCTTTAGGACTTCAGGAACAGTTTTACATTCTTGGTCCAAGGAACTGCAAGGCGAGCTCCATTATCAGAAATTGTGACCAACATCTCAAAATGGATAAGTGAAGGTCAACTACAACTTGTAGTCAACAACACATGGTTCAGAGGTCAGGATGTAGAAGATTTCAGCAGGTTAGAGGCAATATTCTGTCATTCTTACAGTTCATAACAAAACTTCCTGTCGAAAATATTTATTAAGTTTGGCTGTTTTGCACCTTCTTTTTCTGCTATAGGCTTCGATCTTCAGAAAAAGTTTGATAACAACAGAAGGCCTCCTTTAAACAGAAGTAAAATAAAAAAAAAATTTTTAGTCCATTTTACTCATCTGCAAACACATCTATTGTTTTGCATGGAAAAATTCCAGTTCATATTTTTCAGTATATACAAAGGAGACAAATTACATGATAAGAAAGATTAAAAAGTACAATATAACGATGTCATTTCCAAATTGATCTGAAGTTCTTTCCAAATATGGGCATGTGTGATTAAGTGTTATTATTCAAATAGAGATGTACATGTATTGTCAGTAGTGTTACAGGGTATTAAATGTCATTTCAGTATTGAGATAGCCATGCTCTTCCCAAATGTAGAGTTTTCCAAGTTAGACTTGGGACGAAGAAGGAAACTAAAGGAGGATCTGTTCCATCAGCTACAGAGCTTGCTATCATCTGATTTCTCCATCAGTGATATTCATAATGTCTGGTTTGATCAGGTAATATATTAAAAATTGAGATAAATACCTCAATTTTTGGAATGCCTATTGGAGGTAGAGTAAAGCAGTGAAGCTTTTTTATGCAGAACTTTTTTTTTTTAGATGTTCATAAACTTTTCTATGCAGATTTTTGTTTTTTTGGTTCACTTTGAATATCAATTTTTAAATTCCCAGGTCATTTACTGTTTATTAATTTTGGGAGGTACAAATGTTGCAGAGAATGTAACTCAATGATTTAATTCAAGAAGGGGTTTACAAAAGAACAAATAGGATTGAGTGGCATTGAAACCAGATAGTGTATGAAAATCCTCCCCCTAATTTACAAGGACATTTATTATTGTATAAGGAAGTGAAAACCATTCACTGAAACAATTAAATACCCTTTCTTTTCAATAATTAAGTGCTGTAACTGTCACTGTGATCCTGAGAACCAGGAAGTCATGCATTGTATTCTACAAAATTTAATTTCCCTTACATCTGAAAAGTTGAATTTGACTGTAAATATGACAAAAGGCCAATTTTACAAATAAGCTTAAGAGAAAGTAAAAATAGAAATAATGCATCATGTTGGAAGTGTAAATTCCAAGTTTGTACACACCATGATCCCTGCATTGTTCCATTTTTTTCCCTCTTAATAATGCAAGGCTAGAAATTACAAAATTTATACAGTAAAACTTGTTTAGTACGAACACGGATATAGCAAATTAACAGATATAGCGAAGTTTTTTGGAATCCCCGGCAAAATTCTTAATAATTCCTTGTATTATTATTAGGCTATAACGAACAAAGATATAGCGAATTTACGGATATAGTAAACTGATTTTGCGTCCCCTAGAGGTTAAAAATAATGAAATTTAGATGTTTTATAGCGAATTTTCAAAGATCTAGATTTTTAAACATTGGACTGACATTAGTTTTTAAGTATTTTAAATTTGAAATTCAATTCATCCTAAAATTTATCAACTCTAGCGTAACTTTTGTATTTAATACTTCCCAAAATACATTTGGTAGTCATACAAGAGGAAAATATAATCTATATTGTGAATTCCCTATATACACTACAACAATTTCATTATACGGATACATGTATAATGAATTACGGATATAGCGAAGTAATTTCGCAGGTCCCCAAGACTTCGCTATAACCAAGTTTTTACTGTATGGAGTTATGAACAGTGCAGAATAAAGTGAAGCAGTTCAAGTTTTTACAATGTATTATAAAGGAATTAAAAGTCTTCACCAAAACAAGGGTTCAAGGGGTCAAATTACAATGTATTGTGAAAATATTGATCATTATGCAATGTAAAATCAGATCTGTCCGAATCATTGCCCTTTGGGTCAAATTTAGATGCTTATGGGTTTTCAAGGTTTATAAAGTAATAAATAAGAAAAAGTACCCACTTTATGCTTAAAAAAACAAAGCAAAAAGGAATTTAAAAAAATAGCAATGTGTCAATCAGGTGATCATTAAAGCCCAAGGGGCTCTTACTGTATATACTCGCCTATAAGTCGTTTTTTATTTGGGGGGGGGGGGAGTTAATCTCTGCATGGTCCAAAACTTTGTCCGACTTATTTTGTAAGGTCAGTCCCTCTGATATAAGCCTATTAAATACAACCGAAGTATAGGCAGGCCGACTTATAGGCAAGTATATACAATAAATAAAGCTAGTTGTTATTTTTACTTGCAGAAATATATTGTATTTAAAGTGCAAAGGAACAATTTAAATTCCTCTGTGAGTACAGAGATTGAGAAATGGAAGCAGATGTTAAAACTACAAGCTTTCTCCATATTACTGGAACACACAAGAATTCATCCCACAAAACTGGTATATCAGAAAAGCCTAAGTGGAATTTGTCCTATTTCTTGTTTTAACAGGTAAGTGGAAAGATGTCAATACACATCTTTGTATCTCCTCTGAAAAAAGGCCCAGTGTTTAGAAAGTGTCATGATATTATTTACATCCACTGAATATTTTTTCCTTTATTTCTGATATTTATTTCTTATAAAAACCACTTCCCTTCATCAATCCAAAATTAAAACTTTTTTTTTCAAGGTAACATTTGAAAAAGGGCTATTTCATTAATGAAACATACATGGCACAGATCAATGATACAATATTTTACGAACTTAAACCTTACTTTATAGTTTACTTAGAGCATACAGACATAAATATAAACAATAAAAATGGCCTTCCTTGTTTGCTAATGCAGAATTAAATGCTTAAAAAAAACTGCAATGTGTCAATCAGGTCAATTGCTTACACAGGTTATGTAAAAATTTTTCTGTTATGGTTGCAATAAATTCCCACAATAACAAAGAAAGAAAGACATTTTATTGCGTGTGAAGGAAGCAGCATTTAGTAACTACGAATAAAAAAAATAAAAATAAAACAATGCCAATATTTTTGTTACAATGTGTTTCAATCAATTCAGTCAACTACATGATAAAAACAATCAACCAGTCTCTTGGTCAATTTTAGCTGTTAAGGGAAGCAACTCAGAAATAATGATCGGTGCCGGTATATCCATGTCTTGATCCGATATAAAATTTTTAGCCAAAATTTCTAGAAGTCATAGGAAATGAAGATAAAATAATGTATATAATACAAAAACTGTATGAAATAAGTGGGTTTTGGAAAAATATTATGGTGAAAAATTATGTAGGTCCCTTTTATCAACATTTTACATAGGAAATGCATTGAGAAGTGTAAAAACACTGATTTGACAAAATCTAAAAAAGAAGGTTGGATTGGTAGGTTAAACGGTCCAGAATATAGCCTGTTTAGTACATTTAAACCTACTCAAGAGTTCTTGAAAAATTCTATACGATAACCAGGAACCTTGCCAATGTCCTTAAATGCAGTAAAACTTACAAGGAAAATCCAATGTAGGGAAATATTGGTTATAACTTAAGGAAGTTGTACATTTTCTCCATGCCTTAGATCATAACTATACATTTATTTCTTATATGGAAATAATAAGGAACTAAAAAATCTTGTCCCAAGGACTTCCTAAAGCAAGGTTTACTGTAGTTGCAAGTTAATTCACACACTCAGAAGTGTTGGCCTATAGTTTTTTTTTTTAATTATTCCTTGTTTATTGTTACTAAATAAATATATGAAGAGCCTACAAAAAAATTTTGTTACTTGTCAATGAAAGTGGTTAAAAATAGCATCACTAAAGGTCATTTCCTCCTCAAAAGGACATTTGATGTAGTTGTGTGATCTTTGGAACTATAATACCCCTGATCTTTGAACCTATAATACTACATACTTGAATGGTTGAAAGGGGTGCCCCCCCCCCCCCCCCCCACACACACACACACATTTTAAAAGCAACGTTAATATTTAGAATTTCATTTGTATGAAATTTATGAAAAGGAATAAAATTTATGAAGGGAATAAAAGATCATTCAGTTAATAAGATCAAAATGTGGACAAGTATGTAATTAAATGTACAAATGCACATGTATTTCAGTTCTATAAATTCACTGTGTAGAAAATCGCGGGGGTGTTTTTACAATGGAACTTGGAATATTGACCACTGTCAGAAGAAGAAACTGATGGGAAGCAGGTAAAATTTTGTAAAGAAACTTTATAGTTTTCCCTATGCATGATTTTAATTACCCAATGTCCAGGTCTGGGGAACAAGAAGTAGTCTTAGACTTAAGACGGAATTAGTGGACAACCAGAAGTTTATTATATCAGACATGGAGGATTAGAGATGTAGTTGAAGATTGTCTACCTACATGTTGTTCTGAACTGCAAGCTTTCATGTCAGTATATGGTGTATAAATATTTCAGAATTAAGGAAATTTTCCCATTCTTCTGTCTAAAATCTCCAAAGATCATGTTGCCTCTTTCTAAATTACAATAAGTTTTAAATGAAATTTGAAAATTCTTCCAAAAAAAAAAATAAATAAATAAATAAATAAAAATAAAGAAATTTGTAAAATAAAGTTACATACAATGTTCTCACAATTTGGGTTACTGTTTGTTGAGGCTAGCTGACATGTATAAATGCAATAACAGAACATGTATAAAATTATAGAATTTACTTGCAGCCATGTGTACACCCTATTTGTGGCATGTAATGCTACAGAGGCATTAAATGCATCAGAGAGGATGGAAACAGAGCAGGACCTCAGAGGAAAGCTAGAGACTTTGTTAGGGGAGGCAAAAGAAATCCTACAGGATGTAATCATAACAGAGGTAGGTCTTTGTGAAGAGATGCAGGAGAGGTCTTAAGGGATATGTAATAATTTTAGAGGTAGGACTTTTGTGCTGGAGATGTTTTACAGGATGCAGTAATTAAAGAGGTAGGAGATGAAGGACAGGTCTTGAGTATGTAATCATTTCAGAGTAGAACTGTTAAGTAAGGCAGAATAGATCTTAATGTATGTAATTACAAGGGTAGGACAATGTGAGATGAAGGAGAGATCCTATAGGTTGTAATCGTTATAGGTGAGACTATGGAAGAAGAGGTCCTACAGGATGTAATCATTGTAGGTAAGACTTTGTGAGGAGATGAAGGAGAAGTCCTACAGGATGTAATCATTATACGTAGGACTATGTAAGGAGATGAAGGAGAGGTCCTACAGGATGTAATCATTATAGGTAAGACTATGTAAGGAGAGGTCCTACAGGATGTAATCTTTATAGATAAGATTATATGAGGTGTTGCAAGGAATCGAAGAGGATTGAATAATTACAGAGGTAGGATTTTTTATAGGGAAGCACTACTAGTCCTAAGGAGTCATGATAGATGTAGGACTGTTAGGAGATCAAGTTAAGTCTTATAAGAATACAGCAGAGTCTAGGAAAATGTAATTAATGTATGGATAAGTATGAAGGAAAGATTGCACATGATGCAATGAAATCAAAGGTAGGTTTTGGTCAGAGAAAATAGGAGATTTCTGAAAGGATGTTTAAACCATCAAGAAGCATGACTTTTTTTGAAGTAACATGTAATCATGGCATATGTAATCATTATGGAGTATATCTATGCTTGGGAAAGTTATAGAGATCTGAGAGGATCTATTCTTACGTTAATTTGACTTTTTGACTTAGGTCAGGACCCTCTACAGAATGTAATGATGGCAAAATACATTTCAATATTATCCAATGGCATTTTCATATTTGCAATAAATGGAGAGGGGGGAAAAACAGAAAACTAATCTATGGAAGTACATGTAGAAGTCTCTACATATGCAGCATTGTCATTACACTTTCAGCTTAAAATATTCATGTTTATTTGGACCCTCATATATTTTTCAAAAAATCTCCCCCCCCCCACCCCCTCCTCATCAAGAGAAAAGATTAATAAAGCTTCATGAGCATTGTTTCAGAAGCATAATAACACAGCATTTTTCAATGCCAAAATACCCAATTGTACAAAAAACAAAATCAGTTGTAGATAATGATATGTGTATATATGTCCTTAGGAGGGTGCAGATGTTGTTCTCCATGCCACAACTTTACATCCCCACCTGGAGCTTTATGTAGAGACACTGAATACTGAGGCAGACTACACAAAAGACTTCAGATTTGGTCCTTCCACTGAGAAAAATAAGTTTGCACCTCGTAAGAAGAATGATTCCACAAAGTAAGTTTTGCTGTATTTTTTTCTTATTAATAATACATTTCTTGACCCTTTACATTCTGCATTGTATACTTTAGATGTTTTTAAGCAAGATTCTTAGTTCAGCATTTTTAGCCCAGTGGCTGATGCACTTATTTATGAACATTGCCAAAATATTAATGTGATCTTGTTTTAATATAGTACAAATACTGCTTGTGCTCATTCAAGATTGTTCCAATTTGGCGATGGGCTTAGTCTTTGTTAAGTTTTGAATATGTTAAATATGTTAAAATATGGTAAGAGTCTGAAGTACAAACTTTGATCAGGAAACACCATATCAGAGACTATCTCTTAAGGTATAACATAGAAACCTAGCTTTTTTTCTGTGTTTATTGGCTTTATAAAGCAGATTGGGAAGAATTTAGCAAAGAACTTACATTGTGTAATATGTGTAGAGAAAAAGTGATTGGTTATAGAATAAGACAACTTTGACTATCCATGTATCATGTACCCTGGAATAGTTGCTGATATAACTAGAGAATGATATATTTTGAAATATCTCTATACAGTGTAGATGTGATCCTGAAATTCAGTAGTATTGACTTGGAGGCTTTACAGAACCTTCATCTGGCCACCAGGGAGGACATCTCTCAAGATCTACAGCAGCAGGTCAACAGTCTACTAGTGGGGGAGGTGGCCCAGTCATTTAATCTCACCTGGATCAAACAGGTAGTTATACGTAGATTCCACATCAAATTTATTGTAGAAATTACTTAATGCCTTTCCCAACATGGTATGTAAATAATGAAATTGTCATTGATTTATATTTTATGTCTTAAATTATTTAAATATTAAAATGATCATGTACCTGAGATTTAGGCCAGTAATTATTTTTTGTTCATTACCATCCCTTCTTTCAAGTTTCTTCAAATCTTTTTATCCATTTCCAGGATAGACTGTCATTTGAGTTGAAGAAGTCTGCCCAGAGTAAAGTAAACATGGTGGAGGAAGTGGACAAGATAAGGGAAGCAGTTAAACACCGTCAGATCACACTTCACGTCCACTACATCCGGCCTATAGTGGCTACGGAAGGACACACGGTCAACACTTTTAAAGAGTTAGTTCCCTTTTTTCATAGCTAACTTCACTTATAAAGGGAGAAAAAGGAGGTCACTTGTATTGAAATAAGGAAAAGTGTTTTAAAACAATGGAAATATTTTTTAAAGAATCTTGAAGAAGAAAGTTCACATTGTTCTATTTTGATATAACTTGCACTTTATTATTATATACCCAACTGTATATCACCCGATTTTACTTTTGATTTCATGTGACAGTGTGATCCAACTTTCCGGATCACCACAATGTATTTCTGAATCCATATCACCCCTCTCTGATTTGATGAAGTACAGTAGTATTATATTTTGCTAATTATAGAGGAATATGTAATAAATTTATCCTAATGACAGAAACTTAATCTGAAAAGCTATATTACATCGAGTTGAGGAGACACAGTTTGATCTGATGATCCGCGCATGTCAACTCAACATGATACGCCTCTCCAGATCAAGTTACTGTTATAATAATATATATATATATATATATTCCTCTGAAATATTTAGTGCATGAAAAACAGGTGGGGACAGTGTGTCTCAGTCTTTATGAGTTTTTTTTTTGTGTTCATGAATGTACAAAAAGAATAACCTTTTTTTTGTGAAGAAAACCAGTGATTTTCAGAGTGATTTAATTTTTTGCTAAAGCTTATTCTTACATTACACCTAAAAATTAGTGATAAAGCTTTGAATATATCTATGTTGTACTCTGTATAAACTTGTGTCTCTCTGTTTCAGGCTTTGTCCAGAGAAATATCGAGCTTCCTCCACAGTTCCCCCTGTTATAACAACAGTAAACAGCATCAATGCCTCCTATGTACGTATTTCATGTTTCAAATATAAGAATCATTTTAAGTGTAGAAATGTATGATCTATGTTTTTCCTAGAGTCACAATTCTATACATTTAAGGACACACGCAACGTACCTTACCTACTGATAGTTTTTCAAGATATTCTTAATTTAAGATTATACATGTAGTGCCATCAGATGTTCGTAGACAAAAAATCAGCATGTATTACCAGGGGTTTTGAAAAGATATCAATTGATGAAAATTCTTGTATAATTCAAAGAAAAATGTACAAAAATTACTAAACATATATTCTAGATGTTTTGTTTATCCAAACTTGTTTTAGAAGAAGTGTACAACAGCATATATAGACATTAAAATGTAGCACACAGTTCCTTCAAGTATTGGAACTCTTTAACTCCAGGGAAAAAGACAATAAAATTAAATCTATGTTGCGTATGTCCTTAAAGTTATGATTCAACTTGCTGATTAGGTCATCCTTTCTGGAGGAAAAAAAATTATACCTTGATTTAAACAGTCACTTATTTTTCAGCAGGTATTTTATGTTGAAAAGTTCCCAGTAGATAAGAAATTTTAAGACTCAACTTAATAAAAAAAAATGTGAATATTTTCAGACTACAACCATCACAGTACCCCTCAATAGACCAGAGTTAATTGTGATCTACAATGCCTCTGAGATTTCACGTTCAGAAGCAGATGCCCTGGTCCTGGATACAGTCAGAACCTGTTTTGTGGAGGTCCACTCCTGTGAATACTGTTCTAGTCAATTTTCCCATGACTCCTGCTCTTTTGAACCACTCACCACTGAGAGTCCTGTCTCAACTACAAATCAGGTAAAAAAAAAACACATAGAATTCCTATACTGATGTACAGCTAAAATCTTCACCATCAGTATATTTTTGAAATCAGTTCATTAAGTTTTTATCAATCTACATGTATCGATCAGGTCATAAAAGTTTACAGACATCCATTCATCACACATGCATGTATATACATCTAAAAAATACCAGAAATTTATACAGTCATGTAGATAGCCACAGTAAATATGAATTCCTCTAACTTCATACACTGAGATACAATTTGCTGAAAGCATAACATTTCCTGATTTTACAACACATGCTTGTGGCCCAGAGCATAATATTGTTAAGTGTATGAATGTATTTCTATTTTAACAATAATACCCATTAATTAAAAAAAAATGTTTCAGACAATTAACTTTTGAACACGAAAGCTATAAAATACTTGAAACCTTTTCACTATGACAGGCTGATGTTTCAACACCAGTGGTCAGTCCAGATGATCAGATTTACTTTGGAGCTGTCACTATCACCATAATGGCCACCTCAGGTTGTTTTCTATTGGCCTTAGCTCTCTGGGCAGCTGACTATGGTAGGTTCTGATTGGACTAGATTTTCTAGACATGATTTCTTTTTCCATTGGTTGAAGCATAATGTCTACATTTAATTTCTTTTATGTAATATATTACTTTATTCAAGGTCAAATACAGTACTTAAAAGAAAATTTAGTTTTATTATATTTCTTTTTGATTCTCATGTCTCCTTGAAATTGTGTATATATGCTGTTGAGACTTTTTATTTTCATGCTTAGTGGTAATATGTATAGCATATATTGTAATAATTTCCTAAAACTTACACATAATAAATATGTTTACTTTTACAGTCAGAAAGGCAACCACAAAGAAATCAAAATTCAAACGAAAAGCCAAAAACTCTGAGAGAGAGGAAACACAGCACTGACAACTGTAAAGTTAACATACTTTTTTTTTCCATGGAGTCAAAATTCCACTGAATCACAATTACTGTTCAATCCGTGGGAATATGGATTTCTTAGATTGCCACTATATGCCTTAAATGTACTTTAAGTATGCTGGGACAGTTCCCACGGTAAATTTGTGACCTCATACATAGTGTAAATTAATACTACATGGAAAAAAGTACTTCTAAAATGTCTATGTACAACAGAGGATGATATACATACAATAAAACAGATCTAGACATCTGAGTATCAGTGTTGTTCATCTCTGTGATAATTATGTATGTGTAAATGCTGTTTGCATATAAAAGATATTTTCATGTTTGTCCAATATCTGTTCATGATTTTGAACATCTAGTGATTCAAAAGAAAGATGCATTTATCGCTAATGGGGGACAATTTTTTTTAAATGAAGAAATATGAAATGATATAATTTTATGTATTGTGTGAAAAGACTGATCTAAATGTATAATTTATCTTCAGACCATTACAGCCCCTAGAATGGTTCAAGCCATTAGGTTTATCAAAAACAAGATGTGTTTCTGAAATACTGATGCCCCTGTAGGCAACTTATAGCAAAGGTTAAACTTTCTCAAATGCAAATCAAATATGTTGGTACTCAAAGTAAGGTTTTGTCTCGAGGAATAAACCTGTGAAATATGAAAGCCCTAACAGCAACCTTTGAATAGATATGGAAAATGTTAAAAAAAAATTCAAAGGTAAGTCAAACAAGAAAGTCAAATGGTCAAAATTGATAATGTCCAAGGAAAGGCCTTCTCACAAAAAATACATATGTGAAATATATGAAAGCCGTAGCACTAATTGTTCAAAAGTTATGGCCAACATTTTTCAAAAGTAGGTCAAACATCAAGGTCAATGAATTATAGTTTTTGGTATCCAAATGAAGGTCTTGTTACAAAGGAGAAATATGCTAAATACAAAAGCCCTAGCACCAACTGTTCAAAAGTTATGGCCAAGGTTAAAGTTTCAAAAGTAGGTCAAACTCCTAGATCAAGGTCAAAGGGTCAAGATTGTTGGTATCCAAAGGAAGGTCTTGTCACAAGAATTACACATGTGAAGTATGAAAGCCCTAGCACCAATTGTTCAGAAGTTATGGCCAAGGTTAAAGTTCGGTAAAATTTTGCAATAATGGGTCAAACTCCAACGTCATAAGGTACCCAAAGAAAGGTCTTGTCACAAGGAATACACATGTGAAATGTGAAAGCCATAGCTCCTACCAATCAAAAGTTATGGCAATGCTAAAGTTTTTGCGGACAGAGAGACAGACATATAGGGCAAAAACTGTATACCCCTGAATCTTCGATACGGGGACATAAAACACTATACTGCTAAATACATGTATTGAAGAATAAATATGCCTGACCATAATGATTATCAGTGTGAGAACAGTTATTAGGTCATCTGAGTCGCTCAGGTACATTGATATCTGTGTTGTCCGTTGTTGTGTGACTTATGGTGCAAGTCGCTTCTCCTGAACCAATTTTAACCAATTTTGGCATATAGCATCAATGGGTGAGGTGGTACAAAATTTATGAATTCCATGGTCTCTGCCCCCCCCCCCCCCCCCTGGGGCCCGAGAGGTGGGGTTAAAACCATCAAACCATTAGTGCTATCGAAAAAAAAAACTTTACTCCAGAACATCAAGCAGACAAAATTTTGTTATTAATATAATAATAATTGAGCCCTCTACCCAAACTGTGAAGTTCAGAGTTCCAGGATCAGGGGTTCTGGAATTAGAGCAGGGCTCTAATGACGTGTAGTGAAAGTGCATAAATTCTTTTAAAATTCATCTCCTCTTGAGTATTTAGCAGATAAACTAAGTGCATAGTTGTGATGAGCAGGGCTGCCTATTCTAAAATTTTGCAATCTAGTCCCAGGGTCAGGATTTTTTTGGGGGGTGGGGGCTATTGAATATACAGTGAAAATGTCATTTTTTCTTTGAAAATCTTTTCTAGCAGACAAACTAAGTGCATAGTTATGATGAGCAAGAGTGCCTCTTCTAAAATTGTCCTGGGTCAGGGGCTCTGGTGTTAGGGCGGGGCTCTATTCAGATTATATAATGAAAATGCATTAATTCTTTGAAAATCTTCTCTGTTCCTTGGCATTAAGCAGATAAACTAAGTAAGTAGTTGTGATGAGCAAGGATGCTTCTTCCAAAATTGTGAAATTTGTGGCCCCAGGATCGGGGGTTCTGGTGTTAGAGGTGGGGGGGGGGGCCTTTATTGATGAATATATATATTAGTAAAAATGCATTTTTTTTCTCTGCTACTCGGAGTCGCCCGCGTGGCGCAGTGGTTAGAGCGACTGCTCTAGAGTCGCGGTGTTAGGAGTTGATCCTTACGTCGCGGGTTCGTCCACTGCGGTCCTTCAGTTGAGACCGTATAAACCGAGGTCCCGTGTCGCAGTAGGTGTTGGCACGAAAAAGATCCTTGCTCACTGCTCAATGGCCCTAAGTGCCGAGAAAAGGTCAAAATTTGCAGCCCTCCACCAGCAAGTGGTGGCCTCTCCATATGAGTGAAAAATTCTCGAGTGGGACGTTAAACAACAAGTAAACAAACTCTACTCCTCGATATTAAGCAGGTAAACTAAATGCATGTTTATGATTAGCAATTGTGCCTCTTTCAAAATTGTGAATTTCAGGCCCCTTGGGTTAAGGATTCTAGTGTTAGGGTTGCGGCTATGCATGTTGAATCTATAATGAAAATGCCTTATTTTTCTGAAAATCCCCTCTGCTCCTGTGCTTATAGGAGGCAAACAAGAGTACAAAGTTATTATAAGCAAGGGTATTCTTACCAGATTCTAGAAATTCTGGACCACTTCATCAAGCATTTTGGTGCTGGGCAGGCTCTATTTGTAAATATAAGGAATTCAGCTGTGAAATATGAAATCCCTAGCTCCAAACGTTCAGATATTCTTGCCTTTTCAAAAGTATGTCAAACTCCAAGATAAAGGTCATAGCCAGCGATCTCTTGTTATGAAAAATACATATATAATATGAAAGCCCTAGCACCAACAGTTCAGAAGTTATGGCCAATGTTAAAGACTTTCAAAAGTAGGTCAAACTCCAAGATCATATAAGGTCTAAAATGTTGGTACCCAAAGGTATCGTCACAAGAAAGACTTGTGAAATATTAAAGCCTTGGTACCAATGACCACGATTAAAGTTAGTCAATTTTTTTTTACAAAACTAGGTCAAGGTCAAAATGTATGCAAAGAAAGGTCTTGTCACAACGTTCAAAAGCTACTTGCAATGTTCAAGTTTTTGCAGGTAAACAGACGGATAGAACAAAACAAACACACACACACACACATTATGTATAGATATATACTGGAGCTGTCAAAGAACCGTATTGTATTTTCATTTATTTTCATGTTCTTTTCTTTAAATCTGAATTTAATACTGCAATTTTCAGCATCAGCATAACTTTGGCCAAGAAAAGCGAAAAAAGCCCAGCTTGTTATCCCAGGCGCGGATCCAGAAATTTTTTTCTAGGGGGGGGGGGGTCTAACCCAGTCAAAAAAAATCCAACCAAGAAATTTCTTGACAATCAAAAAAAAAAAAAAAAAAAAAAAAAAAAAAAAAAAAAAAAAAAATTAAAACAACAACAACAACAAAACGTAAACTCCTTTCCCAAACCCAGAATATTTATTTCGGGGTCGGTGGGGGTGGGGGTGTTAGTTGCTGACTTCTAAAGCTTCATATCTATTGATTTTCAAACCAACTTAACACGGATCCGCGTTTTCTAGGGGGGCCGGTCCAAGGTCAGTTTTAGTTGGTTTAGTGTATATATTTAATAACTGCAAATTCCAGGGAGGAGGGGGGTCCCCGACCCCCTCTAGATCCGCGCATTGGATCAGATGCCCGGGAGGAGTAAGCGTCAAACATCAATTCAACTGATGCGTGTATGATTCTCCATTTATAAGTGGACTTGGATGTTTGCAGACAGTTGTGTGATTGGATTCTATAGACTGATATGTTTATGATCCCTTTGTAAACAATTTAAGTGTTCCACAACCTGTATAAAAAAGAAATATTCTTCCATTATTGTATATAACACCCACTTTCATTGGTTTTTATATACATAAGGATTGTGACGTAACAATAACACTATGACGTCATCGCATTGTCTCAGAGACGCATAGAGGCATTTCTATGCGAGTTGCGACAGTGAATTTCGTTTGATAGTATTCCAAGCATTAAATCATGGCTTTCTTTGTCTTCAACTGGACTAAAAGAGAATACATCCTGACACTATTGGCTTTGGTGATGCTTGTCGTAACGGTGAAGCACAAAGAATATTTCTGTTGGTAAGTAAACCTTACGGAAGCCGGTAACATACACATATCTTAATTGACAAAACGTATGCTCTATTTAATATTTAAGATGGGGAATGCTTATGAGTTGAATAAGCTCTAGTTTGTTTCAATACTTTGTAAAGCAATATTTTTCCTTTAAAATTTGGGTTGTTATATTCATCCTTTTCGTTGATATAGTGAAGAAAAGCCAATAAGTACTTTTGAGAAGTTTGGCATCTGGCTTGGTTTTGTGGGGGAGCCAAAGCCGTGTCCAGGGCAGGAGGACCTCTACAATGTGAGTATGGGGTTATAATTATAAAATTACGACTCATTGAATTATAGCACCAATCTCTCATTGAATTATAGCACCAATCTAAGTCATATTTATATAGGTACCATACTATAAATGATTAATGATGATAGTGGTAATGATCATTTGGATAAATTGATTGCCTCGCGGATATTTGGTGACTTATGGCATAGGAGCCCATCGACGACCCCCCCCCCCCCCCCCCCAAAAAAAAAGTAAAGCTCCCGGGGCTTTTCTGAGCGGCACAGATTTAAGTTCAGTAAATCATATAGATAACCTGTACCCCTTTCCGTATTCCTTTCTACACTTTCTTTTGTCTCTTCGATTAATCCGTATGTGCTTGTATGGAGAAATTAGCACAGACCTTCAACTAAATGGTCAGTTTTATGTTTTCTCAAATATTTAAAATTTTCACATTTTTTAACAGATGGCTGTAGAAATGGGAGTTTCCTCTGTGGCTATACTTGCTTGTACCGCTATATCCAAGATGTGGTACTGGTCCACCTCTTTATTTGGACGCCTAACCCAGGCCGTGAAGGGAGGTTTCCGGTATCTGATAGGTATGCATGGTAATTGATCTTTAATTAAGTTTGCATTCTTTTTTTTTTAAGTATAAACACTTGTAAATCCTATTGATATTTTTTCTTGTCTTTTGAAGACCGTGTTCCATTTAAAAAGGCTACCACCGACACTTGTCAGGTGACTCCTCCGAATTATAAGTATTTCTTGTGAGTATACCCAAACATTTGTCTCGTATACCGGATCGATTAACTAGATGATATTCACCATAAGGGTGTAGTGATTACCAATATTTTATTTTTTCCCGTAGTTTCCGTAACGCCTACGAACAAAGGAAAATCATAATGGTGATGAGAGAGGGAAATCTGCGCGAGGAGATTTTTGTGTTTTCCCCGGAAAGAAGGAAGATGGAGTGCGTGTTGTCCTACAACAAATGGTGTCGTTAAATAATGGACTTTGTTATGTATATCATTGAAGTATTAACATTTAAAAAGTAATTTTCCATTGATCTTGATGTTAACTGTATAAGGGATATTTATAATCTAGTCTTTATTTAATATTTACAACATAAAGCAAAGCTGATACTAGTATTTATAGATATAATTTGAGAAGAATAAATTTAATTGCATATATGAAAACTTTGTTTGTTTAACTACTTTGTCATGTTCCGACATCTCGAAGGTGTAGAACAACCCTTAGTAATTACCCTAGGGGCCCCTGATAATTTTGTTATCTATTCGATTGGGACAGGCGCGGATCCAGAAATATTTCCTGGGGGGGGGGGGTCCACCCCAGTCAAAAAAAATCCAACCAAGAAATTTCTTAACAAGCTAAAAAAAAAAAATAACAAAAAAAACAAAACAACAACAACAACAACAACCAAAAAAACAAAACAAAACAAAGGAAGAAAAAAAACAAAAAAAAAAAAAACGTGAACTTCTTTCCCAAACCTGAAAAACCTATTTTGTGGGGGTGGAGGTTGTTAGTTGCTGACTTCTAAAGCTTCATATCTATTGATTTTCATACCAACTTAACACGGATCCGCGTTTTCTAGGGGGGTCCAAGGTCAGTTTTAGTTGGTTTAGCATTTAAATTTGATAACTCTGCAAATTCCGGGGGGGGGGTGTCCGGACCCCCCCCCCCTCCTCTAGATCCGCGTATGTATCCGATTCTCAAATATGTTTTAAATACAAACGACTAACTTTGTCTTATTTCTGATATGCGACGCATCCATGCTCGAGATATCGGACCAGTCCCTGAGTTTTATCAGGTGTCGGTTAATTGTCATTAAAAAAGGACCGTTTATTCAATATAGACAAAAAAGATGAAGAAACGCCCCGCATGTTCTTTCCATGAAAATTAAGATTGCGTTGGAGAATATTTCTGAGAATATCCTCATCTACAATATAGAACTAAATTTTGTAAATTTCATAATATACCCATGCAATTAAAGAGTGCACCAAAAGAGGGATCATAGTTTTTCATGATTAGTACTATCAAAATCTTTACAACGATGCTACAATCTAATTAAATAGGTGGAAGACCTAAAATGTCAAATGAAAACAGAAGAACTGGCCTTTGCCTTTTTGACCTCAAAACCAAAAGGGGTCTTTCTCAAGTTAGAAAGACTCATCTTTTTAAGTTTCTTTTTAAGTTTCATTGCAAACAGCTCAAAGAAACTTGTTATCCTCTGGAAAGCATTATATGCAATAAATGAATTTAAAATTTGGCCTCAAAATCAGTCTTCGCTCCATGCATTTTATTTAAAGTGAATCTTCGAATTCATTTTAAAATATACGTTTTTGCTTAATAAAAACGGTTCAAAGACCCACTCTGTCTTTAAGTACAACTTTGATGACAAATTCATATCTTTCCGAGAAATATTTGAAATCCAGTTATTAAAGTGCCAAATATAACAAAAACAAGATTTAAATACCAGTACCTGTTAGGAATTGTGTGAAGTGGTTAACGTGCCAGTGTCTATGAGAAAGTGCCAGTGTCTATGAGAAAAATCTGATACGCAGGATTTTTATCGCCTTCGAATCCTTTATTTTTTTTTAAAAAAAATTATTTATCTTTTTTACCAAAGAACTTTTACCGAGAGAATTTTTCTGCCGAAAAGTTTTGTTTCGTTTAAGCTATAGGCATTTCGCACGCCTTGTTCCCCCATCATGACCGTTCACGGTAGTTCAGTCGGTAGAGTACTCGCTCCGTGATCGGGAGGTCGTGAGTTCGAATCTCGGCCGCGACTGATCTAAGTCGATAAAAAATTGGTAGCAACTGTTCCTTCGCTATGCGCTCGGCACTTTGAAGTGAAAGTTGCCGGTTCTTCGGATGAGACCTTAAAAACCGAGGCCCCTTGTCACGGCAGGCGTTGACTCGTTAAAGATCCCTCACTGCTCAATGGCCCTGAGTGCTGAGTAATGGTCAAAATTTGAAGCCCTTCACCGGTATATGGTGGCGTCTCCATATGAGTGAAAAATTCTCGAATGGAACGTAAAACAACATTCGATCAATCAATCAAAAATAATGGCATGAAAGCATCAATACGTAATTAAGTATTCTTATATTGTGAGCCATTTAAAGTCGCTGAGTAAGAGTTTTTCAATATTTCTGTAGCTAGAACAATTTGAACAGCTAACTCTGGTACTACAAAAAAGGTGTTTTATTTTGTTTGATTCTTGAGTCAATAACGTCATTTGTACATACAATTTCTCCTATAACAATATTTTGCATATTAAAATAATGGTACGTTTTTTTGTTTGAGTTTTGTTGTTTAACGTCCCTCTCGAGAATTTTCACTCATGGAGAAGCCACCACTTGCCAATGGAGGGCTGCAAATGATGACCTATACTCTGCACTCAGGGCCATTGAGCAGTGAGGGATCTTGTTCCTGCCAACTCCTACTCCTACACGGGGCCTCGGTTTATATGGTCTCATCCGAAGGACCGGCCTCCACGTCCTGCAGTGGATTCGAACCCGCGACGTAAGGATCAACTCCTTACACCGAGACTCTAGAGCAGTCACTCTTACCACAGCGCCACGCGGGCGACTGGTACATTTTAAATGCTTTTTATTGATACATTTTTAAATTCTTTCTATTCAATTATCGTACGCTTATTGTTACATGTAATGGTTGATTATTTAAAAGAAATCGATATGGAGCCAGAAGTTTCTCGGAAAATTAGACAACGGCATGGAATAACTGGTCTGCTGGTTCTTTTGGTTTTATGATGTGATGAATAATTAAGTTTGCTTGCGTGATAAATGCAGACGAGTAAACTGATTGATAATTATCATAACCCCTCCCTTTTTTTTTTTTTAAAAAAGTTTTTCCTTACATTTACATTTTCACTCTATCCTTGATTCAATGAAAAAAAATGTTTTGTTCAATAATGAGAAATCTATGCAGGCCACGTCCAGCGTATTACTTTAGCAACACACAGCAAGATTGTATGGCGTTCTGTCACGTGCTGAGCAAATCGCTTTATGAGGATATAAAGCTATTCCCTTATTTGTAGTTTTATCTCAAACAAATTTAAGATATTTGAAAATGTAAATATAAAAGAAAGGAAATAAGCATCAGAGTGCTCCTCAAAAACTTCAATTTGTTAGTGTTTACTTTATAGAAATCACTTTAAAATGCAATGCACAACAGTTTCATATATGGAATGAGTCATGTCAGCATTTGTCTGCTGAGGGGATTAAAAAAAGTAGACTATACTCAAAACAACTAAATATAAGCTATCCCAAAATCTAATCCCTGCGAGTAAAGGTGATTTAAACCGACATGGTCACACAAACAATTCTGAAATTAAATGGTCAATACACGTGATAAACAAATTTCCAAATCAATGGAACAGAAGTGATCAAGGAATTTGGAATACAAGGAACTGAATACAGTGATTCAGACTAAAACTACTTGAAAAGGTATGGAAAAACTTCCGAGAACTAAAACCGACAGAGAACAATATTCTATCTGTTCTTTGATAGAATCTTATCTGAAGCAATTTAACTTTTTTTAATGCCTTTATATTATTTGGCTTAAACTTTATGGCTGGTTACCAACGATATTTTTTATAACTTCGACATTAAATTAAAAAAAAATGTACACACATATATATATATATATATATATATATATATATATATATATATATATATATATATATATATATATATATATTCAAATGTTCGAATAGGTTAAATCCATCCTCCAGTCAAGAACAAGATAGGCTATATTCATAATTAATAAATACTAAATAATCGATGAATGTGTAATGTTTAAAATATTAGATACGACTCAGATTCACTAAAAAAAGAAAGAATAAGAAAGTTCCTGCTTTACAAAGTTTTGTTTTGAACATTCTTCGTTATATATCAAGGCTTGTTAATCATAAATTGTGTTTTTTTTTAATTTCAGACCCTCACCAAGGATAACACTCACAATGAAAACTATTCTCTTTACTATTCAACTGTGTTTAACTCTACGTATTTCACATTTTGCCTATATCAGCAATAGAAAAACACCCACTGAACAGACAACAAAGACGCTGTACGAGTGTCCAAATTATTGCTTATGTGATGAAATTCATAAAGAGGCAGTTTGCACATCGTATTATAAGGGATTTTTGATAAAAGATATTCCTGGAAATTATACTATTACATCTTTGACTTTATTTGGAGAAATTGGTGCCATTCCAAATGAAATTTTATCATCCCTCACTGGGCTTATAAGACTGGACCTTAGTCGAAACTCCATACAAGAAATAGAAATTTTAAGTTTAAAAAATCCAAAGTTATTGAACTTATTAGACTTAAGTTCCAATGACATAACATCTATATCCACGACTGTATTTGGAGAATTTCAGAACCTTGAAGATCTTTCCCTTAGCGAAAACCGAATAGAAGAGCTCCCAAATGCATTATTTCAGAATCTTACTAAACTAAAACGCCTAAATCTAAGTTATAACAGAATCTTTAATCTCTCTGATGGTATATTTGATCAATTACAAATGTTGGAAGAGTTGGATATGAGCAGTAATCAATTGCACTGGATAGCTGGAAACATTTTTCAAAACTTGACTCATCTGAAATCCATAAACTTGGGCGATAACAAATTATGGACGGTACCAAACCAATGGCTGACTATTTTTGGAAAATTGAAACATTTATCGCTTTCAGGAAACCCTTGGGACTGTTCTTGTGAAATTGTTTACTTTTTAGAATATCTGAATACAAACATAAATGTAATAGTCAACAAAGAATTGTTGATGTGTTATTATCCAAAAAGTCTTAAGGATACAATCATTTTAAATCTTAAAGACGAGAATTTAAAATGTGACGGCCCTTCGATTGGTCAAATATCCACTTCTCGCATCGCGATCATTGCATCTGAGGTATCTCTACACTGCAATACAGACACCCACGGGATAGGATACTGGGTGACGCCCAAAGGTATCAGAATAGCTTCTAAATACCATATACAATACCTCGCAAAGTTAAACATTACAGCCATTCCAGAAATAGGATACAAGTCCACAAGATCCGAAGAAATGTCTCACATCACAGTTTCTGAAAATAATACATTGATTATCAAAAATTTTGCAAATGGTCTTCATGGAAAGTACGTGTGTACTTTAATCAATGAATATGGAAATGACACGTCAAGTGTCGAGTTGTATTCCATGACCAAATTATTTGATATACAGTGGATGAGCGTTTTCTTTGGAATGGTGTGTGCTGGAAGTGTGTTACTATTAAGTATATTTATTGGGACTATAAAGATGTGCGCCGTTCACGTCTGCAAATGCGAATGTGCACAACCACAACTCAAAAAGAAAAAGACAAGTCCTAGGAGTCGTTGCCAAGAGGCTATCAAGCCAAATTCACTGATTGTTTCTACGGAACACAGTGAAGACGGATGTTCAGAGGCAGATCCTCTTCTAAGGGACGCAGACGACGGCAATTCCTCACAAGATGCAAACGAGAGTGAAAACACAACAGCAACATCAGGAGTCAAAACAAAGCTGGGAAAGAAAATAAAGAAAGTCCGCAGTCAAGTGATTTTAATCCGAGAGACGGTCAAAGACACCGGAAGTCAGGCTGCCAGTCGTGTAAAAGCAGGGGTCGTGATGGGGGTGGAACAGGTGAAGTTCGGGGTGATGTCCATGAAAGAGTTCTGTGGTACTGGTGAAATTGCTCAGACCGTTTCCATCATGTCCGTCAACACAGATGTCGATAGTGAAGAAATGTCTACGCATATTTCCAAAGTTACAACATTTTAAAAAGATGTTGTCTAACGCAAGGAGGAATATGACACTGTACAACCCTTTTCACATATCCAAATGAAATTTAAATGGAATATTGATACCAATATAGAGCTTCTGAAATGTTGATTACAGATATGGAGTGGTCAGCTATGATGAACTGATATTTAATTTTTTCCCCCTCTTGTCAATTTCAAACCACAATTATTTGTGTTCCTGTTTTTGTTATTGTTTAATGTCTTGGAGTAAATTCGAAATTTTTATAGAAATATTTGAATGCATACTGTGTCTTCAACAGATGAAGATTTACCTCAGTAATTGCAAATTTATTAAAAAAACATATTAAAGGCAATACTAAGTCATACACAGTCCTAAATGCAACATCCATGCCCATTTGCTTATAGGCAAGCTTTACAGGGATTAACGACAAGAGATGCTTGAAACAAAATTTTACCCAGTCACTCTGCTTTATACAAGATCTAAAGGAAGATCTGAGTCATATACATAGTCAGACTATGGTACATATCCCAGCTTGGTAGAAAAAAAGGGCAATTATGGAAAATTTATAATTATGTAACACCATTACTCATTTGGAAAATAGAAGTACAATGGCTCCTTCTTTAACCAAATTCTTTATTTTTTAATTCATTAACTAAACAATAATCTGTTTCATTTGCTTTATGTATTAGTAACATTCAATAAAAATAACTCTTAGATACATGTATATAGAGACAATTCTTTTCAATTCCAGCTACATATGTAATTGCACAGTAACATCACAGTTCATCACTAAAAATAATTCCATAAATAATTATTAGATAATTTTGAAATGATGTTTCTAATCACAAGCATTTACTGTAGGCACGTAAAGCTGAAGTATTATATGCTTGCTCTTAACAAATGTGGAAAAGAACATATAATTTTTATTCATAAATAAGAAAAGAATAATATCATTTAAATCTTTGTATTAATCTCACAAATTCATGGATACACTTATTTCAATTCAAAATATATATTACATGTATATATGTACACATAACAATTAATATTTAAGTGTAATAACTCCTACATATAAAATTAATTTCAACTCTTTTAAAGAAGTATTTGTAGAACTTACTTAAAATTTTAATTAAAAAAAGGTATTGTTTCATTATTGAAACATTTTTTTTAAAAATTGCACAATTATAATGTATTTGGATTTTGTATATAAACAACTCAGGGTAAATTCAGTTCCCAGTAGAAAAGGGATGCCTCCCACCTTTAACCCCCCCCCCCCACCCTTAATGAGAGAGAGGAGAGAAAGAGGCATAAAGTTAAAAGAAAATGTTTACACATCATTTGACAAATATAAACACAACTCTAACAGATTTCAATGTAATTCATATACATGTATATGTTAAAATATCTAGTCCAGATTATTTGCTTAAAACAACTAAACTCACCCAAGAAATAAAAGGACCTGCTAAAATATGTTGTTTGCACGAAAAACAACGCTCTAAAATGACAATCAAAAAAATCCTTTGAGATATGTCTAACTATTCGAAGTTAAAATGACCATACATTCAAGACTTAAAAATTCAGAAAAAAAATACCAAACCCATTTCACCATGAAATGTTCTGTAAAAGCAATAGCCCAGTAAAATGATAAACCATAAATATAAAACTCAACCCAAAAACGACTAGACAATATTGCTAAAAGCTGTATTAAACTAATTTACAAAAGTTTAAAAAAAGGAATGACAATTGAGATGGAGGTTAGTTTTCAAAGAGGTATTCCAGTTGCAGAAAAATTATACACGTACAAGTTGACTAGCAGCATAGCCCATATTATGCATACATTGTACATTATAACAGTTGTTAAACAGTCAGACTGCATACTCTAGAAATAGTATTTGCTAGTGTTCAGATATCCATGGTGGTGTAAATTTTACTAATAATAAGTGCAATGTAGATTTCTTTTTCATAAATATACATGTATGTACAAATGCCCAGCATGGTAATTTTATATACCAGAATGGAAGATAAAAACAATTGTACATTTTTAAGACACCTTAAAAAATACCGTTATACAGCCTCTGTTGTACTTTGTGTACTTCTAAAAAAGCTTGCTGATCTATAAACATTTGGTCAGAGACAAACTGGAAAATATAGATATATAACTGGTCAAGGTCAGTTGAACAATTCCTCAGTATCCTCAGTCCCGTTAGAGACAGAAGCACCAGTGAACCAGGAATACCTGACTCTTCTCTTAGCATACAGGTCTTTCACTTCTCTTACAAACAAAGGTAGAATACATAGGGCTGTAAGAAGTGTCTGCATTGGAAGGAAAAAAAAGAGAAAAGTAAGAAATAAATAAATTAAAACTCTCTGGTAAGTCATATAGCTCTCTCTGTTTTTACTTTTACTACTGGAATAAAAGGTGCACCTAAACTTGAAACATTTTCTTTAGTTAAACATTTACAGAATTATCTATCTTCCTGTTTTCTACACTTGTACTTAGTTTTACTGAAATCAAACCAAAACTGATGGCAGGTAGCATGATGAAAGAATTTCAGAGATTATTCGAGTATCCACAAAAATGTTCATAATAAAATTGAATACATATATACAGAATTGTGTATCTTGATAGTTGATATTAGCTACATGTACATGTGTATGTGTGTACCAAGAACTGAAAGTGAAATTGTTCATTGCATGTGAGCTTTTCTTTCTTGGATCATTTTTCAGAAGTTCCATGGAATTACTACCATTCAGGAAAGATACTTTTAAACACAGTTACTTTTCAGCACATTATCTATTGCTTACCATTAACATAAACAGGTAAAACACTGATCTCCATCCCAAACCATCTTGTATCACTGGCACAAGAATCTGAAATGACAAAAACTTGAGTCACAAAGAGGACGTTTTCGGGACCCAGAGTGATTCCACTATACCATATCAACATCATATATGCAGATACTATGATTTGAATCCAATGTGTTGTAAGCACCCAAGCTGGAATATTTATATAGTTTTCTGGCATAAATGCCTTAAATTAAACTTTCACATGTACATGTATTACAGAAATTTTACAAGGATTTCAGTTTTTTTTTTCAGCATTACAATGATTTTTTACTGACATTAAATAAACATTCACAGCAACAAATATTCCATTAAAATTATCCCAAATACAATAAATCTCTCTCTAACCTGCCCAATGGCTGCCCCGACACTTCCTGTTCCATCAATGATCCCAGTCACTGTTGCCAAGGCTTCACTATTTCCCTGAACTGGTCCCTGTTTTCCTGTTAAAATAAAACATTGAGATGTCTGATCATTTATAACCTTTTACTAGAAGTGGATACTGAATAAACAAAACTACTGCTAAGGAAATATAAAATGTACTTGAAAAAGCGAAAGAAGTTAACTAAATGAGTATTTCAAATATGGATATGTTGAATACCAGGGCTATGTCTAGGTGGGTCTTAGTAAAGTTGTTAATTACAGCGAATTGCAAAAAACCGGTAAAGTTTTCAATAGCTTGCTGGATAGCTCAATAGAGTTTACAATTTGGTCTAACAAGTATCACAATAAGTTTGAATCTAGATCATGTAGTTACTCAGGTGTATCATTAGATTTTACAGGTGAATGTGAGTTGATTTCAATGTTGTATGAATCCACATGTATGTGTCAATGTGTTCTGCTGTAAATTAACGCATTTAACTTAATTTCTTTTATTGCAAATTTCAGTTAATTTGCAGCATTAATGAATAACACCCCCCCCCCCACTCCTTCCTTGCAAAAAGGTATTGTTTTTAACAAGTAAGGAAGTTAGCTTTCCACTTCATTTTTCTCTCACCATATGGATTTTAAATAAACACATAAATATACTAAATAATTTAATAATAATATAGATAACAAATATAACTTGTACTGAATTAATTTATGATCAACATCTCCACACCCAGCAAATTTCTACTTTCTGTAACTCTCTGAAAATCTGAAATTTGAATTAAGGACTTGTTTTACAAAAACACTTATGACTAAAACTAAGCACTTTTGCAATTTATTTTAATCTTTACATTGTATAAATTGTTATTTTATACTTAGAACTTATGACTAAAACTAAGCGCTTTTGCAAATTATTTTAATCTTTACATTGTATAAATTGTTATTTTATACTTTATATGAAAAAATTAGTTAACTTAGGTAATTTTATAAAAGCAAAATCTCACAAAATTATTCTGTGATGAGAATTAAAAACTATCATGTTAAAAATTTTTAAGAATTAGTCGTAAGTTCTTTTATAAAATGGGCCCCAAGAGTTCAGATTTGCAACTGCTGGCATAGGCATAGTTTAATCCCTCCATCCTCAACCTCCCCCATATTTTCTCTTGTTTTAATTAGTGTTGCTGTTGTTTATTGATAAGAATGAAACTTTTGTCCAAATGAAAAATTTTACCCTATAATTTGAAATTGTTTGTAGGTCATGAAAATAGATTATAATAGGTTTTAATTTCAGAACTGACAAGACTTTAGAGCAATTAGAAAGAATAGTATGCAGAAGATTTATGCATTACTGAAAGAGCTAGCATACAATTTTACTGAAAAAAATTGCAATTAAAGAAAAACAATGCATTTATTTACAGCAGAACACCTTGGCACATACATGTGGCTTCATTCAACATTGAAATCAACTCACATTTACCTGTAAAATCTAATGATACACCTGAGTAACTTCATGACCTAGTTTCAATCCTAATGTGATACTTGTTAGAACAAATTGTATACCCTATTGAGCTATCCAGCTAGCTATTGAAAACTTTACTGGTATTTTGTAATTCGCTGTAAATTCCTGGTATACTGAACATTCTGACAGCTTTATATCTCAGATTTTCCAGATACTCAGTAAGTCAGAGATATTCAGATTTGACTGTATGTAATTACAAGGTAGATTGACACATTAAAGCTTTGTTTTAGCAGACACAGTAATGGCTGTACTGTAGTCAAATTTTAAACTTTTGTTGCCATGAGTTTCTGAAACTTAAATTACATGAGATAGTCTATTTGGATGCAAAGACTTTACAGTTTTGACAGATCTTAAATTCTTGGGTGTTCTTTATATACAGTTTTTTATACTCACCAAGATCAGCTGAGATTGCTGCACTGACTAGATTGGCCACACCCCCAATGAAAAATCCCACCACAGCCATCAACAGACCATTCAGAGTCAGGGTATTGCTTAAATTAGAATCTGTTATGAAGTGAAAAAAAATGTAAAATTAAACTGACAATTATTATAATGAGGTGCCAAGGACAAACAATTTTAATGTTATAAATGCAATGGAAAATCACAGAAACTGTGAATTCATTAAAATTGTGTTTGCTGTAATCATGTTTTACTGTACTATGGGATTTATTCCCTATCCTTGCTTGAATTTAAATGAGTATTGTTTGTGAATGATGATCTTAATAGTGGAAATCGCAATGTTAAATAAATCATTTGAATTATGTTTACATGACTTGAAGCCATGATACATTGTATTGACCTTAATTTTGAATGAACAAGATTTCAATGTTTTATGTAGATCAAGGTTGTAAGTTTTTAATAGATAGAAGTACATACAAAAAATGAAGTTTGTAATTTTTTCATCAAGCTAATAAGATTTGTTTAATAAATAACATATATAACATCATGTACATACATGTAATACATACTATAAATAAACAATGCTGGAATGCCCAGGATCAACATTGGTATCACTATTATACTACGATGCTGGAATCTGTCCTACAAACAGAAATTAATTTCAATTGTTAGTCTTACAAAAAAGAGGAACTAGGTCTTCCCAAACAGTGCATCTCCATGCTTTCTGGAATTTATCATGCAAAAACACAATATTTATTGCAGTTCAAAAAAAAAAAAAAGATTAAGAAAATTTACTGACATTTTAAGGATGGATTCTTGTCAGCATTTTACGTCGTCAATGGGTCTCCATAAATGATGCAAGTCGTAAAATGCAAAAATTCATATTTAATTATACTGAAGGAAAAACTATTAGTAAATTTGTCAGCTTAAGTAATGTTGAATCTATTTCTTTTGAAATTAATAAATTTATCGTAATATTTTCTTTGATTTGCGACAATCGCCATAATATTCGCAGTTCGGTAGGCCTAGCGAATGTCAACATGTCCAGATCATTTTCCGTAGAAAACCCCGAGAGGGTTGTTTTGTAAAATCTACAAACTGTGAACATTATCGAAGCATTGCAGAAGCCCAGGGACAGTTATGAATAATTAATTCATAATTGTTTATGCCCGGGAAATTCCAATCAGCCAAAAGGGAAGCTTGAACTTGAAGGTCACAAACATGTGCAAGATTGCAGATCCACGTTGCCTCGTCTGATGTCATGTCGTGCAGTGAGCATGTAAGTTAGTTATATATGTCTGAAGATTTTTATAATTTTGAAATTGAATTCAATTACATGCTGGTTTGTATTGATTTATGGGAATTCGCACGGAAATTAAAGTCCTGTTATCAATATTTCGTCTGCTTATTCCCGCGACTTGTCAACATTTGAAGAGGATATATTTCGTGTGTTCGTCAGGTTTAGGAATAATAATTCACAAAAATAGCATTTTTTGTATATGATTACAACAAATTTTATATTTTTAATTAGCCTACTTTGTTCAAGACAGAACAATCATCAAGTTATTAGAAAAGTAAGGTGTTCCGCTTGGGTACAAATCAAACGGAAAAATAACTTGATATTGTACGTGGAAATATCCATAATATTGAAACACACAATTGTCTAATAAATAGAGCAAAATGAAACATTATTGTTAAAAAACTATTTATATTATTTTTTTTTTTTACTTTTCTGTACTTTTAGGATAAATTTATATCCAATACACTATAATATAAGACATATTGCATGTGGTAGAATCTATTAAAATATTTTCATTCATTTAAATCAATAAATGAAATAAAGATTAGATAAGTTGTTTAATCTTATAATCAATTTCCATGAATTTAAAAAAATAGTCTAAGGGATGTTCATGTTTAATTCTTAGGAGAAAAACAACCCTACTTTACCCTAGACTAGAAAAAAGACTGGAGGTCAGAATGCAGGATGATTGAGCAAGGAGTGCTGGCAGATGGACTATTGAGGTACATGTATAAGAAATATGGACACAACTTTATCTAACTATCATATAATGCAGCATCTGTGCTGCTATGTAAAATATATTACTTTTTTTTAAATTACAGATCAACAAAAAATTTGGACTTTCACCAGGTGGACACATGTTCAGCAAGAAATTCTCACATCAAATGAATGATGGCTGTCTGTGGAAAAGAGATTTTCTCAGAATATATCATGTCAGAAGCAGGAATTACATATTTATCTGATCAAAGAAATGTTTTTGTAGAAATGTGGAAGTCAATGCATGTCACTGCTGCTTGTTGCATGATTCCATTCTTGATTTTTTTTTAGAAACTTTCAGTCAAAAATAGTTTTATTTATAAATATATAATGTTTAATTATTTGATTCCCAAGTACCCGATACAGTGCATGCTTTGTAGAATGTGATTACTTTACAAAATCTTTGATTCAGATTTGAAATCTTACTCCCAGAGTGAATTTTTCAAGCATTATCTTTCATTAGATTACAATGTGAAGATTTATATGTACTGGCACCACAACAACTTGTAAATGGTATATACCTAGCTCTATGTATTCAGTTGCTTTACATTTTCAAATACAGTTAAAATCTTAAAATACAGTTCTGGAATACCAAAAAATGTGCCTGCTTTGGATCATTTAGTTAAAGGGTGATTTTAAGCAAGAGCATGCTGAACAAAATTGGTGGTAGCGGCCGGGTTAAAATTTAGATTTTTACAAATGAACTACATATACATGTACTTGCAGTAGAAACCCTCAAGAGGTAATTTTTAATTCAATTTCAATACAAGTTATTGACACTGATCAATAAATGTTTGTGCTACAAATTCTCAAAAAGAAATTCATCCTTGAATAAGTATTTTGCATCTAAATGTGAAATTAAGTTTGATAGCTGCATGCATATTATTGTTACAAAGTTCAAGGATGTCTTATTCAGGCAAAGATGTCAAAGGGCATTTGATTGTCATAGATGGATTTTTTGTTATCTTAAAACTCCACAAATTTTACGCAATATATGATCACATTGAGGAGTTATATTTATTGGTGCTGAACAAACTATATACTTATAAATGTGTGTAGGTATTTATTGTCTCTCGCTTTCGCGAAAGAGAGGGGACATTAAATCTCACTCGTCTGTCGGTCTGTCTGTCACAAAAACTTTAACCTTGGCCATAACTTTTGAGTGAGAAGAGATTGGGCTTTTGTATTTCACATGTATATTACCTGTAACAAGACCTTTCCAAATATACTGTAAATTTTGATCCCGTGGCCTTGGCCCTGAAGTTTGACCTACTTTTCAAAAAAATTAACATTACCTTAAATTGGTCATTACTTTTGAATGAGAAAAGATAGGACTTTCATATTATGCCTGTTCATTACCTGTGACAAATCCTTTCGAAATTATACTATGACTTTTGACCCTGTGACCTTGATCTTGAAGTTTGACCTACTTTTCAAAAAATTAACATTTCTTTAAATTGGTCATTAAATTTAAATGAGAAAAGATAGGGCTCTCGTATTAAATATGAACATTACCTGTAAGAATACCTTTCCAAATGTACTATGATTTTTGACCCCATGACCATTACCTTGAAGTTTGACCTACTTTTCAAAATTTTTATCTTTGCTTATAACTTTTGATTTAGAATGGTTAGGGCTTTCACAGTTGACCTGTGCATTAGTAGTGAGAAAGTGTTTCGGAGCATGCTTTAATTTTTTACCCCCTTACCTTGACCTTCATGTTTGTTTGTTTGCTTGTATGTTGTTTAACGTCCCTCTCAAGAATTTTTCACTCATATGGAGACGCCACCACTTGCCGGTGGAGAGCTGCAAATTTTGTCCTATGCTCGGCACTTATGGCCATTGAGAAGTGAGGGATTTTTTTCGTGCCAGCACCTACTGCGACACGGGACCTCGGTTTATACGGTCTCATCCGAAGGACCGGTCTCCACGTCCCACAGTGGGATTCGAACCCGCGACGTAAGGATCAACTCCTTACTTCGCGACTGCAGAGCAGACGCTCTAACCACTGCGCCACGCGGGCGACCCTTCATGTTTGACCTAAATTTCAAAAATTTTGTATTTGGTGATTACTTTTGAATGACATATGATATGGTATTCATATTTGACAAGTGCGTTACCTGTGTCAAAATGTTTCGGAATATGCTATTATATTTGACTCCGTGACCTTGACCTTCCAGTTTGACCTAATATTCAAACATTTCATCAGTTTGCTAACTTTTGAAGGAGCAAAGATAGGGCATTCATATTTGACAAGTGCTTTACCCGTGACAAGCATTTCCAAATGTACTATGATTTTTAATCCCATGACCTTGAAGTTTGACCTAATTTTTAAAGTTTATCATTGCTAATAACGTTTGATTGACAGAAGATATGGTATTTACATCTGACATGTGCATTACCTGTTTCAAGACCTTTCTGATTGTATACTCTGGTTTCTGATATTTTTTTTTACATGTGCATCACTTGTGAGAAGATCTTTTGGATTTTATTATGATATTTGACCTCATGACCTTGATTTTGAAGTTTGTTGTAGTTTTGAGAAGCTATAGTCTTTGCCATAACTGTTATTAATTCAATAATTTATGTCTTTTTGATGATGCACAGATAAGACAGGACAAACAAACAAGACAATTACAATATGCCATAAATAATGGCATCCCATCCACTAAGACATCAAAAGCGGGGGACCACCATTTTTTGAATTTGCTTGTTGTTTTCAAAACTCAGTTTACAAATGTAAAATATCCAATAATAACATAATACCAGGGACCTATATGAATATAACTACATATATATGTATAGGCATATATATTAGTCCCTCTGATATTCATATATTAAGCATTGAATGGTATGTTCACTATACATGTATATTGATTTCATGTTTATGTCATAAATAATGTATTGAAATCTTTTCTAGTCTATGAAAATTTTATGTATGATTTTTCTCATAACTTTTTGGAAGGTTTATTATTTATTCCTAGTTATATTGAAGGTGAAGTTGCTTTGAATTAGTCCTGTGCATGTGAAGAATGTATGCGATAATTTTTCTGTAATTGCCACTAGAAAATTGATGTATTTTATAAAATTGTCAAACATAACATTCATAAGAATAAAATGACAGAGGAAATTCGAAATGAATATTTTGAATATCATTAGTGTAAAATACCATAAAAATAGAATGTATAACTGGTAGAAATGAATGTATTTATGTCACAATTACACCAAATTGATATATTTTTGGGGATTAAAAATCTTTCTTATGGACATTTAAAACACTCTGTAAATTGAAGATTTCAGAAAGTATAGAGCAAATTCGGGCTAATTTTTTTCAATAATTTGCCTGATTACTATATCTTTTTTACCTTGTAAATTAATCTTGAACCTTTGAATATTTATCAGACAAAAATCTAAATATTTGACATTATATGGTCAATTGTAAAAATTGAGATGAAATTTCATGTGAATTCATGTAAACTGAGAATTTTGAAAAAATATCGAGGAAATTCGGATTAAATGTATTTATTGAATATAAAGGATTTCATGTTATCTTTTCACCAGCTCATTTCATATGAATTAGGCATCAACAATAAGTAACAACTTTAATTTTATGGTGAAAGATATTTTTCAGTCAGCAAAATTTATTTATATGCATAAATTTCAAAACTTCTCTGTGTAAAGGTACTATTTTTAGGACTAACTTTCAAATGACCTTGACTGAAAATCAAGGCCGATGACACCAAAGTTTTTGGATGTTAAAATAGTGTAAACAGTCTGAATATTGAGTATTCAGAAAATCAAGATTCTGCCATTATAAGAAATATGAGAAGAATCCATCCTTAAGATTTTTTCTGAGATTGGAAATTATAATCAAATATGTATCACAAAAAGTCTTTCTCAGAAACTGGTTTAAATGGAATTTGTTAATTCTATTTACTTAGGCACGAATTTCATCTAATATAAAACATTCTCTGTCCATTAAAAAAAGCTACTTACAGATATGAATCCAAATATTGTCCCACCTGAAAAATCAAGTTTTTACAATCAAAGACTGGTTGTTTCATTGGAATTTGGAAAAAGCATGACATTATATTTCATTACATGATGAACTGTATACAGGGTTATTTTTGCCCCATGTTATTTTTGCCCTTTTACACTTGGAAACAATTTTGCACCGTTTTAAATTCGCCCAGTCACAGTTATGTTTAAGAAGTAATACTGTCTCCTATGAATTCGCACCGTCTTAAATTCTCCCACTTCTGTCTAGTAGGAAGAAAGGGGTGAAAAAAAAACTGAGGCGAAAATTTCCCTGTATACAGTAATACCATTTAATAAGTTGCAACATAGAACATGTTTGCATAGCAGTCAATTCCAGTGATAAATAAGTGTAATAAAGAAAACATCCACATCCTTAGCTGAAGACTCATTTGACATTCCTTTTTCCCCCTATAATGTTAATTATATCATGTTTATATACATATATTTGTTTTTCATCATAGCATTTAAAAAAAAATCCTTTTTAAGGGGAAAGGGGGGGGGGGGAGGAGGAGGGGTTAAGAGACACAGGCTACTTACCAATGATTCCTCCCACATCATACCAGATAGATATATCATCAGCTACGGTTTCTTTCCATCTGTACTTATTGTGGAGGTAGTATGGCAGCCAGAAGAAAAAGGAATAGTTGACTAGCTTCAAACACGCATAGGCTAAGGCATACTGAAAAAATATAATCTAATGAATTTACAGATCGTAATAGGAATCAAACTACAAACTTTACATTAAAATACAATGTACTTGTATAATCAGTAAAAATACATTGTTTGGACAATGAGAGCTTGTCACAATGCTATTTTCAATCTAGCTGTACCACTGGTTAGTGTCTAAAGAGTGAGAAACTGGGATCTTTAGATATTTTCAGATTGGTGCATCTCAATTACTTCCATGTACTAAAAGCAAAGTGCCAGGGATGATGAATTTTAATTCTTTATAAACATAATTTGATATATCCATTAAGTTTATGTTTTAAAACCACAGGAAGTGAAAATTACTTTGCTATAAGCCTAAATTCATTATAAGAGTGTTTGCTGTAACCAAGTTTTACTGTTATAACCATGATAAGCAAGGTCAAAAATATTTCAGAGTTCAGTCTACATATCAATTCATGAGAGATGTAATTTACGTATCAATTTACGAAAATTGTAGTTTAAAGTTTCAATTCATGAACAACGTAATGATGTACATGTATCTGTGGGAAAATCCAACCAGAAAGAAACTCAAACTTGATGTGTAACTCTTCAATAAGAATGTCATGATTAAACAGGGGAACTTACCAATGCTACACCTGGTAGACATAGGGCACTACAGAAACCAATGGCTGCTGGTCTGTTGTCTGAGCTGGAAGCACCACTCTGTTTGTGGGGGGAGTTCAGGAGAGGAGCTGGGAAATCAAAATCAGTATAATTAGTACTGGCCAGATGACATGTATCTTATTCTCTGGGGATACAAAAAAGTTTTATACAGAAAATGTTCTCTAATACATGTAGATATAGTTTATTGGAATAATTTTTGTCTTAAAAGCATTAAAATTTAGCACTAGACATATTCTATTGAGGAATTTACAAATTAGGTATTTACCTGCTGATTTACAATAAAATTTCTTTTGGAAATTAATATATTGTAGAATATGTGATCAGTGTTGAGTTTCAAAAATTTTAATACTATGTTCTTTATTTATTTCCTTTGTCTAGCATGTTCATATGTATACATAATTTATACAACTAAACTTCAATGAAAGTAATTCTCAGGTATGATCAATATACATCATGATAACACTGTACAAGCTATGTTGACTGAAAAATGACAACTGCATAGCATGTAGAAATAAATATTTAGTATTTATTTTAGACTACTAACCAACTCATGCTACATGTATACACACAAAATCTGGAATCTGTATATAATTCAAACAAAATTCAGAGTGCAAGTGAGCAAGGCAAGCAACCATAAAGGATCAAGTTTTCTGTGGTGTTCCATGTACACAGTTGTTAATAACATTAAAACATCATAGACATGCAAACTCTAATTTGTATTAAAGTTGTGAAGAAGTAGCAAAAAAAAAAAAAAAAAAAAAAAAAGAATTCAAAAAAAGGAAATCTAAGTAAAATAAGCAATATGTTGTATAACTACTATGATGATCATGCATTTTGTAGATAAAATATTCTGATCAATCACCTGATACTATGTTTGTAAGTTCCATACCTTGAGAAGAAAATTCTGTGTCTGAATTGCAAAAAATGCATTTTGACTTAAAACCAACTTTCTTATATATGCCTCTTGCATCAGAGTGCAGGGTTGGCAAAAAAATGGGAAATACTCATATTTCCCAGGACGGTGGGAAATACTGGTAATTACCGGGAATTACTGGTATTTCCCGGGAAATACTGGGAAATAAGAAATTAGTACATATTTCATTCATATTGACATTAGTACACCTTATTGGTAAGATATCTACCTCAGGTATCACTGTCCCTGATTTGAAAAATTCTGGTTTCCAAGTAATTCATTTTATATAATCATACATGTAACACAGAATATTTGTATACCAGTCATGAGTGTCATGCTTGAGTCTGATTTAGTCTATAAAGGTCCATGAAATGAACCCATGATCCCAATTGGGTTTTTTTATGTAACTAAAGAAGGATCTAAGAGAATTCTTAAATGTATGGCAGCTAAATATCAAACCTAGAAGAGGCTTTTCAGTTCTACTCAAGGTAATTATATCTCAAAACAGGAGCACAAAACTGTCCACAGCAATTTGTTAAAACAACATGATTGTTTGTAATAACTACAGTGTTAATAGAAGGATTAAAACAAGTTTGTTTTGTTCTTGGATTTATAATTAATAAACTTGTCTTACTAATTTTACAAAACTGAAAAGAAACTTGAATTGAAAAACTTCAGTTTTACACAGCTAGGGAAATGTTTCAGAATGCCTATGGGTATGGGACTTAGAGTAGTGATACATTCATATTCAATATTATTCATCTTCTGTTTATATATTTATTTTATTTTTGAATATTGTATAAGATTGAATGAATTACAGAAATAAAAAACTTCAACTTAAGTTTGTATTTGCCAGTATTTCCCAATATTTCCCAGTTTAGAGAAAATTTGTAGTATTTCCCGGGAAATACCGGTATTTACCACTGGTAATTCCCACCACTGGTATTTCCCGACCAACCCTGTCAGAGTGATTACTATATACTATAAACACAATAACATCACTGCACTAATGTTCAATGCAGATTTTTAAAATTAATGTGCAGAGAGGTTCCAAATCCCAGTCAGAAATTTATACAATGAACCTGTGCTGTACAGACACAAGGTCTTGTACATGTCAATTATGCCTTGAGTGGCCCCAAAGTTTTAGCCAAAATAAAAGTTGTGAATGAAACAAGATGTCTTTACGAAACACAGATGCCCCTGTACAGCAGCTAATTATTAAGGTTAAAATCTTTCAAAAGTTGGTCAAACTTCAAGGTCAAGATCATGACATAAAAAATGTTAGTCCAAAAGAAGGATCTTGTCACAATGAATATACACAGGTGAAATACGAAAGCCCAAACACTCAGGAGTTATAATCAAGGTTAAAGTTTTTCAAAAGTAGGTCAAGTTCCAAGGTCAAGATCAGAGGTAAAAAAAAATGTAGTCTTTTAACAAGGAATAAACATCTGAAATATGAAAGCCCTAGCACCAACTGTTCAGAAGTTATGGCCAAGGTGAAAGTTTTTCAAAAGTAGGTCAAGGGCAAGGTCAGGAGGTAAAAAATATTGGCATGGTAGCCAAAAAAAAGGTCTTGTCATATGAAATATGAAAGTAACAGTTCAAAAGTTACGGACAAGGTTAAAGTTTGATTAAAGTTCTTAAAAGTGGGTCAATCTACAAGGTCAAGGTCATAACATAAAACATTTTCATACCAAAAAAATGGCATACCTGTCAACTCTCCCGAATTTTTCGGGAGTCTACCGATTTTTAACCATCCCTACCGATTGTCTACCGAATTTTTTTTAGACTGACGTTTCTACCGATTTTGAAAAAATCCGGATTTTTTACCTACTTGGGTTCGTAAAATACCGACATGTCAACACAAAAATGGAGGTCATGCAGTGTTTATCGGTAGCTAATCTGTTTATTGCCACTGATAACAGGTAATCAACAAGGTGTCAACTGTTATACCAGATGTAATTGGAGTTGTAATTGCTCTTTATTCTCATTAAAAGTGTATATTATCAAAGACAGATATGCCAGATGTAAAAATTTTGCAAAAAATGACGGTAAATAACGATATGGATACATGTACTTGATACTTTGCTGCAAATAAGTTTACAAGTACTCAAGACATTTCAATTCCTCCATAAACAATACAGTGATCAGGAAAGATATAACTACAGTACTCTATTATTAATTTAACGAGGAGAGGGGAACAATTTCATGGAAGCTAATAATGAAGAGTCTGAAGAGTTCCCCACAGATTTTGAGATTCAATGTCTTAGTAAATCCTGCATCAACATCAGCATATAAAAGCCCCTGAAACTACAGAGCAGCATGACAGTGCCTTTAGAAGACTTCTTTGAATTTACATAGCTAAACAGGGTAATAAATTTCTAAATAAAAATATAGAATTAGCATATTAGAACATTACTACAATAAAGCATTAGATTTAAAAATTCTTATATATGTTATGAGATTAAAAGAAAAAACACAGGGTCTGAGAATCCATGTATTTCATTTATACTAGATTACACATTATTTTAAAGAATTTAAGCATTAAGTTTTGACAATTATTTCAATTTCAGATCCTTAAATCAAGGACACAACTCTTGCTCCTTAGACTTAGTGAGAAAAATCCATTCATCTATCTATTAAAAGCTGGAAACTCAGACTGTCTGCAGAACCTTATTAATTTTTCTAATTGTCAAGTTAAACTTTGACATTTGCCATGAATATTATTCAAATGACACTCTTATGGACAGGCAGAATATACATTGAAGAACATGTATTTTTATAATTTCAAAAATCACATTGTACAAGTTTCTAAACAATGTATGAATAAAAAGTAAATTTTATGAATAAATGATAATAATAATATTAATAAAAAAGTTTTATCTTGTAAGTTGTTTATTTTTGTTTTATAATACAGTGAAATGCTTGACTTTTTGTATTTGTAAAAGGTCGTCACGCGTTTTCTCCCCCAAAAATTTTTGGCCATGTTGACAGGTATGAAATGGTCTTGTCACAAAGAATACATATATGAAATATTAAAGCACTAACCCCAACCATTCAAAAGTTAGGGCTAAGGTTAAAGTCTTTGTAGACAAAGCGACCAAAAACTACATGTATATGCCCCTGAACCTTCAATTACTGGGGCAAAAAAATGACAAATCGACTTTCTGAAAGGGAGGGGGAGGGTTAGAACATATTGTTTTTTATCCTGATTAAAAAATATCACTTAACAATGCAAATTTAATTCCAAATCACATATCCTGCTACATGTCTATCTAAATTATTTATCTAAATGTGATGCTAAAGCGGTATTATAATGTGTCAATTGCACCATGCACAAAATGCAAAAGCACAACATATGCAATTATTATGTCAATTATTCTGAATGACTTCATTCATTATAAACATAAATTAACATCTTACAAATGACATATTTTATGTTACATACCATCTTCCTCACTGTCTCCATTGTCGTTGGCCCCATGACTCGGTGTGTCATCATCTTCAACCAGATGTTCTAATAAATGATAGTTTATAAATCAATACTGCTTAGAATTTGAATAGATATTTAGTATAAGTTACAGTGCACTGATTCCTAGATTTCATGTAACATGGATGTAATCAAGATTATATATTTTTTTCCTCTCATGTGCTTTCAAATAACAATACATTGGATCTGATGTTTATAACCCATTGGGTAAGGACATAACATACTACATGTATGACTATATCTAAATTCTGGAGGGTAATTAAGCTAGTTATATATATTAAAAAATTTCAATGATATTTCATGACTACATGACCTAGTCTGATTTTTTTTTTTTATTTCCTCCCAACATGCCCAGTGTAAGATATCACTTTCAAATACTGGATTTATGTACATTGTAATAAAATTATTACATGTATGAGTATTATCATGATTATGTTGCAACTGATCAAGTTTTTTTTAAGCCAAAGATCATTTGAAAGAGTTAAAAATCTTAATTAATTAGAAAAAAAATTTAACGAATCTCCAGATAGCTGCTAAAATAAATGGAATAATGATAGTCCATTGAAAATTTATGATGTACTTCTCTAAATTTGACAAAAAGATCTTAGATTTTCCCACAATCCATACAACATTGACATCAGTGTTTGAACACAGTAATAAATTAATAATTCACCCTTCATCAAACCAAATATTTTTTTAATTCATGTTAAGTAACAAAATAAAAGCAATTTGCATTACAATTAGCATGCATGAAATGTGCATTTGCAGAATATTACTGCAAAGAAAGAACAAGTTAAATTTGCTGTGCAGAAATGAGGGTCAATAAAGCAGTTTTCTAATCAAACAAACAGGACCTGGCGTTATTAACTTATTACTCATATTTACATTTGTGACTGATTTTTTTTTTTTTTTTTTTTTTTTTCACAAATATTTGGGTACTATAGTTTTGAAATCATGAAATATGATTTAATTTTTCAAACCTCAACAGTATAAATTGAACGTGTTGAACACATCGATCACTTACGACGTCACAATGAAATTACGTCGACCACTTATGACTAAACAATGAATTTATGGTCAGGTGGCGATCCTATTTATACATAGACTTAAACACGCCTTGCTCAAATAATGTTATTTAAGGGAAAACATTTACAAATGTAAATATTGATACATCAGCTCTTCTGGTCTCTGACCAGTAGAGCTAATTAAAAATTAGATAACAACAGAAGAATATATTTCCTAGATGCCCAATTTACAGAAACTAAGAACTTTATGAATTTAAATGATATTCAAAATGTCATGTGCAAAGACGCTTCCAGCTTCTTTTTTTTTTAAACCAAGGTAAGCAAATGAATGAAGCAACTCTTGTGTTTTACTTTTGAGGATTTCAAAGTTCAAACATTTCAGCATGCTCACATCAATGTTATTGCTATGTGTGAATGTGCACTATACCTTGTTTGTATAATACATGGGGCATATTAATGGTTTCTGAAAATAGTGTTCAAAGTTTCCATTGTAGCATAGCAATGTCACGTGCATATTGCATCATGAAAATGTAGCAATAAAACAATACATGAAGGCAAAAAATTTACTTTGTACAATTGTGCTGAAGAAAAAATTGTTGAAGTTGGAAACTAAAAGAACAATGGAAATTCAATATGCACATTGAAATGGATTTGCAGGCATGGAAATATACAATAAAATTTAACTTTTATTGAATTTCAAAGAATCAAGCATCAACAAATAAGAATAAAAACAGAGATAAAGATCTCTTTTTTAAAACTTTATACAAATATTAAATGCTTTGGTTTGCCATTCAGGCACTTGAGAAAAACATCCTGCAGCACTAGTGACAGATCATTATGTAAGTATCAAAGCACTGTGTTTGACATCTTTGATAGCACAGTCAGGCAAATGCATGTGATATTTGTCTGCAGTTAAAGAGCAATTTTCTGTGATTAAATGCATTCATCATAATTATACCAATTAACAAGGCCAAAAAAACCCCTAGGTAAACCTTTTTCTTTGTAAACTAGAGGTACTGTGAGCAGTGAGCTAACAAAGTGACACCCCCACTCCCATATGAGTATAACGGCAAAGTGCATTTCTTAGCAATATGTAAATGTGATTCTTCAAAAGTTCCATTTAATTTCATTCAAGGGTCTAGGGGTAGTTGCTTTCACAAAAACGGGTATCCCTTTATCGAGTGTAATAGCAAAGTCTATAATTTGCTATGGGAAACCCCAAATATCTTTCCAATAGAAATAAAATAGGAGTTGCAAAATAGCACTACGTAATGAAGATTCTGCAAAACTTAAACAAATTGCATTCAACGTTGTTAAAGGAGTGGAGGATAAGTAACGGCTACCCCCAAGTGTACCTAGAATGGCAAAGTTCAGGTTTAGCTATGGGAAGCCCTGAATATCTGTCCAATCCAACATACAATCGGAGATGCACAATGGCACTATTTGATGAAGACTTTGTAAAAAGTTTCATTGATGTAAGAGGTGTTGCAGATGTGGATTGGCTATCCCTATGGGTAAGGAAAGTCCAGACAGAAGGATGTACGGACATCCCCATCACTATAAACCCCCCACTTTTCAAGCGGGTGGTATAAGAGTATAAAAAGCCTTATCTTTAGGTTGAGATTTAAAAAATGCCAAAAAATTGCCAGCTGATAAACATGCATTTCTACATCTCAGCTTTGATCAAATGTTTTGGCAAATGGCATTGAATACTGACTCTCCATTGTTGAAATTACAAACTTAGTTTTCATTTATGAGTTGTCTCAATCTAGCCATTAATTTGCTTAATTCCACTGACTGGGTTGTCTCAATGAAGCCATTTGCCAAAGACCACTGACTGGCAGCAAAACTGATTTTATATTTAATGTTAGAAGTAATATTTACCATCATCATCTGTTCCATTAACGCGGACTGTGTACTCTTTAGGATGAACAGCAGCATCTTCATCTGGGAGCGAAAGTCCTGAAAAAGTAAATATAGAAGTATGGACATTCATTTACTTTTTTTTCATCCACTGTACATATAGCGTTGATGGTGATAAAATAATTTTTTTCTTTATTTTGGAGGTCTGCTAAATTTAGTGTGTGATAAAGTATTCAAAATTTACAGAAATACACAATTATTCTACCTTTCGCTTAATAATAAAGATACTGAAAATGAAAATAGTCTGATAAAAAAAAAATAAAAAATGTTTCTTTGAAATGCCCTATTCCTCTGATAGGTCAGAGAGACTGATTATAATCACCCATCAGTAAACTATGGGGGATTCAAAGTGAAAATGTACTTACCTACTTCCTTAGGAGTGCTGACAAGACCAAAAAAATTGACCACTCCCCCAGCAAAGAGAATAGAGGATGTCACCAGAAAAGCGTACTGTAATAGGTCAAGGTCAGATTCAAAATGGTGGAATGATATTATTTATGTTGTATACTTAATCAGCAGTTTCATAGCAATTGTAATGCTGAAAATGTACTAATTTTAGTGGTAATCATACATGTATTTATAATAAGCACCTTTTTCAGTGCCTTTTGTCTGGTAATCTATATGATCATATATGTATCAAATACATTTAGAGGCTTTGCCTAAAATGCACTAATTTATCATTACACTAATCAGTTACGAGGTATATGCATTTTAAATTACACTTACATACATGCAAGTTATTTCTTTTTAACTTATTCACAAATTGATTTGAGGCCAACAATTCAATGCAGAGAAACTGTAGCTTACATCATATCCAAAATCTAGTACTCCAGACACCAGAAAAGCACCAATGATATTACCAACAGACGCACAGGCACTCCACAGACCAAGCACCAGACCACGACTGAAATTCAGAAAAAACTTTACAGGTGAATTGATATCTTATTGTAGAATATAGCACCTGCAGAAGACACAGGAAATGAGTCTGCTGCCATTAAAATAGGATATCGGATAAGCAACTCTATGACCCACTACTACATGTAAAATAGATAAACTTAAAATTGATAAATCATTATGTTTCTTTATCATGATAAAAAAAATTCTCTAAAGAATTTGTCTCATATTCTGTACTTTGTGGTGTACCACTTTTACTTGAATTTCTTTTGTATTAGCATCTTCTAGTAGAAAGTACATGTATATATACCAGAAAAATTTCCATTTTATTGAGCGGGAGGCTCTGTTCCTATATGTACATGTCTCTAAAGGATTTTGCAAATAATTTCAAATTTATGCAATGATGAAATATTATGGTAATAAAAAACATGACTTGAAAAACAAGAACAAAAAAAAACTTAACAAACCTACATGTATATCTTAAAGGACAAAAAGAGGTTTCAATTTCTCATACCTGTCCCTGTTAAAAGTATGTGGACATTATTTCAAATTTCTTATGAAATATTAATAAAAAAATATTAACCTGACATGACATCAAAAATAAAAAGTGATAAACCTATATCTTCCAAACCAGTTTCCCATAATGGCTACAACCGTTGGCCATCCCATAGACTGTAGGAGCCCATTCAGGATCCAGACAATGACATAGACATATTTGTTGTAGAAGTGTACCCATTCAAATACCACTCCAAAGAGGAACACCTTAAAGATAAGAGCATTTTACATTTACAGTGTAACGTACAAAATTTATCAAAGATCATAAAATGCTTAATGCCATTGTATAGAATATCTAAAAATATCTGTAAGAAAGAACATCAGAAAGGCAAGTGTGTGAATCTCAGTCAGAAAGAGGGATACTTTGTCTCATGGATGCTCCAGAATAAAGATTTTAAAAGGTGTATTCATTTGCATTTTTAAAATATTTAATTATGCCCTGTGGGCACAATTTGGTGAGGAGCTCAAAGCTCATTGTCATTATATGCACATACATGTAATTTGTTTGCAAAATGCCCTAAAATAAAAAATTATTCAATCAGCTTAATTATCAGTTTATTATTTTCAATTTTAGAAGTTTTGTACAATTCATTCTGCATTTTTAACATTTAGCTTTACAAAATCTTAAAATAAATCTTAAATAAATCTATGGCATTTTGACCACCAAAATTAAAATTGTAATGTGTACTGAAAAAATGACTGTAAATCTTACCGTAACTGCTGATGAACACATTCCAAAAGATAGCACCAACCGCATGTTGAATCTAAAAATTGATCAAAGTTGCATCAATTTTAATTCAATAAATTTGAAATTACGAAGGAAGAATCTGTTTTGGAGAAAATTGGCTTGAGAACCAGGAAATTAATTTTATGTGGCCTTGACATTCCAGTTTTAAATGTACATATCCATACAAATCTAGACAGTCATGGGGTTTTCTGTTCATGTTTATATTGCCAACTATAATTCATTGTTGCATCAAAATGATCAAGACTTACCTATCTCCAATCATGCCACTTATGTAGAGACCCTACAAAGACATTATAATAACAGGGGATACATTTTCAAACATACCATATTCAATGTCTACAGTAAGACGAAATGTTTTGTACATCACTAAATGTCTTGTATAAATTAGATATATTCATATTTAGCACATTTAGGAATGAACTAAATCAGATTTATATTAAGTTGTTGAAAAATCAATTTCATACAAGCTAAATATAATACAGCCTCAGTACTTTCATAAAACCAATAAAATATAGTTAAAATTATAAAATTTAATAATTCACTTAATATAGATGGCTTCCAAAAATGGTAGTGACAAATTGGACACTTAAAGTCTACGAAAATAACATTGTATAAAAATTACCACAGCATATGAAATCATGAAAACAGCATCCAGAATTCCTAGGTATGGTTCAGCATCTTTTCTTGTGTCAAACAAATGACGGGTGTTCCAGATCTTTAATGGAAAAAATACCCATATTATCTAACTTCATATAATTATACTATCAGTGTTTGAAATAACCGTGCACCTGACTGCCCGAGATTTTGCACAAATTTTGCAGCGGGTGAACAAATTTGCATGTATTGATGCCAGGCTGGATGTGTTAAAATTTTCAATAATTAAAATTCATATATTTGATAAATCTCTTTCATATCAACTAATAGTATCGGTAGCAAAGTGTAACAAGCCAAGAGGAAGAAATCATCAGTCTATAGATTCTGGTTCGAAGTTATGGTGACCTGGTTCCAGTCACATAATCGTTACAAACAAATTTATAAAAGGCAATTATTTTCTCGGGCTATTCTATCTTTGACAGGGCTGACAACTTTTTACTAGCAGTCAGCCCTGCATGCCTGGCTAATTTTGTGGTGAGTTTCAAACACTGATACTATTGATTTTGTTCACAAAATAAACTCTCTGCAACCTGACCATGATCAACACTTACATATGTATTAAAATACAAGTACAAAGTATACTACCAACCCTATCAGGTTTGGTGAAGTTAACAGTGTTGTTGTGGTATGATGGGCTCCATTCATCGGAGATTGTAGATTTGACGTTGCTGAATGTTTTCCTTGTAGCATGAAAGAATGCATAGCTGAAATAATGTAAACATAGATTAAAACTTCTATAACTGAATATTTGTTAAAAAAAATCTACCGATAAGTAATGAAGACAAATCTAGAAAACACAAAATCTGCATAATCATTGATCAGACAATTTTCCATTTTTCCCAGAGCTTATCCCAATATCTTCTTTAATCTGAACACTGATAACAGAGAAAAAGACATCCAGGACCTAGTACTTGAAGAAAATTCATGGGAGTCTTAATTCTCATGAAACATGCAATTATGAAAGCCTTTTATTGAAAATTTCTTTGGCAATGCCTTTTTAGATTCCCTTAAGTTATGGAAATGCAACAGATATTATTATACTATTGTGGACGCTTTTGGAGGTGAAAAAGGTTTGATATTCACCAAAACAATATCAATATTCACCAAGGTAAAGCCGATTATTAAAAATAAATACTAAATACTGGTATTTTACATACAGTGTTTTAGAATCCCTATCACAATAAGGCTGGGACGATATATCGAGAAATCGATAATATCGATTCAATGTGAGGATGATGCGCATATCGATACGTATGAAGAAATATCGAAATATTGCAAACAATTCTGACTTATGTTTTTCTTTGTTTACTTCACATTTTGGGTTAAATATATAACAAGATATGCTAAATATTAATATAAATATTAAATACATAATAATTAACACCACTTGTGTAAAATTATTTTATTTTACAACAGGTACAACTTCTTTCAATAAATTATTCTTATATGTGAAGAAATGTTTTGTTCATTTCAATACAAAAAAGACATTTTATAACCAATTCAACATATCGTGATACATATCGTATCGTGGCTCAAATATCGTGATACATATTGATGTAGAAAAAGTTGTATCGTCCCAGCCCTATATCACAATACTTATCATGCAATGAAAAAAATCATGATCTACTTGTATACCGGTAAATTGACACATCCCTATAAACTGAATGCAATAACTTTTGGCAAGTAAGTTTTTCTATAACCATGTGAATGTAAATGATCCCAAAGTAGGTAAGGATTTTCAGAGGGATTATCTGCATGCAGAAAAATATAAACCAAATGTTATTGCTTTTTTAAGCATTATTATGATTATGATGCATATTTATAATATTTTAGCTAAATGAGAAATATTAATTTTTGCACAGAAAATTAAGATCCCATTTTGGGCCGTTGATCCTGACCTGATAGAGTCCTGTCATACTATGGATCAACCTCGCAAACTGTAGGGTTATTGAAAAACTTGCTTGCCCAAACCACATATTATAAACACGCGAGTCATTAAGTCCATTATATCCTTCATACAAAATATATGTTGTATAGATTTTTTACAGATAAAAAAGTTAACTGTACCTGAAAAATGTAAGCAGGAACACTGCAACATGGTGGTGAGTATACTTCGTCATAGTCAGCTGACTTCAAATTTATCCACTTCACTGTTCCAATTCAGACAGCCTTATTAAGGCACTTCATGTTTATATTCGCTGGTGTATGAATTTCATGTGATATATATAGATAATAAATTATAAAATCCAAGCGTCTTTTTGTTTCATTTTACCTCTGACTTTGTTCTGATGAAAAATCATTAAAGACAGTTCGTCAGTTGTCGTGTGACTCGAAGAGAAATAAAAACAGGAAGTTATACAAAACGCGCCTTTTACATTTGAAGAGTTCCTTTGAAGCGGTGGATATTGAATTCGACACTTCTTTTTTCTCATCCATGAACTTTCAAACACATTTCATTGAACATAATCAATACTATAGGATTGGACACAAGTTTTACCAGTTTAGTCTGTCCTCTCCGACACAAAGAAAATATATAGAGATATACACGTGATATACAACCAATAAATATACAATACAAAAATAAAGCTCAAGGAATCAAGGAAAGAGTGGAAAGGGGTTGTGCATGTAAGAGATACGGAATGGTTACGCTGGTTATGTAAAATCGTTTCGTTTTTTTTTAATACATCTATGTACAGGTTTCTGATTTCAGTTTCACTGTGCAATGCTTTCCATAGTGATATTATTGATGAAAAAAATGAGTTTTTTTAGAAGTAATTTTGTTCTACATTGGGGTATGACATTATCATTATTATTATTACGCACTGTAAATCATAATGGGTAGTTTGCAAAACTTCAGGTGGTAATAGATTGGATAAATACTTTGGCGCAAGAACATGTTTTATTTTATACATTAAACATAACTTTCTCTTTTCTCGTCTATAAGCAAGTGTTTCCCATCCTGTTCCAAAATAAAGAGCATTACGAGAAGCGTTAATTGGACGGCCAGTTACAATAAGTGCAGCTTCTAATTGAAGTTTCTCTAGTCTTTCACAGTCAGCTGCGGAAATGTTATCCCATACTTCTGATGCTATTCGAATAAGGGTCTAATAAATGTTATATACATCTTAGCTAAGAAGTCACCATTTAATAATTTCAATTTACTAAGAACAGCAATTTCTTTGGAACTTGGAAGCCTTTTTTTAATTAAAATAAAAATACTTTGATTTGTTCATTTCCCAGAATTCGAAAATATGTCCAAGATGACAGTGAGTTGAAGACGGGGACGATTTATTGATTGTCAAACATAAAGCGTGGGTTAAATTTGGACGGCACTTAGGAATTCGTCTGGAACTGCATCTGTTGTCTGCAGAACGAACGGGGTGAGGGAATGTTGGCGTAGAGGGTACAAGGTATAGGTAGAGGCGCTGTGTGGCCGTGAGGTAAAAACAAAGTATAGGTGTGCCGTATTCCCGAAGGTCCACCAATATGCAATTCCAGAGATAAAACAAATGATGAAGGATTCCGTATTTATTAGATGAGTCTCAACGATGGCAACAGTTTACATGAATCAACAAACAGACATATTATAAATGATCGAGTCGGATTTGGCCGAAGTGGCCCCGGACTCAGAGTCCTGACGAGTCGGACGTGGCCGAGACTGGCCTTCGTATATTCCAGACTAAAGATTGAAATTATACATGACTATTTATAAGAATGTACATAATGAGTAAATAGATAACAGGTGTTGACATCAAGTGAAATGAGTGAAAGATTCACAGGTATGGATTAATTAAATAAACTCAATGACGCTTTGATGTTTGGACATTTAAAAAAAAGATAATTACACAGTGTTGTTTTAAGAGATTAACAGTTCTTGAGACATAGCACTCTGTCTCTTTGTAACAACAAATCAAGAGTCCGAAAGGTGTCACTGGTTAATTAAACAATTAGATTCGCGAAACATATCGTGAGAAATAAAATATAACACAACTTGAAAATTGAAAAGTAAAGTCCAAAATAAAGTTCTTTCTTGAACAGTGAATTTTTCACTGTGATAATTTCCCACCGCTCTGGGAAAAACACGTCCTCGTGTTTGGAAGGAATTTAACATATATTTCTCGGAGTCTGTTCTTTGGTCTTCTCTCACACACCGGTAAGCACGAACTGAAACGTAGGTTTGAGTATCCTGGTGGTCAAAAGAGAGATGCCGAAAGTGTTGTCAATGAATGTTGTTCACTGTGGTTGTCCATCGTTTATACGTTGAGCAGAGTGGTTCAATGGGGGAACTCGCTTGCTGTAGAGGTTCGGGATCTGACCACTGCAAAATATATGCAGCGGCCCCGGGCGTTGTTTTACCCTTAGGATTCATCCACCAATAGTAACCGTGTAGATTTGGACGGTACTTCGTTTAATAATTTATTACGATCCAAAACCTTGCGTTTTCTACACGATCTGTGAGTCGGTGTGGACAGTGCAAGGTCCAGTTTCCAACTGACGATCTCGTATGAAACAACCAATTTATAATAATGATGAAAGAAACAATTACAATGAAGAGTAGCTCTAAGCAGAAGGACATAATTGACATAATTAATATAATTGAATAATAATTAACATGTTCACTCAGGTTCAGGTGGCATCAAAATGTCTTGCGGTCAAGGTCTATTATGTTATAATTAGCACTATCAAAGATAATTAATGTTACTCAACAATCTGTTCATTTCACACGGTCACAGTATCCCTTTGCCCCCCGAAACACGTCCTCGTGTTTCCAAGTTTGTCTCGTGTTGTCAGGCATACTTCTGACAATATTTGAAATCCTTGGATACTGTTTCCTGGCTCCACGGGGCGGTCCACTGTAGATTGCTTTCCTCGAGGAATGAAACTCTTTATCTTTCAGGAGGGAATTAATCTGTTCCTGTTTCTTTTTGGTGTCACTCTGAAAGTCGGTTATCACCTTTTTCGATTCCTCAAGGTCCTTTTCTACAGTTGAGAGTTTTTCCCGGAGTTCTTTGATAGTCTTGTCTTTCTCTGACTGTCGAACATGAGACGTTTTCCGCTCACACATCCATTTGTTTTTATAACATCGAGCATCTGATTTGTAGGATGCCGCCTGAACTTTTCAGCTTGGGTTTCCAAAGTTTCAGAATGAATTTCAATCACACTTACTGAAGAGAAGGGCATTTCACTTAAACATGATTTTTCTTTACGGGTTGTACGAAATTTGATGATTCTCTCTCTGTCTCTGATCTGCTTTCGTTTTGATTTTCTTCGCACCGTACAAGTTTCGTCCGTCTGTGTTTCGATGGAACGTGTCGGTATAGAAGAGACAGCGCAGATGATTTTGGGATTCCGTGTTCTACACATCCGTGCATAGTGTCCTCTTCTTCCACACCTGAAACATGTTGACGTCCTTGCGTTGCAAACGGTCCATACGTGCCTTAATCCGCAGCGTCCACATTGTTGCAAGGTGAAGCGCGGTTGGACTGTTCGCATCCAAGCAGGAACAAATGGAAAAATATCCATGGTTTGGGAATTCTGGTAAGAAGGATGGCAAACTCGCTTGGCTGTATGAGGTACTAGGATCTAACTACTACAAAATACAAATATGACCGGTAGAAATACACAAGTCGGTACTTCGTTTAATAATTTATTACGATCCAAAACTTGGCGTTTTCTACACGATCTGTGAGTCGGTGTGGACAGTGCAAGGTCCAGTTTCCAACTGACGATCTCGTATGAAACAACCAATTTATAATAATGATGAAAGAAACAATTACAATGAAGAGTAGCTCTAAGCAGAAGGACATAATTGACATAATTAATATAATTGAATAATAATTAACATGTTCACTCAGGTTCAGGTGGCATCAAAATGTCTTGCGGTCAAGGTCTATTATGTTATAATTAGCACTATCAAAGATAATTAATGTTACTCAACAATCTGTTCATTTCACACGATCACATTTGGTAGAATTAAATTTTACAAGCTACTTTTTTGACCATTCGTTATTTTTTTCTAGGTCATAGTTAGTTAATCTTTCTAAGTCCTGCAATTTTTAGCGGTGTTTGTCACGGGAGTATCATCGGCAAATAGTCTAGAGAGACCTAAGAGACAACATGGTACATGTAGGTCATTTATATAAACTAGGAAGAGCAGAGGCCCAAGAACAGAACCCTGGGGAACCCCTGCTTTCGTTCTTAATTCCCACTGAAAAACACGATGATTTAATTTGAACCTGTTGTGAACAATTGGTAAGATAGTTATTTAACAAAGCAAGGACTTGGTTCACAAACCAATATTTTCTATTTTTATTATATCTTAAACCTTTCAACCAAACCGTATCGAATGCTTTACTGATATCACAATTAGCAAAGCAAGGTTACTTTTTAGTCTGGAGCAATACAAATATTATGATAAATTTCTTTTAACTGCATGGATGACCGTTGAATGGTTACGTATAAATCCAGCTTTTAGGTTACATAACAGTAGATGTAATACTAAGTGATTATAAATGTATTTAAAAATTACTCTTTCAAAGACTTTTCTATACAACTCAATAAGGAGATTGGTGTGTAGTTTGTCGGGTTTGATTTCTCTGAAATTGTTGGGACCGGAAGCTTTTTTAGAATGTAGAATTTTGATAATATCGATAATTTCAATTTCATCTTTTGTAACATTTTCAAGTTTAGCTTCCGATATTGGTTCAAATTAGGGAAGGTCTTTATCTAATATCTTTGTTTTCATCAGAAGAAACTTTACAGAAATAAGTAATTAATAATAATAATAAATTTTTCTTGCTCTGGTTTTTAAAAAAAAAAAAATTGTAAGCTTTCCTAACAAGCAATTCTATTTCTTTCTTAATATCAGAATTAAACCAAGGTTTATCGTCCGGTTTTACCACTACATCTTTTAGTGGTATAAATCTATTCACAAAGAGCAAGAGCCACTTAGGGCCTTTTTTGGCCCTGAGAATTTCTGAAAAATCGAAACTGCTCAGTTTTGGTTGAGAATGCAGTATTTATAACTTGAACACATGTGGACCGTGTATCTATTGAACATGACGTAATTTTCTCTCTAGTCAATGCATTATGACGTCATGAAATGCGTCATTTTTCCCATATCCTGTAAAACCCCTATAAAATGGCCAAAAGTTGAGGTATTTTTTCAATATTTCATATAGAGCACAACCCCTGATCCAAAATATGCAATTACATAATGAAAGATCGGTTTCTGAAGATCACAAAACATGTTTTAATTTTTGGATCGTGGGCTGTGCTCATATTTTAATTCTTTGATGAAGGTAGTCAAATACGCATGTTTTCTGCAAAATTCAAGAACATTACATTTTCTCAAAGCCTGTTTTCCTATACCTGGATTCTCAAAAAGAAATTTTATCATATGAAATAAAAGCATTAAGTCTCTACTTTATTTTTATATATGAAATGGGACAGAGGATGATAGTCAATTAATTGATATAAGGACAGGGCCATTTTATGCATCAAGTGAACCTAGCTCTTTTGAGAGTTTATCATTAAACTTTAATACATCCACATCGACGTCGTTCGCTATTCAGAATTTCACCCCAGATTATTTCACTCATTTCATTTCTGAATTGATTAAAATTTGCTCTTTTGTACAGGAAAATCTTCCGGACATAAGTATTTTCAAAACTGGATCACTGTATCAAGTTTCAGTATAATATAAGCGGCTTTGTGATCGCTTATATTTTTTATCAGTATCAATAGTTCCCGATTCAATACAATCAAGGGTATCTGTAATAAATATGGGGCTGATAATGCAAATTGATGTCATACTGGTTACTCTATATAGTTTGTAAGATTATATGTCATAATTATATCACTTGAATAGGTTGGAAGTTTTCTTATCAAAGTCTATATCCCAATCCCTTCAAGTACCCTTCAATTGTTAAATTCTCTGAATTTACTAAAGAATTTAAATGAGTCTCGGTAAAGCATAAAATGTCATTTAATTCAAAGTAATTAGATATCTTGTCTATTTTATGTCATATACATCTACAGTTCAGGTGACAGTCACCGTAACGTTTAGCTCTGGACCAGGGTTAAATAAGGTCTATATATTTTTTTATTAAAAAAAAAAATCGGTCTATCTTCGGTAACCATATCGGCTGGGACTTGTTTGGATTTTATATACGGAAGATTCTATCATTGGAAAGATACACAAAAAGCACTTATCGACGTGTATCACGCGAGATTTTTTCAGAGCCCCCCCCCCCCTTTCCACTTTCAAAAACGGCTACAGGCCTGTAAGAAGCTATTTGGATTGCTGTATATCAAATGTTGCGATGTCATTTAGTAATTTTTGAAACATATGGTTGTAGTATTAAGTATATTTAATGTACTTTCATATGGACAAATATTTCCATCACTAATAGAAACAACCACCACTATGCTTCACAAAATGTTCCTGAAAACAAGTAACTTACTGAATACAATTTATTTTTAAAAGTAGTACGATTAATTATATTAGTTTTAAGTTTTATATATGAATTTTAGATTAAAAAGATAATTAAAACCATTTCAGGCATGTGCAACTTCGTGATAAAGTCAGTACATGCATGAATATATGTACAATCATGCATTTTTTTTCTAGTAAAAGTATTTTATTCAATGAGATGAAACTCAATAGCATACATCTTATGTCATTTTAGGATATTAATGACATTTCTTAGTTGATTTTCTAAAGCTTGAGTACTGATGTTTTATCAGTAAAATTAATGCTTTGCACCATAGAAACCCCGAACTCAATTTAACAATCCATATTTATGTAAAAAACTATCGTAAATGATTTCTTTTTCACATGTACATAAGGATATACGTATAAAGATTCGGATCTTGAATACGCTAATTAATAAATAAATACGATGGGCAGATTTCAAGTGAGGATTGCCAATGATTGGTGAGTTCTAACCCGAAGAAGGCGAATTGTCCTAAAGGCTAGTTGTCTTAGGGGCGAGCCGTCTAAAGCATTCTTGCGCACGCGTAACCTGACGTAAGCCCACGGCATCAGGTTTAACCCGCTTATATATTTTCTGCATGGACCTCAAGGTCCCCGCAGTAACAAACTACCAAATTCCACACGTGCAAAAAATTGATTTACCAATTACAAGTATGACTGGGGCGAAACCACTGGAGGCCAAACCACCCAGTGCGAAAATGTAATGGGGGCGAACCCAGTCGTTACCTTTTCAAACGAGATTAATATTTTATCTCACATTACGCTCAATTTTGATATAAATATACCCCAGTGACCTGGAAGTCTGCACTCCATTTTAATCGTATTTTTAGTTCACTGATATCATAAAACTGATAAAATGCCAAATCCCTAAGGCTGACCCATCATTTAAACATGTTTAAATATAGTACGATGATTTGTCTTTATCTTAAAACTTCAGTCTTTCGTTTTTATTTCTAAGAGCAAGTATTCAGCGCTGACAACAAAAATGGAAAAGCTTGAGAAGAAGGAGGAAAAGAAGGAGGAGGGTTATTTTCCATTTGACCCAGAGATGACAGACCTTACGTTAATTGTCGCGGAAAAGAAATTACATGTGGCTAAAAATGTTTTAATGGAAGCATCTCCTGTCTTTAGAAAAATGCTTACTGATGGTTTTAAATAGAAAAACGCATCAGAAATACCACTTCCAGGAAAAGAATACTCTAGTTTTCTTTTGTTTCTAAGATGCATCTTTCCAAGAGAATTTGTATCACTTACTGGTAATGTATTAATTGGAATAAAAAATACTAGAGGAAAAAAGAAACTGCATGTGTAGTTAACATGGTAAAGTTATTTTATTTATAGATTCATATACAAAATATAATGTGAAGTTGCTTTATATATATCACAATTTAATGTAATGCATTGTCTTTCAATTCAAACATGATGTCCCGATTATGTGACGCCAGAGCAAGATACAGTTGGACTTTGGTATCTCGAACACCGTTATCTCGAATCCCATGGATACATGTACTAGTATGTCGAAGTGATTTGGAAGCCTAACCACTTATTCTTTAAGTATTTCACTCTCCATATCTCGAATCCTCGGATATCTCGAAGTTTTTGTCCGTCCAGTCGAGATCGAGATAACGAGATCTGACTGTATTTTCACGACGGATAGCAGGGCGTCGAGGACGGATGTTTGCCTCTCGTAAGCTGTTTCTCGGTACGAGGACTTATCCGTCGATGCCGAGGGGTACTTTTAGCGGTCAAAAAACCGATTGGAATCGATTACATGACATTGTATACTGTACGCAAATGTGATGTCTGTATATATACGTATTTTACCGAAGTGACGTCACAACAGGCATCCTGCTCATGGGCGGTCCCGAACGGTGCTACTTTGCGGATATCGTCTCCATAATGCATTTACAGTGTTAATATGAACTCCAAAATACCTTGCCACATTGCTTTGAGACATCCCAGCTTCCAGCATCCCAAATGGCACACAAACGATTATTTTCAAACATGCAAGGTAAATGTCAATCAAAATGTTAATCAAAACCCATTTTTTTCTGCTTCAATAAATGAATACTATCAATGAATGCAAGAAATTTTAATCAATTTTTAACCACGTGTCGCTTAGGTACGAAACTCCAGAAAAGCGTGCTGAGACCATCAAGGTGAATCGAACGCTATATTTCACAATTGAGTTCTCAAACATGCGTTTAGTACTTTATAATATGCCTTTAAGAATAAAGATCGATTAAAGATTAGTATTTAATATGATTTACTTAACTTTTAAGCATAAATAGTTTCTTTTTTCCGCTAGTATATATTAAGTTGCTTTGAATTTTTATCGTTATAGTAGTATTAACAAAATCAATTGCAATGTTTTTCAGAGAGTAATATTCAAGAGCTTCTACCACTTGCACACGAGTACGATGTAAAATGCATTTTAAGGAGATGTGAAACATGGCTCTTGACAGAGTTCGAGTTAAAGAAAGCGAAAATTCCGATCCCTAACGAAAGTGTTGATATTTACGTCAAATACATTGTAAAGTGTCTGTACTTTGGCTGCGAGTACAGCTTGAAGGAATTGTATGATAAATCTTTTCAGACATTAAGTCCTTATAAGCTGACAAGATATATGAAGAATGAATATTACAGCATGTTGCCAGAAAAAAATAAAAGGAAACTCATAGAAACCCGGCTCTATATGATAGAAAAAGATGCGAAAAAAATGAAGGGCACTGTTACTACAAACACGGTAAAAAATGGAGTGAGTACTTCAGGTAAATCCTTTGAAGCGGATGGATTTCTGTGCTTAAACTCTTTGTTCTTGTAAAATAACCTCAGCGTTATTTCATTTCAATTTTTTTCTTAATTGTTATATGTTCAAGATAATTATTTATGCTCTTAAAATAAGTTGTTATTTTGAATATTGATTTAGCGCAGTTTTGGTAATTATTTTAATCGGAGAAGTCATTGAGACATTTTTAAGCATATGAATGCAATCAATTTTTTGTAAACTCAAATTTTGGGATTAATTCTTAGTAACCTTTTACTTTCTTTACCACTTCAATAAACTATCATGTCAAGCACTTCATATCCTTCTCGTATTGTTTTGATGCAATCTAAATACAAAGATAGCAAATCGAACCATCTCTCTCAAAACCACCAAAAATAAGATCTTTCCAAGCAATTGTAAATCTATGAATCATACATAGAAATGTACAAAAATCCTCTCTCAAATCCTTTGGGTCATATACACCTCCAAAACAATGTTCTGATTTATCTAATTTATTATTAATATTTGAGGAATTTTCGACATAAGTTATTTTGCCGAACTTAGTCCATCAATCTAGTTTTCACCAATTCTGCAGATACTATCATTTGTTTAGGAGAATTAATGCTAGTGCGACCATCACTCAGACAAACAAAAATCATTTATTTTTGTTTCAACATAGTCGATTCATTAAGACTGTACCAAATTATGTTCTTTAACTTATAATAATAATTTGTATAAGACAGGTCATATGAAATATGAAGATAACGAACATTAATCAAGTTCAAAAGTCCAATATTTACATTGTCAAATATATTTGTCCCGGATAAAACTTCACATTTATTATTGTATAATACCTTTATATCCTCATAAAGCTATTAGCACAGTGCGTGACAGAACAGCATGCTTTCTCACTGCGTTGTTTACTCAGGTGACCTATTGGTATCTTTGTCGCCCGTCGTCATGCGGGTGTGCATCGTGCGTACATGTACATGTATACGTTACACATTTTCAACTTCATCTAGATCCACTGGAACAATTTCAATCAAACTTGTCACAAAGCGTTCTTGGGGGAAGGAGATTCAAGTCTGTTCAAATTAAGGACAGTGCCCTCTTCCAAGGGGAGTCATGATTAGTCATATTTATATGGAAGCATCTTCAGATAGTGTAATATACATGTATTATGGTATTTGCAAACATTCATATGGTCATAGTATCGACCATAGAATTTACGCAACATTTCAAACGAGATTTTGGATATCCTTGTATCATGAACATGTTTGTCAGTGATCTGTCTCGTTTTAAAAATTGTTCATACAAGAAACAAAGTCAAAATTTTTCAAATTTTATGGTCGATACAATGATCTTGTCAGCAAATACAATCTATCATTACATCGAATGTTGTCTGCCGTTTTTCGTATATACACATTGATAGGCCATTGTTTTCACACTTCACATATCTGATATGTAATTTTATGAATTTCACAGAGTTTTGTTTGTTTGTATGTTGTTTAACGTCCCTCTCGAGAATTTTTCACTCATATGGAGACGCCGCCACTTTCCGTTGGAGAGCTGGAAATTTTGACCTATACTTGGCACTCAGGGCCATTGAGTAGTGAGGGATCTTTTTTGTGTCAACATCTACTGCGACACGGGACCTCGGTTTGTACGGTCTCATCCGAAGGACCGGTCTCCACGTCCCACAGTGGGATTCGAACCCGCGACTTAAGGGTCAACTCCTTACCTCGCGACACTAGAGCAGACGCTTTACGACAGCGGCACGCGGGCGACAGTTTCACAGAGTAAAGCTTTGAATTAAATATAATGTCACTCAAAACACCCAATATAGTACACGAGTATATGTGGATTTTGAAGGAATCTAAAACTTGAATAATGACAGAGCACAAATTCTTTAAAGAGTATGCCAGTATTGATTGTTCATTAAATTAAATTATCAATTATTTGGATAACGAACTCAATAAAATTTGAAAAACCCTGTGATAAATGCTTACCAACATCTTATAACCTTATCTCTTCTGATGATTTGAAATCTCATGAGTTCAATAAAAGTACTATTATTATTGATTGCCCATTCTTAAGGATAAAAAACAAAAACAAAAAACAAAAAAAAAAAACCCTTTTATTTAAAATGTACCCCTGTTTGAGTGCAGCGGTATGATTCAATGCGTAATAAGTGAATGTGGTTCGCTTTTGAAATGAAATGCAACAAAGATTGATTGATTGTTGTATATTGTTTTACGTCCCATTCGAGAATTTTTTGACTCATAGAGAAACGCCACCATACACCGACAAAGGGTTTCAAATTTGAACTGCACTCGGCACTCAGGACCATTGAGCAGTGAGAGTTCTTTATCGTGGCAACGGCTACAGTGACAATGGAACTTGGTTTTTAAGAACCGTGAATTTCCCTTCTAAGGAAGACCTTAAATCCTGTAATGGTTTCGTTTGAGTTTTGAAAGCTAGCAGTGAAAACGTTAAGCTCTTAACCTGTTGTGTTATTAATGTGGATTGCAAATTGTTGAATATAAAGAACTTAAAAGACTGAGGATTAAGAATAATTTCAAAGTATGTCAGTTTTACTGAGAAGAAAACCAGGCTTGCGACACCTTCTGTACATATATATCTAAGGCCACTGTTCACGACTCTGATGTCAATGGATAAAATTTATTTTCAAGTTCATATCTTTTAGGTTCAAGCACGTTAACGCACTTCTTGTCTAAAAACTTTGATGTTAAATACATGTACCTCATGTGTAGTTTTCACTAAATTTGTCAATGACTGCTTTGCGAAAGTTCAATCTTTCCAAAGGACACGATATTCGTTCGAGTAGAGAAAGGTTTCCACGGAAATGACAAAATATTGCAATTGCCTTATTATATTTTCCAGGTATACTACACTCAGGCACTTGACGTTACATATTTTTTTTTTATAAAAATATAACCCCATACCTAATAATTAGGTATGGGGTTATATATTTTTTTAACAAGAAATATATAAATGTCAAATGCCTGTGGTACTACCGTATTTCCTCTCTCTGATTCGCTGTAGAATAAATATTGTATTGATAATAACTAACAAGCTAATTCAGAGAATTTATATGCCCCGCTCAAGGGAAAAAAGAAGAGCATGCGCAGATCGGGGGGGGGGGGGGTGTCGGACCGCCTGGATTTGCAGAGTTATTTAAATGTATATACTGAAGCAAATAAAAAATACCAATATGGATACATAGATTTGATTGCTTATTCTTTAAAATGCGTACAGGAGATTCTTTTTATATAAAACATTTATCACACTAGCTGTAATAATTATTTTATGGGAAGGTTTGTACACACCAGACGTCATAACTTCTTAATTTCATATGTTGAATACTATTCGGAAAAAAAAATTTCAAGAAAAAAAAAAGAATATGGGATTGTCTTGGATTTGAACCGGGGACCTCTCTCATCCAAAGCAACAATTATATCCCTAGACCAACGATGCGCTTGACATTGAAACGAATCAAATGCTAACAGCAGGTCACATATACATGTATATATTCACGTTAGATATTGTCAAAGTTTTGCACAACACATGGTGTCTAATTTAGCTTTTACTTAACAGTTTTAATAGATGTAATTAGAGAATAAATTCCGCCGACAACCTCTTTTATATGTGATAACACTTCACATGCACCTGTGCTAAGAATAGTGCCATGCGACTTTTAAAGTCATACATGGCGTATTTTTTTATGAGTTCAGACTAACTGAAATTAAAAAGATCTTTCTATTTGTTTTATTACTTTATATAAAATAGGACTTTCCTGTAAATTACACTATTTAAATCAATCGCGTTTCAAAGATATCAGAAATTTAAAACAATAACCGATTTATTTACCGACTCTGAATTTAAATAACAGACACAGTTTAAAGTCAATTTAACTATAGAAGCATGAGGTTATTCAAGTTCAAAATCGGTGAAAATTTTAATTTGAACGTAAACAATATATCATGTTTATCTACACTTAATCTCCATATTTTTATTTTTTAGCTCAGTTACGCCATATATATATAGCTTTAATACAGACGGGGAGTAACTCTAAAACTTTGAGCTTGATGCCAACAAATTTCCAATTGACATTTGGAAAAAAAAAACCAAAAAAAAAAAACTTGTCCAAAATAAAAAAAAAACAAAAACAAAAACGGAGCGAGACACGTTGAGAGGGGCGGGGAGGGGCCATAGGGAGTATAAAATTTCATTGCAAAAGCTCAAAAGCTTCTTGATATTTCGCCCGGAAATGAAAGTATTACTCGCAAACAGAATGTATGAATTTACGACCTTGACCTTTGACCTTTTGACCTCCAAATTAAAAAAGGATCTTCCTTAGGCCACAGGGAGTTGTTATGTAAAATTCATTCCAAAAGCTCAAAGGCTTCTCGGGATATGAAATGATGTCATATAAGCAATACAAAAATGAGAGGAGGGCATAAAACACGGACCTCTGAAAATTCCAGAGGTGGGATCAGGTCCCTAGGAGGAGTAAGCATCCCCTGTTGACTGGTTACACCCACCGTGAGCCCTATGTACAATGTATAGATTGTACAATAAAAAGTTCTTTGATTCTTTGAGATCATCACTGTTCGTTATCTTCATCTTTTCAATTGAATTGTTAGAACTAAAAAATGACAACCTAATGTACATGTAGGAAATATATTTAACTTCATGGCTTGTCTTCATAATAGATTTGCTTGGAAGAATGTTAGAGTTCATTATATAAGAGAGAGAGAGAGAGAGAGAGAGAGAGAGACTTCAACTAGTTAACACATCAGCGAATGATTAACGGAAATCGTGTTTCATAAAAAGTAATGGAGAAAATATTTACTGAAAGTCATCACAGGTGCTAGCTGCAGATCCGTAGCTCGCTGGTCTGAAAAAATTGGGATGGACGACCAAAGAGCTACAGTGCCACCAATTAAAAAAAAGTGTATATTTAATATATCGAGTCAATATTAAAAGACAATTAAGAAACATGCATGCTAGTTTCAAAAACATATGATGACTTAACTATGTAATATTTACATTCAACATGTATTTTGCTTATAAAATATGTGAAAAGGTTCGGCATATAAACACCATAACACGGATGGGGAGCTCAAAAGGAGTTTTCAATGGGGATTGGAGGGCTACAAAGATGCATTTCTATCCAGAGTTGTCTACCGCTACGCTACCAACACCTCAACGCTTGTTGTACAAGAATCTTGTACAAAATTTAAACGGTGAAAATTTGAAATTAATATCTTAATTAACTTTTGTAATTATCGATAAAGATGATAATTTTTCATTTCCTTTAAATTTATCACCCTTCAAAACGATTTATTTATATAGTTTTTAGGGAACTATTTTGCGGAGTAAATATCAAAAATTAAATCAAAAATCCTTTTAAGGGGTAATATATTAATTTAAATCCTGTTTACCGATAAGAAATATAATTAAAAAGATAATTAAAACAATTTTTCATCTTTTACAAATGTTCCAAGAATCATGTATAACAAGCTTTGACAGAGGTGTATGTGGGAGCGTAGCGGGAACGACAACTCTGGATAGAGAATGAGAAAGATGAGGAGGACGACGGGGAGAGGGGTAAAGAAAGAGGAAAAGGATAATTACTTTCCATACTAACAAGAGATGACAGACCTTACGTTAATTGTCAAGGAAAAGAAGATACACATGGATAAAACTATTTTAATTGAAGTGTCGACTGTTTTCAGAAAAAATGCTAAATGATGAATTTAAGGAGAAAAAAGCATCGGAAATACCCCTTCCGGGAAAAGATATTCTAGTTTCGTTTTGTTTCTGAGATGCATATTTTCAAGAGAATGTGTAACACTTACAGGTAATGTATAAAAAAGAAACAATTATATACTGAAGGGGAGAAAAAGAAATGCAGGGTAACATAAAATGCAAAAGCTTTTTGACCACAAGACCGAAAATTATCGTCTTCTATATCTATTTGATTGTCAAGTTCAATTACCTTTTAATCCGTATTACACCTAAACAAAATAGTATTCTTGAGAAAATGTTATCTATTTCCAATTATTATAAAACTCTGGCTGGGATCAGTTTAATTTCGATCGGTATTGGCCAAAATTTAAAAAAATTAATTTCTCTAAAATTTTGCATTTTCATTTCAATTTTTTTTTGAAATATAATTGTCTGGCATATTTGTTGTAGCTGTGTTTTGATTTAATTTTAAGGTACTCCGATCCTCAGGTTCTGAAAATCAGCTTTTAAGTAATTGAAAATGCTCACAAAAATGTCTCTGATTTCACATAGTAACATGAATTTAGCCATGGAATTTCTTCAAAGTTCATCATTATAGTTAATCGTATTATATAGGAAAAATTATCAAATCTTCCTTTTCAGGAAATGCGAATAAAAAGACTAGCTATGCATTTTCTAATTGAAAATTGATCAACAAATATAATTTTGGATAAAAAGATATAGGTATCCAGGCATTTGGAGAAAATTGCATCATTTTTATGCTTATACAGTATTTTAGTTCTTCTTTTTACTTAAATTATCATATAATACATAGTGTAAAAAGCTTGTGCTATCATTGCTAGGCATCACATATCACATCTAATTTCATATCATGCTAATAAGCTGTGGTATCTAATGCTAGACTACAGGAAATTCGATTTCTCTGAAAATGAATTCATTTTTTTGTTTTATGGGGTGGAAATGTCAACTTTTTTACAAGACCGTTTCTAAGACTTCAAAGAATCTTGAATCATATTAAGATGCATAAAATAAAAATTGTTGCACGAAAAGATCTCAATTTCAAGCTTCATTTTGAGACTTTTCAAATAAAATAATGAATTTTAGAGTTATCCTTCCTAGCTGAGGATCGGATATCCTTAAGTAATTTTTTTATTTAAAAAAATTAAAATGTCCAGTTTGCTTTTATTGTATTCAAATTTTATTAGATATTTATTTTATGCTTGTATCAATAGCAAATTTTTAACTCTAAAACATCTTATTTGCAAATTTTTTTTTCATATTCTATGAAAAATTGGAAAAAATTCTTATAAGATAATTTAGAGTTTTTATCGGCCTTTTAATACTGAAACCATAGTTTTAAGGGGGTGTCTTAAAGATGTATGAAATAGAATTTTGATGTGGCATTCCTCCTAAAATTCTTCCCTCAGACTTAGAATTGAACGCTTATTTCAAGTGTTGAACTATTTATAAACTTTATCTCTATAATGTTATGTACAGTACATGTAGATTGAGGAGGGTGTCTATGCGCGACAGAGGCAACTTTGTAACAATTTTTTAAGCTTACAATTTGCTTGACTCTTTTTTTGTTGTTGATTGAATGGCTCTAGTACTTAAGTGAATGATTTTAATTTTCTCAGAAGCTTTGCTAGAACCTGTAATAAGGTGAACATTTACTCATATTACGTTGATCGCCCAACGGTTAATCATTTAACAATGTCCATTCAAAACCGTTAAGTGGAAATCTATGGTTAGCAAAGTAGAACCATGCAACAAGTAAAGATTATACACAGTTTATTTGAACAAACACCAAACGAACACTTATATGCAATAAGAAAATATGAAATACCGGGTAATGCGTAGACCAACAAGTGAGTCATGATGCAAGTATATTTTGGTTAACATTGAACGCAACGACACGATGTCTGAACAAGACAAAAATTATGAAAATATAGTAAACTGAAAGCATACACTGGAAAAGGATAGTGAATGTCAAACCCTTATTACAAAGTAGATCAAATAATGGATATTTATAGACCTCTTCTCTGAAAGTGGATAATTTAGGGCATTAGCCGCAGATCTATTTTGCATAACGGTACAACAAATAATATCCAACATAGATTTCAAGCTGACATATGTTCCTTACATGTAAGTATAAATATAAAAATTGTTTTCCAAGCATATAAAATTAAATGCGCAAACATATAGAGCAATGATCAAATTGTGAACTGGGAAGCAGTGTTTTCTGTTATTTAAAATTATCGCCCTTATAATTTTAAATTAAATTCATTTTTTGCAAATATAAACAGTTCTGCCAATTCCATTTTAAAGTAAAAAGATCAAGAATAAACATTTTATAATTTCTTTTATAATAACATAAGAATTTTGTCTTTATTCTCGAATAAGTATTTTTTCCATTATTTTTATTATAACTAACTTTGAAACATCGATGTATTATGCATATATTAGTTTTTTTTTCACTAGGTCAAAGAATAATTGAGTCACACGGTCAAAAAATAAAAGAAAGAGAGAGGGAGATAGTGGGGAGATAGTGAGGAAAGAGAGTGGGGAGAGAAAGAGAGAGTGGGGAGGGAGGAGAGAGAGAGAGAGTGGGAGGAGAGGAGGGGGACAGCGTGAGAGGAAAGAGAGAGTGAGGAGAAAGAGTGGGGGGAGAGGTGGGGAGAGAATGAGAGGAAAAAGTGGGGAGGTAGAGTGAAATAGAGAGAGTGGGGAGAGAAAGTGGAGGGATGTGTCCTAATTTATGATCTTCAATTCGGTAAGAGTTATCTCCCTCTTTTTTTAATTAATAAAAAAATCAATCTTAAAAAACTTATCTGGTAAAAAAAAAGTTTTCAATTTTCATTCTATTTCTAATAGTTAATGCATCTTTCCACCACAATATTTATTGATATTATTATTTGAATTTTTATTTTTAAAATTGCTTGTCCCCATAGACTTCAAAGCAATCTTTGTTTATTAATTACTGTTTAGTAAATTACATTTTTGAAACTTTCTCTTGGTAAATCAATTTGTACTATAAAATACTTTAAATTGATATCAGAGTGTTATGTACATGATGAACATTTAAGGATAGAGAATTTGGTCCTATTGGGGATGGAAAACCTTAAATGTGATAAAACAAATCAAAGAAAGCGCGTATTCTTGTTCTAATAGTCAAAGAACATAATTATTGTCATCTCTCTCGAGAGATGACACATTAAGTTTGTTACCCGGATATGAAGTCCCAGTGTAAGCTGCCATTGATAAGCTGGTGGTCTGGCAAATGACACGATTTCTAAATATAGAGATGTAAACAAAACTGCTCAATGACAAAGAATGGACGATCTGTCAAACACATAGGCGCTCCCCATGTAAGTTTGTAGATGACGAAATGATAGTCTACATAGGTCTACCCCTCGATCTTTTACTATAAAATCAACGTTGATTTCGTCATCTACAAACTTACATGGGGAGCGCCTATGGTCAAACAGGTACAGGTCATCTTAGAAAAGAAAAACTACACATAAAACATAGGGCCGACTTCATTTGTCACAGATCGGCGTACGCCGAATTGCGCCGGTCATATGATCGGCGTAAAACGGCTAACTGGCAAATGAAGTAAACCGGCGAAAACAAAAAATAATTATACTATATAACAATCAATTAATTAAGATCTATCACTTTTTACGTTATGTCTTAGCGAAAAAAAGGTTGGATAATTAGAAATTTAATGTTTAAAAAAGTCATGGAATTGATGAAAAAAATTATTTGTAGAAAATAAGAACGGATTTTAAATACACGAATGGAGATTTGTTCAAGAAAAGTAAACAATTAAAGAATATGCCGAATTGGTAAAAAGTATCCTCATTTTATAAGTTGTTTTATCTTCCCGCCATATTTCTAAGACCGGCGAATTGCTCGCCGGTCATTTCAGACCGGCGAGATCGGCGTACGCCGGCGAACCTTCCCCGGTCAAATAAAGCAACAAGCCGGGTTACCAAAGGTCAAGCGGCGCATTCGGCGTACGCCGGTTTGACAAATGAAGTCCCACCATAGAGAGTCACAGAGACAGAATCGCTTGGGTAGTGGTCGGTCTTCAAAATACATGCAGTTACATGTACCTAATGATGGTCAGCGCGTGTGTAATGCACTAAACATGGCATCGATTAGAACGGCCAAGGTCTGTATTTACAGAAAAACAAAGTGGCGGGTCTTGAAATAACATGAATAACATGCAGTTATCTAGGCCGTGTGTATAAAAATACACTTTACATGGCATCGATTAGATCAGCCAAGGCGTGGATCCAAGAATTTACAGAAAAATGAAATCAAAGTAAATACTCGCATTAAAAGTTTAAATACATCTGTTGTGAATTGATGTCGAAAATTTTACCTTTATGCGTACCTTAGTCATTCAATAACTTGATGCCATTTTTAAATATTTTTTTAAACAAACAGCGAATGTTATATCCAAGGAAAAAAAAACAGAACTTGAAATAAAAACACAAGTTAGGCAGAGACAAAAATATTTCTGGTTTAAGAAACTACAGGCATTGGAAGAAAGATTATAATCATTGTGAGTTTTCACGCATGTCTGCACTATTCTTTTTTTTTTTTTTTTTTAATTTTTGTTCTATAAAAAATAAACATCAGAAATACAATATTGTTACCTCTGTATAAAAGACGCAATATCTTTACCCGGCGGGTATTTTGAGAATTTATAATTAAAGCATGCGCACCTGCAATCATTCTCTTTTTGTAATTTTCAATTGCATTATTGGTTATTGGCAAAAAAGCTATCAAATCACCTCTCTTATTCTTGAAATAAATCCAACATTATTATATAAAATGAATGTTTTCTTGAACAACCTAAATATCAGGGTTGGTAAACTGGTACTCTTTCAGATAATTTGTAAATGCCTAATTTTAGCTTGTAACGTTTAAATTTTATTACTGACCTTTATTTAAATGCATGTGAGGGTTATTTCGGGAAGACTGGCTATATAGTGAGATAGTGAGACCCCCCCCCCCCCCCGGGAAGATTGGCTGGCAATAGCAGGCCCGTAGGAAACGATTACACTTTGAGGGGGCACAACCATACATTTTCAGTTGGGGGAGGGGCACTTTGAACTACCAAAATTCCTTGACAAGCAAAACTAACAAACAAAAAAAGGTCATCAGACATTATCATTAAGGGGGCACAAGCATATAGCAGCTATGTTTTCTATAGTATTATATATATCGGCAAAATTATTGGGGGGGGGGGCACGGCCCCAAGTGCCCCCGGTTCCTACGGCCATGTATAGAGTGAGACTTCTCCCGGGGAAGTCTCACTATATAGCCAGTCTCTCCCCCTTTTGTAGACTTCCCCACAAATGTAGTTTCCGGAATATTTTTTTCATTGTAAAACAATATTTTTCTATACAAACGTTTTCAGTATATGAATAAAAGTTCTCCGTTAATTAATAATTAAACATCTTAATAGCCTTTTAACAGTTTGTTAGCCAAAAATAATTTTGGGATGACATGTACATGTATTGATGTGAGGTAACTGAATGAAAAATGTACGTATGTACGTTATTGTTACAAGTATACATCTTTCTTTAATATACTGTATTTATTGCATTCTCCATGCAGGTTAATATAGGCAAATTCCAAGAGTCCACGAGTAATGATCTCTTAAGGTAGAGACGGATAGCAATCACGTGATAGATCCGCATATTAACACGTGCTGTTTTTCCGGATTCCGGAACGCCGCCAAATAATAATCTTCATTTACACATTATTGTCTATGCTACAAGATGGCCGACGAAGCAGTCGAGAAAATTTCATCGTTTAAAAGACAAAGTTTCCATACATATTTAATCTTGACGGTCCTCGAAATTGAAGCACCTTAATAAGAATCGAAATGAAAATGAGACTGAAACCGACCATGAACATAATTTTGGTGAAACTACTCATTGTCGACTGAAGCACCACGCGGCCACGTGGATGCCGGTATAGGTGTCTGATGTGGTTTTGAATATAGACATTAACTGATGAAAGGCCATGACCCTGCAGATGTTAATTGGTATGATGGAAGAAGTAAAAATTTTTGCAGAACAAATGTTTTGTTTGCAGTGTTCGTTTCAGATACATCAGGTGAATATTACGACTATGGTGCATGTTTGTTTAACAATTGTTTAACTGTAGCGGGACCGAGCGTGCGGTCCTTTTTGCTATTTCAAATCCTCTTTACACTTTATTAAAATCCTCAATATCCCATATGAATTTATAATTATGTTTTTCCTCCTTTGGTAGCGTAAAGTAAAAATTCCAGTAATCAGTTTATAAGTTTATTACATGTTTCTATTAATCACAAGTACAACATAATATCTAACTCACAACTCTGTAACTCCGTAACTAACTCTGTCACTCACTCACGTGTGCACGCCCTATATATACATTTTAGGGGCAGCTCCTCTGGAGCTGCTAATACACGGCAGCTACCGGGTAGCTGCCGATTTACGGATAGCGTCTATTACGTAATATATATACATTCTATATACAAATATTTTTCCCCTTTACATAACGTACAGGTCTGGTACAATCACTGGATTTAGCTACATAGCTTGAATTACCTACATAGGTTTATTTACCTAACTAAAGTAGTTTTATTTAGCTACAAAGTCAAACTTATTTTATGACCAGACTCTTACTTCTTGAATGAAATAACAAGACCAGACATTTCTGGTGAACATGATAAAGGCCGGATTGGTACATGTAATTATTTAGCACAATGTGAAGTAATCATACTTTTCTAAGCTAAACGCACACCAGGTTGTGTATAGTTACTAAAACAATAGAAATACATATTTTGCTTAAAGCGTTCAAACACAGAAATGTGTAAACTTTCTCTGCTTTGGGTCGCTTTTTAAATATTAATCCCTTGTATAAATAATAGTGGACATTTACTTGCAATTCTAGATCTTTTGTCTTATTGAAATAAAAAAGCAAATTTGTAAAAAGTTGCATTGAAATAGCTAAATAGAGCAATCTTTTTTACCAGTATTGGATTTAAACCAACTTCATTTGATATAAATATGTCAGATTTAGACAAAACCAAATTTCTTTTAGTAAATTTCCCAAGACAAATCGGAAAATTCATATACTCAGCATATACTTACAGACAGTCTATTATTTATAATAAACGCAATGCGTAATATCACAGTATTCTTATTGAATGTTATATTGTTAAAAAGTGACATATAGGCCCGATGGGCCGGGTGTTTAAATTCCTATTATATATGTATATCTGTTGACATTTGTTGTAATTGTACATAACACATGTCACTATAATAAACCATTTACTTACTTACTTACTTAAAGCTACCCAAAGTAGCAAAATAAAGTTACAGTAACCGTCTGTAGGTAATTCTACCTATGAAGATAAATGTACTGATTGTACTGGACCTGTTTAATACTTAACACTGTATATTATTTTACATGTTAACTTATGAACCATATGCATAGCTGATAAATTACAGTTTAAATGGTGCTGTATTCAAAAGCTTTTTAAATAAATGCAAGTTTATGTAATAATTATGCACATGTAATAAATTATGTATGTATTTTCTGTATGCTCAAAGGGGCCCTGATTATAAACAGATATTATAAATACTAAAAGAAATATTAAATACTACAGGTGAAGCAAAATATGGAGTAGGCTAAGGCAGTGTATTCAGCATTCTCTGCGGAAATAATGTGGCCATTCAAATCAAGTGTCAGCTGGAAAGAGGAATATCAAGAGTGCTTTTTACATTAACTTCAAAGTAGCCATTGGTTTGTATTTAAAGCTTAATTTGTTTCCTCTCCTGTTTTTTCCTTTCAATTTACACTTTCACATGTATCAGGGAAAATCCAGAAATTTTTCCAATAAGGGAGGGGGGAGGGGGGGGGGGGTAAAAAGGAGGTGTTTTATAATATTATAAATTTATTAAATTTCAAATTTTTAGTCCTTATATTCTTAAGTTACACACCATAATGTACAAACTATTGTATACATGTAGAAGCATTTTCTCAAGTAAATAATTTTTCAAAGTTCATATACATATTTCAGGAAAATTCAAGACAGATCTGCTACAGTAACTGTACATAAAGTAGCATACATGTGTGACAGGAAAGAGGAAAATGTATGGCTGGACCGAGATTCTAACCTGGGACCCCTGCATCACTAGTCAGGTGCTCTATTGACTTAAATACATGTACCGGTAAATGCTTGTGTATAGACATACAAAAAAAAAAAACACATAGTAAATTGAATTAAAAACTGAATACATGAAACCAAAAATTATAAAATGTAAAGATGTCTTCTAACTTGAAATGAGATTGTTTCAACTATAACACCAAAGAATTGGTATGATAATCTGAAGAAGTCAGTATTGTTAAAAAACTTATGAGACATGGTTTTTTAACAATACATGTACATACTGACTTCTTCACATTATCGTACCTAAATTTACAAAAAATTAAATTTACAAATTAAATCAGATTTGTTAATAAATTCTACAATATCTTTTAAATAGATCAAGCTATCTACTTTAATTTTTATTGTCTTTTCTTCATGTTACAGATCTTATGGACATACATGATCCTTGGCTATATAATCAAGTGTCATATGCAGTGTTACAAAAGAATATTGGAATTATGTCAATAAGGTAATTAGGACAAGACTGGATTAAAAACCAAGGAATAAGAATGATGTAAAAAATGTATTTTAATTCCCCTTACAATAGTTACTGTATGTGTACATAAATTGGCGTATTTAAAATTTAGTGCAGTTACTGGGTGTGGAATTTTTGGCAAAATCATGAATTCAAGCTATATATGTCCCTGCTGTATATTGTATTTATAAATGATTTCTTAGCAGTATTCTTGAATTAGCACATCGTTTTTGTGCCAAAGCTGCTAAAATATGAAGCCCGCTTTTTTAAGTACACATACAGCATGTTGCTAGTTGCTGTATGTATTGTTTTACATTGAAGATGTTTCATTGACAGGTACATGTAGTGTTTTTTCCACAAAAACTTTATCCTTTGGCCTTAACTCTTAAACAATTATTGCTGGGTCTCTGTATTTCACATGTTTATTTCTTTTTTTAACCCCATGATCTTGGCCTTAGAGTGTGACCTACATTGAGAAACTAGAATATTTAATCTTTATCTATATACACCAATTTTTTTTTTTTTTGATTTAGACACTTCATTAACCCAGTCAGAAATGTCTTATATTCATAACATAGACATAGTCATACCATGTTTGCAGTGTAAGAAAGAAGTAATACATGTATTTTAGTTCTTTAAATATTAAAATAATTTGTTCATTTCAGAAAAAGATCTACCAGAAGGATACAGTAAAGAGGAAACAGACATATCCCACCCATTAGATATGTGCTTCAAAATCTGAATAAACAGAATGAATTCCGCTAATTGCAGCTCCTTCTGAAAAGAACACCTTTGTTGTATTGACATAGAATCAACAGAATTGTCCGGTTCCTTGAACATGACACAACTGGATGCATATGATGGCAATTAAAGATTCATGCATGTGTACATTGATCTTCGTCAGCCAATAAGCCAAAAAACTACAGCTAGCAAAATAACAAGTTTATCTTACTTTTCCAAATGAATCTTAATGGTAATACATGTACATGTAGCATCAACATTCATCAAGCATTGTTATATTTCTTAGATTTTCTTAAATCAAACCATCCTTTTCTTGTTGCAGGTCATAATGTTGTATCAAATGACATTACAATTTTCTTGAAATTACTTGAGGAGTTTGGACTTCAAGAAAAACTTACATATTATTGAATGTATTCACTTTATTTTGTTGAATTACATCCCGAGTTTAAAAGTTGTACACCATCATATACAGTTTATGGTGGGATTCCTCTAACTTTTATGAACCTGTGTGCATAAAATCTATACTTTAAAGTTACAAATTATTACCTTAATAGATTATATGTTCTTACATAAATTATTACACTATTTTTGTATGTATGTAATGATAACCGAATCACTCTATTCCCCTGCACTTTTTACCATGTGATGCTTTAGTGTATTAATATCTGACTACTGATGACCAGGCAGTCTTCATTAAACAGTGAAACACATAACTAATGCTTTTATTTGAATATCTTTAAAACAAGGATAACATACTGTGGATTGATTCTGTTTACAAAACTTCATAATCACTGGGTATTCTTATACATGTTATACATGTATTTGGAATGAAAAAGGAATTGTTAAAGGAAAGTGAAATTAATACTAATTGTCAAAGGAAGATTAAACGACCAGTTTATTTATGCACAGAATTGGTCAAAAGATATTGTCATTGATAATTCATCCAAGAATTGTATGTATAATAAATCTATCAAAGTCAATTTTAACGATATAAAGGAAAGTTCATATCTGTTCGAATGTAAGTGCAAAAAGGTCAACCAGGGCAATATGTGTCTAGGATGTATAAATATTTGCTTTTGTGATATAAAATGTAATTTAGAAGAATATTACAAAAAATTTACTCATTTTCTGTGAAATATTTTGATGAATTCTTTGATAATCTCTCTTAGTCACCATATTCTTCAATAGTGCATCCTTTGTAAAGGAAGGGGGTAGGGTAGGGTGTAAGATAATAAACTTGCGCCAGGTTGAAATTAAACCCCATTATGTAGTATAATTTTTTTCTGAAATTTAAGATACCTATTGACTAACTATAATATGCAATAAAAAAAGAAATTTGATGGGTAATTTTTTCACAGTGGAAGCAGAAGTGTGAGTCTTTGAGCAATGAATAGGCAATATTTTAACGTAATTTGACCATGCATCTTTGTGAATGTAATTCTGTTTTTCGTTTACAATGCTTGATAATTTTAAGATTGATGTCAAATATTAATTCATATAGACAGATGTTTGAATTCATATGAGACAAATGATAATTAATATATCAATAAAAATTTTATAGCCCTTTTCATATCTTCTTCTTATATTATTTTACCCTGCTTTTTCAGTTCTTCGGTGGATGATGAAGGCTATATTAAAATTATCAAATTTCTTTTAAACTAGCCCGATGACCTACCTTGAATTTTTAATATGATTTAGAACAAAGACTCAAAACAAACATATATAAAATTCAGAAAATTTCAATGGTTAGTTTTTTTGTTGACAACCTATCAATCTCTACCTTAAATGTTAAATGTATTTCTTTTGATAAGAATCATTTTGGAATAATTCAATAATTACTGTGCAGGATAAATTTTTAATGCGCACTTTTATATTTATTAATTTGAAAATATGTATATACATGTATCTATTTTATAAGATCATTATCAAAGTGTAAGTATATATACATCGTCGATGTAAATAAAATACTACTGAACATGGAAGGGGGAAGTCTCACTATGGTCGTTTAGGGGGGAAGGCTCACTATATAGTAATTCCCCCGGGGGGGGGGGGTCTTATTATATATATAGCCAGACTTCCGGGGGGAAGTCTTACTATAGGGGGAAGTCTCATTATATGACATTGGACTAATTCAAGTTAGCACTTTAAACTTTTTGGCTGTTGTCCGAGTAAGCTGCTGTGAAATAAAGTCAATAGGAACGCTCAGGTTTTACCCATCTTCTTGTATAACAATTGTTTACAAATTTTACGAATACTGCTTACAGTATTGGTTACATTTTTTAAACACATATACAAAAAATATTTGAGATTACTGTTGCAGATGTTCACTGAAAGGCAGCTTGCCTCCCCCTTCCCCGCGTTTTTGTTGCAGTATATTTATACCCCCCCCCCCAGCAATGTTTTTTTTCGAGAAAGTCAAAAAGTTTAAATCTTCCCTCCCCATCCACGAAATAAGAATTTCGAGCTTGAACACCCCTTTTTTTTAATCAAAGATTATTCAGGTAAGTTATATATTTTTTTCTGACTACCCCCTCCTTTTTTTTGAAAAAAAAATTCTTCTGCCTTTAATAGCAGAGAAAAAAAGTTACATTCCATTGTTTATTCTGTGCCCCCCCTTTTTTTGAAAAAAAGTTCATCTGCCTGTAATAGCTGATGAAAAAATGTTATGTTCCACTGTTTATTCTGTGACATTAATGAAGCCAAAGAGATGACATTTCAGGCTTTCTGGAAAGCCAAATTTGTAGCCTTGTTATGTTTTTCTTTAATCCTTAATAGAGATAAACCACCTTGTATTATTTATGTAAAGTATAGTAATACATTTTAATTTTATTTAAACTTTAAAGCTTTTAGAAATGAACACTTCATATCTTAAGACTGTGTAATTTTAATGACCCCTATGTATTTGCCTAACAAAAATTTCCTAAGAAAACCATGTTTTATCAAAACATGACACAAGGTCATTATTCTACGGTGTCATTTTTCTACAATCCACACGGAGAAAAATGATTTCTACGAAAACGTGGGTCATTTTCTACGTAGAATATTAACAAGGGGGTAAAATTTCTACATAGAAAAATGATCCCTGGTCAATATTCTCGGGGGTCACTTTTCCTCGTTACACAGGCAACAGATTTGGTCATATATTTACTGATAAGATATCGGTATCATATCTGTAAGTAAAGATTTGAAGTAAAAGAAATTGAAGTAAAGATATATCCCAGAAAGTGTTCGAGAAGGGTTTAAATTATTTCACACAGGGTTTTATTCATAATATCCGAGTGTTAAAGCCTGAAAATAGGGTACGAATTGCTGCAAAATGCTGGCGATCCATGAGGAAGTCAATGCCGTCGTATTCGCTGCAGATTGAAAAATGAACTCTGACCGGATCATACTGAAAGATAAAGCAGTGTATTTTTTCCTCAACGTTTTAATAAATCAATAGAAAACTGAATAATATTCACCATAGTTTCTGATAATCGTCATTAGCAAGTGAAATATCTTTAACAGTGTGGTGCGAGTTTATACAAACCATCGTACAGCTCGTGGATAATAATTTTTTTTTAATTAAAATAATCATATTAAACATTATATTTTTTTTTTAAGGAAAATTCCTATCGCCTTAGTAGATCATCTCCCTCGTTACAGACTTGATGATCACTGCTTACACATTGTTGGACTTGTAAAAACACTGCAAGGCTTGAAATTGCAAAATTAAAAACATTGCACCTGATCTCCAAATTTGTACTAGTTTACCACAGCAGTGTAGTAAAATAGAACATGCACCTTAAACCATGCTGTACATGTACATGTAGTTGCAAGACCCAAAGAAAAAAACCAGTTATTGGCCATTTTGAAGAAAAATTATACAAGTAATTCAAATTTTGAGTTTAGATCAATCTTTTTATTTACATTATATATTTAAAAAATATTTGATTATATCAAGTATAAGCGAATTTGCTAAATAATAATTTCCATTCCTTAAGTCCTTGAAATATATAACATTGAGATATTAAGCACTAGCACCGCGTACTTTATAGCTGTGCAGCATCCAAACTTCCGGCCGCCAGAGTTCTCTCTGTAGATGAGGCCTCGACGGGAAGATTTCTTTTAAAGACTTCAACGAATAAACACAGATGAGATGGAGAAGCTTATGAGCATAAAAGGTACACCACTGGAATAAATGCTTTCTAAAGATGCACAGTCATCCTTTGGAGAGGTTCAATTATATCAGGTTTAATTTCCAGTGTATTGATCATGACAAAAAAAAGTTCTTTTAAATAATCAATGACCCCTAAAAGCTACTGACACTTCATATTTTTTTTTTAGCAATTCCAGTACCACATACAGTGTTTGATAAAAAAGATTTTCATAAAATTGGTAGTAACAGTTTGATATCAAAATCAAAAAACCCTATACCTAATAATCTAACATATATTAGTTATAAGTTTCGGAATAATTTATACAAAAATAATTACAATATAGCGACAAAATATTGAAGTATAGCACTATACATTTATTGATTAGGTTCGAAGTCAACTTCCGTTTTGTCGGACCAAAGAGCCAAGCTGTTTGCTTGAAACTTTAAGGTTCGAGGGTTGACAAAACGCATTTTGCACGCGAACGCAGTCAATAAATGTGTTATTATACCTTCTATTTTTTCACATAATATGTTTTGTACTGGCTTCCAAGATGTTAATTTCTTTTATCCGTAATGCGGTAAAATTTTAAGTCGCCGAGGTCAATTCCGTCACTATCGAACAACAGCGAATGTAAATAAGATTCATCAACCGTAGAAAATCTTATCCGTCGTCATAGAGGAGCTGGAAGGTTGTCTAGCCAATCCTGACGATGACGTTGACGTGTAACAACGCCATGTCAAGATTAGGTCATTCATCCTGCCACCTGTGAAATCGCCGCCTCAGTTCCACTAAAACCATTTAACCGAAAGCACATTTAATTTACAATGACTCTTAAACTAACATAACTGCACTGAGTGAAGAAATATTAATATAGAAAGCACAAAGAAATTCACTTTACAAGGATACCCACTTCCACCCCAACCCACGGTTGAACTCTCGACCTACGGAACCTGTCTCCTAGCAGTGCAGGAACAACGCTCTAGGCCATCTAGGCAAGTTAAAAAAATGCTTTCGATATCGATGAAATTCTCGCAGCGCCGCTCTACTCTACACGGTCATTGAGAATGGAAGTGAGAGACAGCTATTTGGACATAAGTGTTCTTAGCTCACCTGAGCCGAGGGCTCAAATGAACTTTTCTGATCAAAGAATGTCCGGCGTCCGTCCCTTGTCTGTAGTTCGTAAACTTTTCACATTTTCGACTTCTTCTCAAGAACCGCTGGGCCAATTACAACAACACTTGCCACAAAGCATCCTTTGGTGAAGGGGATGTAAGTTTGTCACAAGAAAGTGCCGGGCTTTCTGTCAAGGGGAGATAATTAAGAATTGAAAATTTGGTGGCATCATTTAAAATTCTTCTTCTCAAGAACCACTTGGCAAGAAAAGATGAAGCTTATATGAAAGCTTCATTACATACTCTAGACTCAAGTTTGTCCATATATCATGACCCCCGGGGGTAGGAAGGGGCCGCAAGAGGGGGTCGAAGTTTTACAAAGGAATTTACAGGACATGTCTTTAAATATCTTCTTCTCTAGAACAGCAGAGCCATGATTAGTCATATTACGAGGGCTGTTCAATAAATTATGTCCTCCGTATTCGGAAAGAAACAAAAACATTTTTCAATGATTTTGTCCTGACGATTTCCCTTAAATACTCTCCTTTAATTGAAACACATGTCTGTAACATTTTTATTCAATTCCTAATTGTTTTTTTAAAACACATTTTTGAGTATGCCCTTCGTATACTGGAATATGGCAGATCCTATGATTTTTCTGGACTTGCTTCTTCTTTCTGAAAGGCGTTTGTTTCAAGTTTGGAAAAAAAAAACAAACTTGAAGGGCGAAAGATCTGGCAAATATTGTTGGTGTAACAAAACATTAACTTTCTGTTTATCCAAAAAACTCCTTTACTATTCATGATGTGTGGGTCGGGATATTGTCATGAAGAAAGTTAATGTAGCAGATTCCTTATGCTGTTTCTTTCTTTCATTAACCTTTTGAAATTTTTGCGACAATTGTGCTTTCTATACTCGTCCAGAAATTGAACAGCCTTTCCGAATAAGAATCTGAACAACAAGACCAGCATTATTGAAGACGATGACAATTAAAACTTTCCTTGTGCCCTGGCAATTCTTTGCTCTTCCCAGACCTTGCTTTTTTGGTCAAGTGCATCTTGCTGTAATTTTTTCTTTGGGACTAAAAGCAATGGAATCAGTTTTTATTACCTGTTAGAATTTCAGACAAACGTGGATAACTACAATTTTTGATTTTTTAAAATAATTGTTTGGATTTTCTTACACGCTGCCGTTTTCACTCATTCGTCAAATCATAGGGTAACTATTGAGAACTTAGCTTTTCCAGTGTCAAATGTTTCTTTAAAACAATGTGAACTACCCCCCAAAATATGCTTACCAAATTTGCTATGCGTCTTAAAGTCAATCAAACATCATCAGTGATAATTTGTTGGATTTTTGCAAACATTAAAACGGTTGTTGTTAGCCCTGGTCGCCAAGGACGGTAGTCATCTTTGATGCCTATTTTTATCATTTTTGATCATTGAAATTTACCTGCTCATGTGTCTATAAAACAAACATTGGTTGCTGTAAACACATATTTCAGTCTACATTTCTTTGGGATTCTTACCAAGTTTTACAGGAGCTTTAATGAAGTTTCTAAATTCACTCTTGTTTACTGATTCTTTACCATTCATTTTTAATGCAGTGTCTCGAATGACCCTTGTTTTCCAGCTTCTCACAATGATGAAAATATGGTGAAACGTGGTCACGTAAACTTTTATCAGTTTATTAAAGATTCAATCATGAGAGAAAGGCAGCCTGAGGGTTAATGTCATATGATCTTTATGTTGTATGTCATAGAGTTTAGAATATAATTCATTGAATATCCCTAGTATAGTACAAGTATCCTCATGTAGTGTAGATCCTCAGGTAGTGTAGATTCAAGTTTACACAAATCATGACTCCCAGGGGTAGGGCGGGTCCACCACAGTGGGTCAAAGTTTTACATAGGAATATATAGAAATATATAGGTGCAATGGTTAAGGACCATTTGAGTAAAACGCATTGAAGACCTCAAATAATGGAATGACCTAACAACCACTAGAATGGACTAGCCAAACCAAAGGGTATATAAGGCAAAGCTTTCGGAAAGTTGGGTATTAGCTAGCGGAAGAAGCTGGATGTTGAATCAACAATAAAGAAGTTAAGGTTTTCCACTCCTAATAGCAACAGATTCAATGAAATTGAATACATAGTAGATGTGTAGGTGTTAAATACTCAGTATATTTAGACATAAATACCATTTTCTTGAAGGGAGTATATCATTCTTACATACATCATTCAGGCGTATCGTGGTTAGTGTCATGTGTCGAAACATTGCAAAAAAATGTTATAAAAACTTTTATTATATACCCAACTGTTTGTCACTCAGTTTTACTGTTGAATTTATGCAATTTATGACGGTGTGATCCGACGTTCCGGATCACCACACTGTGGTTTTCTGAATCCATATCACCTCTGAAACTGATGACGTAGTACACAGATAAATGACGTTTTTATTCTCGCGCTTCAAAAAGTTCCTTGAAAAAATGGTTTGTTTAATGTATAAAAGTTATGTAATTTATCCAAAAAGTTACCTTTTATTACATTTTGCTAGTTGTAAAGGGGTATATAATAAATTTATCATTTTAACAGTAACTTGATCCGAAGAGCCGTATCACGTCTCGTTGACAGGCGCGGATCATCAGATCAAACTCGACGCTTCAACTTGACGTGATACGGCTCTTCGGATCAAGTTACTGTTATAATAATATATATATACATCCACAAGTACTGTCTGGAAAAAATCTCAGTATCAGATAATTTTCGACAAACATGTAGTTTAACCGTAAAAGTACAGTCATGTATGTTAGAGACAAAATGTCACACAGCAACCTTGGAAAAATTTTTAGACCGGACAATTGGAATATCTTGTTATATTGTTAACTTGAAACAGCATAAAATAACAGTGACAAGAATTCTTTTTAGAACAATATTTCCCTATGAAAGGGACAAAATTCAAGGAGGTATCTATCCTTCATGTTGAACCATTTTAATCCAAGATTCTACAACTCAGTACACCTGTTTCTTATTTGAATATATCTTATTATGTATCAAATTGTTTTTATACTGAATTTGACTACGGAGTACCCCCTATACCTGATTAATACATAGGTCTCACGACAGGTGTGACCGGTCGACTGTGGATGCTTACTCCTCTCAGGCACCTGATCCCACCTCTGAGGTTTCCAGGGGTCGTGTTTTTGCCCTTTTCACGATCTGTTTTTGTTTACTGGATTTATGAGATTGATTACTAGCACTGTTCGTTATCATCACCTATATATAAATGAATAAGGCAGCAGGCATTTCCTATATAAGCCTTTTCCTTACGTGTTTCTATAATATATCCCATGAAGACTGTTTTTCTTAAAACCTTATCCCCCCCCCCCCCTCACAGAGGAGTACCCCAAAGTAAAGTAAAAAGATTATCTAAAATCTTTTTAATTAAATTTACAAGCAGCGTTTGAATATATTATTGTTCACCATGCACGAAATGACTGAATCAATATGCAACTCTGTCAAACAGAAAAAATAGTGAAAATTACTTTAGCGAGTTTCAGTTGTAAGTTGCAAGTGAGGAAAAGTGGATCGATATTTTTAAACAAAAGCGAATATTACAACAAAAATTAATCAATATCACAAAGTATGCCACATCTGTTTCTTATTTCTTATTTTCCATTTCTTATTTACTAACTATAAATATCACAGGCGGATTTAGAGGAGGGACCCAGGGGGCCCGCCCCCTTTTGTGTCCAAAATATACATAAGATTTAATAAAGCAATTTTATTTGTGTGGCCGTGGGCACCTACCCCGACCCCAAACTGGTCGGTCCCCCCCCCTTTTTTTCAAGATTTCTGGATCCGCCACTGAATATAGACATTAATGGCAAACGTAAAACTAGATTACAAGTATATGACATCAGAATGACTTTTGAAATAATTTCGACAATATTTACCATATTCACATACGGTGTATCATTATACCTACTTGTACCTCCGAATTATTCGGTACGGAAGGGCATTTTCTGTTTATGTTCAATTTTAAAAAGGCAGACTACTAGCTTAAAAGTGTATGTTCCAGGGTTTCATTTCAAGTCCGCATTGCGCAAATTGACCCTGTTTGCAAATACAGCTCATCGTTATGTCTTATTTTGAAGGAGTGTTTCATATATCAATTGCAGGGACAAAGTTTTCAAAGTAATTTTACCCGTTTACCTGACCAATACAGAGAGCTCAGAGCGGACGTGACGATCGATTGGGTATGCTCGCTCTTCTTAGGCGATTATTCCATCCTTTGATATTTCCAGGGATCCGCGTTTTCAACATTCTAAGAACTATGCACTGAAAAGATCTAGATCTCACATTTGAAATTTTTCTTTGTAATATGCGTCGGGTTCTTACAGAGTAGTTGGCAGGAAGTATTTTAGCATCGTACAACGACCATATATGACATATCTGCTTTAAATCTGGCATTATGCCACAATGGAATTCCTTGAATTTGCCTGCGAAATCGAGAAGACAACATTCAGAATTCCTTAACTGGTCATATACATTTTGTATTTTATCCACATGTATTTTGCTGTCAATATTAGAGCCGCTTTCTATCTTTTTAATTTTAAAGTTTATATGCTTTGCTCATTTAGTATCAAAAATAACATAATAAATTTCTACCATATACATAAAAAAGATATTCAGACAAATGTTTACAATTTTTTTAAAAATCAAATTAAATTCATAACAGTGTTGTAAAATAAAAATATATTAAGGGTGGTAATTTGTAACCGGTTGCTCGGCTGGAACTGTGCTAATCGGTTAGAAAATCTGTAATCGGTCGAAAAAAAAAATAGAATGTGTTTAAATTTGGACGAAATTTTCTTAAAATTCAATTTTTAAAAATCCTTTAACATTGATAAATAGCCAATTCACTTATCTATTTTAATTAGTGCTCGCTGGATTCAGATTGTGGGGTTACATGTAATATTTAAGTTTGTGAAATGTTAGTTACTGTTTAAGCACCCTGTCGTTACAAAGCCATTCCTGTATTTCTATAAATCATGGCCGTAGGAACGGGGGGGGGGGCACGGGGGGGCCGTGCCCCCCCAATAATTTTGCCGATATATAGATTACTATAGTAAACATAGATACTATAAGCATGTGCCCCCTCAATAAAACCGCCTGATGACCTTTTTTTTTTTTTTTTTTTTTTTAATTTTTTTTTGCTTGTCAAGGAATATTTGGTAGTTGACGACCTTTTTTTTTTTTTTTTTTTTTTTGCTTGTCAGAAAATTTTGGTAGTGCCCCCTCAACTGTCAACTGAAAAATGTTTGGCTGTGCCCCCCCAAACTGAAATTGCTTCCTACGGGCCTGTAAATTTTAAATAAATCACCACTAAGCACCGTGGACTGATTATAATGTGTATCTTACATGTACATTGTCTATCCTTTTCAGTTTATCTATCAAATAATATCATTAAACAAACTGTAAATTAACTAATAGTTCAGACTTTGTTCTGATTATGGTGACTGAAAATATATAGTGTTCTGATCAAGCATAATCAAAATATTGCTGATGTCTTTTGTAAATGAATAGAGCTTACCTGAAAATTCTATATAAAAATGCGTATTTTGATACCATTACCCGGTTAATTGGTCTGAACATCGATTGGCAAATCTATATTTAATTGCCATCCCTTATATATGTTTATACATGTATATCTATTGTTACTGTCGATTTGAGGGCTATTTTTATTGTCCATATCATGTAAAACACAACTAATACATGTCAAGTCCAGAACAATGTAACATTTTCATATGTCTTTTAAATGTAACCATTATAACATATAATTAGTATTCATCAATTGACGTGGAGGGCACAGTTTACAGAAAAAAAATATTTGTAGCCTAGAATATTATAAACAATACAGGAAAACAATTAAGTATGTTTAATACTTGTCTTTATTTAATACTGACTCTAATCTATATTGGATGAAAATTGTACTAAATAACATGTAAAATTCAATAATTTATACGTTGTTTATGACTGATGGAATTTAAAAAAAGTTTTGACAAGTATTTTGTCTTTCAGTTGGAAGTTTCAAAAATTATTCATCTATCATAGCATGAAGTTCTGTGTCAGGATTCAGAAACACCCTGTAAATATATTTAAGCATATTAAGAAATTTCTCAAACAAATAAAAGAAACCATATAAGCAATACCTTAGTATATTAGTAGATTTGTTCAATTCTATTCATTTAAAAAAAAACAATATAAAATTATAAATTTATGAAAATTCTTTAAGATTAGAACATAAAAACTGTATGATTTCAGATTAGATTTGATATTCAATCGTGGATCCTTTCTTATATTTTTTTTTCACATATTAAGTTTCTTTTCTAATAATGACATCTTGTATTCCTATTTTCATTTTTTTATTGAGGCGGATTACAGAAGAGAGGATTTACATATTCGCTACAAAAAAGTGTGTCGAAATAGTAGCGGGCGTATATTTAGTAGGGATGGCAGACGAATATTCTTTGTAACCGATTTGGAGTAAAATTATTCCGACCAAGTTACCGTATGATCGAAGAGATAATATCAAAATGATTACTCAAGCTCTATTCCTACAAAGCAACTTGTGAACAAATGCTCAACTATGATAATAAGAATTCTTTAATTTTTCATTAATTAACATGAACATTTATATTTCACTATTTATAGCAATCAGAGACAGTCTATATTTTCGATATTCATAGATTTAACTTTTCCACTGTTAATTTTATTTAAAAAGAAATATTTTAATCTGCTGGTGACTGTGCCACTTATCAGCTTCTTCACAAGAAAACTAGAGTGTGCCAAGGAACCCCTGTGTCGCATGCTTTGCAGTTTCATTAAAGATGTAAATAAATGTAAGAGTGGTCAACTTTTTATTTACTATTAGCTTGGTGGTTCAAGCATTTGCCTGCAAAGATAAAATGGCATCCATGGAAAGAATAAGACCGCGATAGAATATGACAATCAAAGAAAATATGGTTCCCTAACCCTATAGTAAATAATCAAATTGAAATTATTAGAAATAATTATTTATCATTTTGTTAATACGAGTTTCCACAATCCTTCAAGAGAAATTTCAGTCTGTCTTTACTGCAATTGTCAGTCTACACGATCCATTTTGGAATACCGATCCCAATGTATTTTCATAGTATCTAAATATAAGTTTGTGTTGTATCTGAATATCATACAGTTTCAAAGTACCGTATCATGAGCTCATAAACATGTATAAATGCAAATTATCAAAATCCTGCATCTCAAAATCTAAAAGTTATAAGTTAAATAAAACTGTCCGGGGTATTTTTGCAAAGTAGGTCAAAGGTCAAAATCAAGTGGATTGTAATGCTGGCATATTTCTAATGTCTTATGACAAACAGTGCACGTGCTAAATAGCATAGATTTTAATCTTTAGTGTCATAAATATGCTATATACACATGTATCAGCACTATAAACTATTTTGAAAAGTAGGTCAAGGACAAGGGTTACAAGTTGGCAACCATGGTAATTTACAACAAGAACCCCATGGGCCACATCGCTCACCTGAGCACATTGGCTAGGCAAAAGCACAAATCAGTTCAGTATTGAAAAGATTACCGGGGGGGGGGGGGTTGAATTTAAACTATCTGATGATGCTTCCATGTCAATATAACAAAAGCCTTTGATGTATTTGAGAAGATTAAAAAAAAAAATCCCATATATTCCTTTGTAAAAATTTGATCCCCCATTGTGGCTTTTCCCTATTCCAGGGGTCATCATTTGAACAAATTTGAACCTACACTACCTGAGGATGCTTCCGTATCAATATGACAAAACATAGCTTTTCTGTTCTTAAGAAGAAATATTTTTTCTATATTTTTTTATGTAAAACCCTATTGGGCCCCACCCTACCCCCTGGGGGTCATCATTTGAACAAAATTGAATTTAAACTACCTGAGGATGCTTCCAAATCAAGATGACTAAACATGATTTTCAGTTCTTGAGAAGAAGATATTTTCCTATATATTTCTATATAAAACTTTGATCCTCCATTGCGACCTCGCCCTACCCCCGGGGGTCATGATTTGAACAAACTTGAATCTACACTACCTGAGGATGCTTCCATATAAATATGACTCATCATGGACTTGCTGTTCTTAAGAAGAAGATTTTTAAAGATTTTTCCTATATATTTCTAAGTAAAACTTTGATCCTCCATTGTGGCCCTTCCCTACCCCCAGGGGTCATGATTTAAAAAACTTGAATCTATCTATTACCTGAGGATGCTTCCACATGAGTTTCATCTTTCCTGGCCCTGTGGTTCTTGAGAAGATTTTTAAAAAATGCTATTATTTTTTCACTAATTCTTTATTATCTACTCTTGAAAGAGGGCGTGGCCTTTCATTTGAACAAACTTAAACCCCTTATACTTTGTGGCAAGTTTGGTTGAAATTATCCCAGTGGTTTATGAGAAGAAGTCGAAAATGATAAAAGTTTACTAACAGACGGACAGACAGACAGACAGACGGACGCCGGACAAAAAGTGATCAGAAAAGCTCACTTGATCCTTCGGCTCAGGTAAGCTAAAAACCATAGTTCCAAGCAATATTTGTGCAAAAATATCAAATCCATACTTCTTACAGTTCTCGAGATATAGGGTGTGACAGACGGAAAGACAGCTAGACAGACAGACAGACGCCGGGTAAAGTGATCCCTTAGTGCCGCTCTCCTCTGCAGGCGATATAAAAATCGCTCTGACGGTACAGATGATGTTCTGGGAATCGCAAGGCACTTTCCTGATATAATTGAGAGTTGTTCGACGTGTAAAGGTTGTTTGGGCTTTTTGTACTCTCAGTTATAAAATTTTGCAGTCCCGTTCTATCTTAAAATATCGCCGAGCTGTCCATGGTTGTGGCAATTAACAAATGAATTGCAAGGTTTCGGAGTGATTGGTAAAAACAAGAAAAGTAGAGAAGAGTAGAAAATTAGATGCTGTTTTTAATGCATAAATTAGAAAAAAAACAGGTTGATTTTTTTATCTGGGGTACGTAAGCTTTGATAAGTATTCACGGTTACTAAATTAAGGTGTCTGGTTTTGACACCGGCGACCTCTTAATAACTGGTCGATTGCAGCATTTTATTACTAAACACGCTATTTAAGAGATATAACTTATATAATATGACTGGTCGGTTGCAGCATTTTATTGATAAGCACGCTACCTAAGAGATATAACTTAGGGAGTTTAAATTAAAAAAAAAGATCACATGTATTTAAGGACATACGCAACGTACCTTACCTACTGATAATTTTTCAAGATATTCTTAATTTAAGATTATAGTGCCATCAGATGTTTGTCGACAAAAAATCAGCATGCATTACCAGGGGTTTTGAAAAGATATCAATTGATGAAAATTCTTGTATAATTCAAAGAAAAATACACAAAAATTACTAAACACATATTCTAGATGTTTTCTTTATCCAAACTTGTTTTAGAAGAAGTGTAGCACACAGTTCCTTTAAGTATTGGAACTCTTCAACTCCAGGGAAAAAGACAATAAAGTTCAAACTACGTTGCGTATGTCCTTAAAAAGCAAATAAACTGAACAAATATCGACCAACCGGTTCTGAAAATTGCAAGCATTTACAATCTTTTCGACCGATTAATCGTTTTACCGCTTAACCGTTTCCATCCATAATACATGTACTTAGCCATTGGTGTGATATGATTTCCTAAGTCATGCTTTTGAATCTGGCGCTTTTATTGCAATATTTCCGGTGTTAGAAGTAGATATCGATTTAACTTTCCCTTTATCAAGGAAGTGAAAAAGATGGAGATAAACCAAAATAGGAGTACTGTCGATACAACGATATCTGAAGAATCTGAGGTGGATTTCTTTCCCTACGATCCAGAGGTGACAGATTTAACTTTAGTTGTGGAAGAAAAAAAGATACATGTGGCCAAAGTCGTGCTCATGGATGCATCACCCGTATTCCGAAAAATGTTTACTGACGACTTTAAAGAGAAAAACGCAATTGAAGTTGAGCTTCCTGGGAAGGAATATTCCAGTTTTATTTTGTTTCTGAGATGTATTTTTCCGAGGGAATATGTTACTCTTTCTGGTAAAGTACACATGATATTGTATAAGTAGAGAGAAATATAATATTCGTCACTATTTGTTGGTTTAAACTTTAATGAAATAGAAATTAAACGTTTATATTACATTTTTTTCAGAGAAACGTTTTGCAAAGCTTTTACCACTAGCACACGAGTATGATGTGAAGTGCATTTTAAGGGAATGTGAATCATGGCTTTTGACTGAAACTGAGTTCAAAAAAGCAAAAGTACAGAACCATTATATAAATGTTGAAAATGATGTCGAATACCTTATGAAGTGTATATATTATGGCAATGAGTACTGCTTGAGAGAATTGTATGATAAAACTTTCCAAACAATGATTCCACATAAGCTTACCAGATATATGACAAATATATTCTACAAGATGCTTCCTGAGAAAAATAACTTATAGAAATACGACTAGCAACTATTGAAACAAGGGTGACATTATTAAATGAAAAATCAGGGGACAGTGAAGAAAAACCAGCAACCCTCAGGTGGATTCATTTTCGGAACACAAAGTGTTACCTCAGCATCATCAACTCCTTGCACAAAATGTCTTTTTATGTTCAGCAGATTTATTCATATAAGAAGCTTATTATTAATTAGACTCGTTATGTAAACAGAAAACATAGGTATTTTATCTTTTAACTGCACAGCTTCTAAAACTCTACCTATGGATAAAAATTGTTTCTTATTAATTAGAGGTATGTATATATTTACACGGAACCTGTCTCCTAGCAATGCAGGATCAGCTTGCTAGATCGCTCAATAATCATGCATTATTGAAATGTGTGACGAACTGACGTTTTAAAATCTATATTTGTTTTAAATGTCTATGTAAACATAAGTTTCATGTACAAAATTCATAAAAATTACACTATATGAGTGGAGGTTAAAAAAAATAAGATTTGTTTTTATGAAGTAAATATTTTATCAGTTAATTAATTTTTTTTCAAAACGATACATGTACAGGTCCTCCCTATGAAACTACAGCTTATTAATAAAGTGATTTTTTAAGAAACAGCACCAATCTGATTTAAATCAAACTGGAAATAGCACGTAAGCCTTTTTGTCCATAAAGATGTAAGCCGTAAACGATAATACGAGCAGCCATGATATAAATTATGTCAATAAAAAAATCTACAATGTTACGAGTAAATGGTTTTTGAGGGAATGTGAAACTTTAAGGACGACAGAACATTAACCACCCGTTTAATTCAATATTCTAAGAATTGTCTACTATCGAGCTGAATAAAACTTAAAAGACCTATCATTAATGCCAATAAGAGAAATCATGAAAGAAATTTTTACAAAAAGACCTCTCAATGAAAACAATTTTTTGAAATTCGGCAATGAATCTTTGATTAACTAATTATTGTTAAACTCAGAATTGGAAGTATTTCAGCCATATATCGGCCGTTAAGGGCAAGGAATGTAGATTCTTTCAGAACTGAGTAAAACATGAATGAAAGAAAGAAGACCTTAAACTCAAAATATATTTTCAGAGCTAAACGTACAGTTATAGATGTAGACACATTGGGGTCTTTCAATTTTTAAGTGAATATTTTATTCTAAAAATGTTCTCAAAATATGGAGTAAATAAAATTAATATAATTAAAAGAAAACAAAACTAAGAGGCTGAAAAGTAAAATAAATATTATACTTTAGATGTTATTTCGATAGAATAAAGCAACAATAATTTGGCAGTTTTTGTCATGGCTTTACTTTATGATAAGATGTGAAATGAATAATCACACAAGGCAAACAAATATGAATGACTGTTCAATGGTACAATACAATGAATATAAACAATGATCACTGACTGTTCAATAGTTCTGACAATACTGTATAGGAATAAAATTATCAACGTGCAGTTGAAACGCAAAGATCAATGATCACAATGAGTTCACACACAATGGTCTACATCGACTTTTTCAATAGTATATGATGTAGAAAGTTCAATGACAATGACACAATGACGGAAGCACAATTATTGGCCACAGCCCCTGGAAGATAACAACCTGCAGCGGTGCTTCAAGCAAAATCCGGCAGACAGAGTCGAACCGCACAATAAGCAAAGCCATAACTAAGAACTTCTGTGGCTTACATGGTACATAATACAAGAGATAACATCATCCTGAAAAACATAAAAGGAAACGGCAGCAACAAACCAAAAACACAGAATAAATATTATACTTTAGATGTTATCTAACCATATTACATGTACTTTGATTGAAATAGGTACCATACAAGCTAACCATTAGGAAATTTTATCCATTGCTCACTTGGACCCGAAGACACTTACCGTATATATTCGTCTTTGAAATAGGTACCATACAAGCTAACCATTAGGACATTTTATCCATTGCTCACTTGGACCCGAAGACACTTACCGTATATATTCGTCTGTAAGTCTGTATTTGGGAGTTACATTTTGGTCCAAAACTCTATGTTCGACTTATAGGCGAGCCATAAAAAGATAAGTATTTTTCTGGACGGCGAAATATAGAATTGTTATAAAAGTTTCCCACGATTATTGTTGTACAAGGTCTGGATATATTATATCATTAATGTATTCCAAAATTATACATAAAATACAAGTATTTACATATTTTGATTACTTTTTTATCTTAAGTGTGCGTTTTGTATTTTCCTTAATGATTTAAAATTAAATATCGGCGTCTTTTAAAAAAAATATTAATCGAAACCAGGTTAAAACATCAGATCATTGATTTGAAATTGTCAACTGATTCTGGCGAAAAGTTGTACCGACTTATAAGCCGGTCAATAGCAAATCCCTCCAAAAAATACAACCGACTTATCGGCGAACCGACTTATAGGTGAGTATATACGGTATTTGAGTAGATAAACCGTTTCAAATTGATTTCACTCTCAGCTGAAGAACACAGTACAGGTATTTTCACTGGTTCGTAGCCTGGTGGAAGGGCATTCTCTTCGTAATCTATTTCGATTCTCGTCACCCGTGCCGTATCAAACATAAGACAATTAATATAGGTAGTGATAAATGTTCCTTCGCCAAGCGTCCGGCACTACAATTACCCCATCCACAGTGTTTAATATCTTCCACCATTCAGATTACGTTTCATTTTAGGGCATAAAAACTCTGCAGGATTGAAATATGATTGTAGGATGATATCAAACTCTGCATCTATAGTACATTTTAACATAGAAATAATCATGATCATCATCATCACAATCTTAAAAGGCACATTTACTATAGAGACACAAACTAAAATACATTCCGAATCCCATCCACAAGATGGGTGGGAGGGTAGGTGGAAAAAACTTCATTGATCATCCTCATTCTCCTCATCATTCCTCCGGTGTACATTATCTACTATCAAGCATGTATGTCTTAAGAATGAATACTACGTCACATGTACTTCCGCTTCGATCTTAACCAATATGGCTCTTACCTTATCCCCAGTGATTAATATCTATCAGCATTCAGGTCATGTTTAGGTTCCGGGCATAAAAAAAAACTCTCCATTCTTCCAATCACCCTTTTCCTTGCATTCAATTAACCTGATTATTTGTATCAACAAAATTAAGTATTTTATAAATAAATATGACTTTTAGAGGAATTATAATTCCAAATTAAATAAGTGCTTTCCGTAAAGAAGTATAAGTCCACCTTTCCCTCATAATCTGATTCATTTATACGTCCTTGAGAAACAGACTCCGCCAATTTTGATGCAACAACACCTGAATCAATCATTGTATGTATTTTACTATAGTACTCCTCACTTGATTTGCCCAACCAACCTATATGTCTCATCACTTGATCTGCATTGTCAGCTGAACCAGATAAAGCCATTGTGATTCCACAGGCAGATTTTAAGCTGTACAGCGTCTCAACCCCGTAAATATCTAAGGTGAAGAGATAGTAAAACAGCCTCTCATAAACCACAGAATAGCTAATGTTTTTATCCAAAACCACTCCGTTTTCTGACACTATTCTAAATAAATATCCCTTGGACAAATCAACCTTCAATTTTATTTGCAAATAAGAAATAGTCCAACAAACCTTTGACTGAGCAAAGCACTTAGTCTTCACATATTTTTTTTACAAAAGAATTATTCTTACCCTTCTCACCCCTGAAAATTTTACCGAATGTAAGCTGGAATACCAAATTTAAACCTGAACCCAAAAAACTTCATTTCCTGAGAAACCACCATACAAATTACTTTCCCTATCACCTGCAAAAAATCAAGCCTTAATCCAAGCCTTATCCCTAGCCAAAACAACCTCTTTCTGAGTGACAAATCGGACCTGCCTAATTCCTTACCTATAAACAAAGCAATTGTTGTTACTTTAGATAAGAAAATTGATTTAGCCAGTTTAGGCAATACATGAGCCCTAGCCTGCCCTTCCAAGATATACGTTAAACTTTACAGCCTTTCGTTGCTCAGTTTAAGGTACCAAAGGGAATGCTGTCGGGTTCCCAGTTCTAGATACGACATAAGCATATTCATAAAATGTATTAATCAATTGTTGAATTGAACCTTTCAATTATTTCAATTTCAATTATTTTAAACAAATATCCAAATAACATAATAACCAATTGACCTATAGAACATCTGGAAGTCTTCAATTATTATTCAGAACCAAAACCAAAATAAGGATTTTTAGAGCAAATGTTATTGGAACCCTCCTTTGTGGTACAGAGTCCTAGAAGATGACAGAAACTAGACACATTCCAAACAAGATGCTAACTCAAGTATTCTTGCTGAACAAGATGAGCAACGAGTACATGTATATAGAAAACACAAACGGCTGCCATATTTGCCAGATGAGAGAAAATTGATAGAAATGCACTGGCCAAGTCCTAAGAATGGAAGCATCAGACATATCTAGTAGGCTTAAGATGGACTCCTCCGCGAAAGTGAAACAGAGGGTGACCAAACGAGAAATGGCGGCGATCAATGGTAAAAGGACGAAAGATCAGGGGATGGATTTGGGGCATGGTGCAGCAAATGCCAGCGGACAGACAGAGATGTAGGTCCTCGGTGCAGAATTTATGTGCTCAAGGCACGAAGAGTACTTAATCATTAAGTACATGTATATTATATTCAAATTTTTCAGCATCAGACAATGAACAAAAAAATTGTTGGTTAATCTGAAGACAAGGAAATTCTTAATATTTTGGGCAAATTTATCAAAGGTGAGCAATGTTGTATATTTTTACAAAGTTAACAGATTTTTCAGATTTTTTCTTGCTGACAATTCTAACATATAAGGTTGAATGTTCAGTTTATATCGATAAAATAAGTGATTTGGTCGTCCACAACGCAGAAAATTCAGGTTGTATCGCGTATATTTTAGTAAGATTAATGAAGAGCTGATCAGCCATTGTCGCCTTTGACGTCACAGGGTCACGTGATCGCTATCTAATTAACTTAGATTTTTAATTCAGGGGTTTTCATTTGAGTCAATAATTGGTTAATTACCGCGATTTATCCACAGTAAAAACACAGAATTCATAAATTGTGGTCATAAGGAACGTAATATGCTTTTAATTTCAAATAATTTAGAAACATGCGATAAGTCCTTTAAGTTGTTATTCTATCTATTGGGACAGCATGTCTTTTATTACAGCTATCATTTCATATTAGTCTGTTTTGGGCTCTCAATGAGAAATAAATAATCTGTTTTGTTCTGTTTCATGGCACGGTACATGTAAACATAATGCTTGATGAAGACGTATTTAACTTCGCTGAATATAATTATTACACTGCTGACTTGTCATGAAGTACATCGGACTACGGAACGAAGTGAACGTGCGGAGAAATTCCACAGCTTCCATCGCTAAATACCCCTTTCAAATGCTAGAGGATAGTGGTGTACACAGTCGTGTCCTATCTGACATGTATATTTTATTCCATCAAATTGAGGTTGCAGTTTTTATTTGATTGAATGAAATATGTCAAATAAGGCAGTAGGATTTTCAAGCGAGATTAATTTTTTGTCTCACAGTACGCTTGATTTTGATAGAAAGATATCACCCTAGTGTCACGAAAGTCTGCAATCCTGGTGCTTATAAATATTTTAATCGTATTTTTAGTTCACTGATAAAATTGATAAAATGCCAAGTCCCTAATGCTGACTCACCATTTAAATATAGGATAATTTGCCTTTATATTTAAACTACTTTCGTTCTTATTTCTAAGAACAGGTTACTTGCACTGACAACGAAAATGGAAAAGCTTGAACCTTCATCTACTGGATTCCTCGATTGGGGACAGGCCGTGGAAGCCGAGTTGGAGAAGGAAAAGGAGGAGAAGGAGTACTTTCCATATAACCCAGAGATGACGGACCTTACGTTAATTGTCGAGGAAAAGAAGTTATACGTGGCTAAAATTGTTCTAATGGAAGCGTCCCCTGTCTTTAGAAAAATGCTTACTGATGAGTTTAAAGAGAAAAACGCATCAGAAATACCACTTCCGGGAAAAGAATACTCTAGTTTTGTTTTGTTTCTAAGATGCATCTTTCCAAGAGAATATGTGACACTTACTGGTAATGTGCTGGAATTTAAAATATAAATTGTACATTTATAATCCGTTGCCTTAAAATTTTATCGTAATTGAAGTATTAACAAAATTACTTGCAAATTTTTCAGAGAGCAATATTGAAGAGCTTTTACCTCTGGCACACGAGTACGATGTGAAGTGCATTTTAAGGGAATGTGAAACATGGCTCTTGACAGAGCTCGAGTTTAAGAAAGCAAAAGTACCTTTCCATCACTTAAATGTTGAGAGTGACGTCAAATACCTTGTGAAGTGTCTGTACTATGGTAGCGAGTACAACTTGAAGGAACTATACGGTGAATGTTTTCAGACATTAATTCCATATAAACTTACACGATATATGCAAAATGAGTATTACAGCATGTTGCCAGAGAAAAATAAGAGGAAACTTCTAGAATCACGACTCTCTATGATAGAACAAAATGGAAACAAATCTAGAAGAATTGTTGAAAGAGTGCAAAATCGACGGCAAGGATTTATAGAATCGGTCGAAGAAGAAGTTATCCAGTATTCAAATTCTTTATTTAAGTAAAATAACCTTAGCATTATTTCACTTCCATGTAACCTTTATGCAACGTTTCGACAATTATTTTGATAAGAGAAAGCTTAATTTGTTTGATCAGGACATATTTAAACAGAAGACTGCTGTTATTTCTCTTTTTCTTTGTGAAATTTAAATAATTGATTAATTGTTATCCTTCTTTAAAGATTTTTAATAATTTATTACTTCAGTAAACCACCATGTTGAGCTATTTATATCTTCCTCTTATTGTTAATTTACGTACAGTTTCACTGCCAGGTGACAGATTAAATCTATGACTTGACTAAAAGGGTTGAGGTTGACAATTTCTTCCTCATACAGAACTTTACAAAGAAAGTCCAAGAAAATGTTACCTAGGGATACAAATTCGATCGTCTCTCTCAACACCCTCAAAACGATCTTTTTTGGTTGTCACATGTACATTACTCATATTCTTTTTCATGTTTGTAAGCGGTTAGCGTATACGCTAATGCTTTATGTCCTCAAAGCGCTCCGTAATCTGTTTTCCGATTATAGTCATCGCAGGAAATGAGTGCTTTTTGTTGACACGATCAAAATACTTAATGGTAATGATATTTTATGGAAAATGTTTATGGGAAACCGAGAAAAGTAAATGAAAACAATACTTAAGAAAGCTTATGAAAATTTTCGTCGGCATCATTCTCTTTTAAAATTCATCGAACTTTGAAAATATGCAAATATTCAGCTGAGAAAATTGTGAGAAATCTAAAAAAAAAAGTGGTTAAAAAAAATCTTGATAATTAATCTTGATAAGTTTTTAAATGACAATATCCCACAGGGTCAATATTTAACGTGCTGTTGTAATATGTGCCGAGATAAAAATACAAGGCTGTTGAAAAATGACCCCGAAAATAAACTTCACTTTTTTTTATTTCCATTTTACATTCTTTGGATTTCAATTTGAAAAGCAATTAAAATCTGATTTAACACTTATTAAATATATAAAAAAAGATTTGAAGGTTGTAAACCTACTTTAAATAATGTGTTAAAATTGTTAATTAATATTAATTTTAAGCATTTAAGAAAAAAAAAAGTGAAAACAACGTCTCTAAGTATATATGTACATTCATAAATACTGGTTTTTGGATTAGACAACATGACAACAGTTTAGTTTCTTTTTTTATGTCTCACATATTTATTCAAATCATACATTCAACATGTATATTAATTAAATTGTATAACATATAAAAAACAAACAATATCTATCCGGATTCAATTTTGGTTCGAAATTTCTTGTTCGTTTATGCAATCCAATGTGATTTATGAATGTGTGGCAATAATGAATAAATGGGGAAAAAATACACTGAAATTAATTCAAAACTGGAGTGTGGAAAACAGGTACCAGTTCACTGAATTCTGTTAGTTCATTTTATGTTAAATTCATATCTCCCTTAAAATTGTGTTCATCATTCTTTAACAAGTTTAGTTTCAATCCAGAAAACCAAGTTTGAATTTTGTATGTCTTTTTCAAAAATACTATAATTTTTTTGTAGTATGACCTCATATATAATACTTTTTTACAGAATTGTTTGATATACAACTTTTAAAAGAGTTTTTCATTTTCAGAAGAAATCAATCTAATCAAAATAAGATCTTAGATCTGCGCAAAATGTATACGGCGCGGATCTAAGAAAATCTGATTTCAATTAGATTGAATAGATATTTTTTTATTCCATTTTTCTAAAGATACAAAGAATAGAAATAAACACACCTTTTCTCTGATATAAAGAGTATTGCATGAAAACCAGGTGCACAATACTTAGTACCTGTATATAAAGTGTGCAAGACTGTGAGTTTATGATTAATAAATTATGTTAAATTTTTCCATTTACTTTTTTATACATTGAAATTGTTTGCAGGGACAATTACTCAGTATGTATATATACTTCTTGAAACTTGATCACTTTGTTTACTTGTCCGTCTTCCAGAGTAGTAGCATATGATTTTAAACGGAAGAACTCAATAAATTGAAAATACAAAATCTCTACTTAAAACTTGAACATTTAAACTTTTAGATTTTTAGTCTAGTAATTTGTTTTAGTAGAAAACTGGTGGAATAAAGTATTTCTTTTGATCCAATAAGTTAATATCTTCTCCAAATTCACATTTTTTTTCTTATGTCAGAGATCATCATAGAGCTTGACAGATAGATGTGTAATCATCAACTTTTTTGCGTGGTCGGTACTTTGGTCGCCACTGGAAATTAATTCCAAAAATTGCTTTTCTTGTATTTCAAAGGAAATTAATTACGATTTAATTTTTTTAAACATGCGTTTATGACATCAATTGATAAGAAAATTGATGGCTTCGTGTTCATAGGAGGTGACGTTGTTGGTTTTGTGATTTAGTAGGATGCTGCAATGTTAAGTATTTCTGCTTCTTGTCTGAGGTCATGGACACATGAACTCTACAGTATTTTAATACCATCATTTTGAACGAAGAATTTTGATGTAAAATCCCAATGGGAACATGCTAACCGTTTTTCGGTACTTTCAGTACTTTGATTGAAATATTTCGGAAGGTGGGTCATATACTCATCAAAACAATGTTCTAATTTAAATAATCTATAGTTAAGGTTTTTAACAATGAAAATATGATGTTTCAGTACCAGTTTTTGCTTAAAACAGTCTTTTTTTTTTTTTTTTTTTTATACAAAATTTGACACCATTATTTGCATAGTAGAAAGCTAGTGTAACCAGAAGAAACTAGCTAATAGAAAAGATTTAAGGCCAAAATGTCCATTTGTTCTAAATTTCATCAAAAAACTTAAAAACTCCCGACATTGATTTGTCTACTAGAAAAGCATTAGATTTAAACGAAATAAGGGTTGAGGTATGAAGCGAGGCTTACTTTTTTCAAAATTGAATTTATGTCTAATCATGTTATGGAGAAAATTTGATACGGTAAATAGAAAGAGCACTGATTATAATCACAACATAAAATAAAAAAAATATGAGATATATTTAAAAATAATATTTAGTGTCATACATATTAAACTCATATCAGAAAACACAAGCAAGCGATGCTTTTGAAGTCAGAATATCAGTTTGTTTATCTTATGTATCTATCCTTGTGTAACGTGTTACCAGCCGAGCGGTCTCAATATTGAAGTGGACACGTACCCGGTTACACCCGGGATTTCCGCAGTGCAATAACCTAAACAAATGATCTGTATCTGGTCCACTAGGACTCAAACTTAATCAATATATTTACGATTATTATTTAAACAATTTAATCAAAATTTTTACTATGATTCGCATAACTAATCTTAAAGAAATCAAGGGACAATTTGACTCTGGACCACCTGTCCTACCCTTAACCAATGTCCCCGGACAACTGGCCCAACCAATAGTCCTGGTTACGGACAAGAGGTCTCTAGTCAACTGGCGTCTCCAGCTCACTTTGACATTAGAGTACAGACTTATTCAGCCTTTATTTCCAATGCCAAAGCTACGGTGGTCGACCAGTTGACGCAACCTATTAAATAATGCTTATCCTGCCCTATAGTAACCTTCTATTGTGATTCGGCTTATTCAGCGACCTCACTTATTTCTTTACCCTTACCTGGCAACTACTCTGCAGCTACAGCAAACTAACTCCAAATAGACTGACCGAAGCTGCCAACACCCGCTATATATATAGCATTGGACTAGTCTATTTCATGGTAGGGGAGACAGGTTATTCCATGTCAAAAACCCTTACTACCCTATTAACATTGATTGGTACAACCCAGATTCATCACACTTGTAAAAAAAAATGTGTCCACCAGCAAGAGTTATGTCAGCAAGAAAAAATATACTTCTTATAAAAATACTCTATATAGCACACTGTAAATTATACAACTTTTTTAGTTTTTATAATAAAAAATACATGTTTTAAAATTTAAAAAAGGAAAACAATCTGGATGCATATGTTTAAGTTAGAAAACTATAAATAACTATCAAACATATTAGCAAAAGAAAATATAAGTCAACGAATTTCGAATATTTTTTTCTTCTGAAGTAATCTCTCTTATCAGAAGGATATGATTATTACATTAGTGTAGTAGATATACTTTTTTTTCTATAACAACTAGATGAAATCCCGCGCAAGCGCGAGGAATTGAATTTATACCACTACTGACAGAAAATATATTGTAGTTTCTACTGACAGCTTACAGGCTTATAGCAGGACTTTGTTCAAAATCCCGCATGAAGTTGATGTACGTCTCCACCAACCCCCTCTTTTGTAAAAACTTTTACGTTTTTCTGTTCATTGTGAAACCTGTTATACTACGTTATGGATATTGTGCTTCAGATGCTCTTATTCCATTTCCGTCAAGGATAAAAGCAGCAAATAAGCACATTTTACTGATAAATTGATTTTTTTGGGGGGGGGGGGTTAAAATTCATAGGTACTTCGGTCCTGGTTTATAAATATGTTTGTACCTTATTGATATGTAAAAAATGTACTTTACTTTTTTTTTTTACATATCAATAAAGTACATACATATATATAAACCAATACCCAAGTACTTGTGTAAAAATTAGGTTGTAACGCCCTATGAAAAGGCAGAGTATTTGATACAAAAGACAGTATTCTGAAGAAAAAAAAAAAACAAATGTATTGATTAAAGCACAAAATTTTACATTTTTAATTGTATTTGAACAATACCTTCTTCATTAATTTTCTCTTTTCATGTAAGCAAGTTTATAAGGAAGTACAAATTGTACTTCGGGTTCGCTTCCACGAAGCTCTCCGTATCGAATATATACACATTTTACCGATAAATTTATTAGGAAAACCTACTACGTATACATGTACATACATGAATAAATATATTCACAACTTATAGTGTTATCAATGATTTACCATTATTTCAATGACCATTCACACAAAAGCTTTTTATTTATAAAAAAAATATGCAGCTATAATCGCCTCGTTTTTCTTTTTAACATCGGGCTCGGTGCTATATGATGTTCTAGAAGCTTTCGTCAATATTAAGACCGGTGAATGACGAAAATAATTTGCACATTTCCCTCTTTAATCGGTTATCATACTTATTTTTTTTTTAATATCATTTAAATCAAGTTTTGTTTGAATAATTCAGTGATGACTTTTTATGAAATAAATAAACGATTGCTTGTTGTCAGTTTCATTGAATATTGTCAGTAACTTAGATCCGCCAACCGGAAACGCCACCGTACTCACTTTTTTGCTATTTCATGGCTGTTTATAGAAAATGAAAGTAGACTTGATTTAATGTACGACACTTAGTATTCGAGTGAAATCTAAATATAGTGTACGGACATCATCTTGTATCCAGTGTATCGTTAGAGGAGTAAGTAGGAACTCTAGTGCACCCGTTTCGGAGTTTATTTGCAAAATTTATTTATTTATAAGAATAGATTAAGCTAAGGAGTGCCTATGGTCGGCATCCTTTTTTTTATAATTTCTTTTCTGCTCCTGGGTATTTAATTAGCACTCACTGATAAACTAAGTGCATAAGATAAGCCATCATCGCTAGCCAAGGGTTTCTGATCCACTTCTCGTTTGTGAGGAGAGTAGCGGATCAGAAACCCTTGGCTAGCGAAGATGAAGTTAAGCAAGAGTGATTCTTCCAAAATTGTGAAATATTTGCCCCCCCCCCCCCCCCCCCCCCGGGTAAGGGGTTCTTGCGTTATGGTGATTATATATGTATAGGTGTTATACATGTATAGTGAAACTGCATTAATATTAACTTAATTTTTTTGAATATCTTCTCTACCCCTTGGTAGAGCATGATAATGATTATGATAAACAAGGCTACCTTTTCCAAAATTGCGGAATTAATGGCCCCTGGGTCAGGGTTTCTTGTGTTAGGACAGAGCTCTATTGACCATATAGTAAAAATGAATAAATTCTTTAGAATTTTCTTCTCTGCTTCGAGGTACATGTATTTAGCAAACAAGTGCATGGATTTAATGCGCTTGGATGCCTCTTCCAAAATTGGAAAAAAAATTATGGTCCTTGGGTCAGGGGTTCTGGTGTTAAGGCGGGGCTTTGTTGATAATATAGTGAAAATGCATTTATTCTTTGAAAATTTTCAATGCTCCTGGATATTTAGCATATCAACTAAGGGCATGGTTATGATAAGCAAGGGTGTTTCTTCAAAAATTTGAAATTCATGCCTCTGGGTCAGAATGCTAATGCAACTTTAGGAAACTCGCATTAAGGATTTGAGAGTTAAATACATACTAGGATTATTTGTCGTTTGGCGAGATGTCTGTGTATAGGGCGATATCATATGATGTAACAGAGATTTGTATAATGGCTGTGGTGTTTTTCCTTTGAAGTAAAGTGTACTGGAGATACACCGATGGGCGGAGCCAGCAAAAACTGTGCCGTGTAAATACAGTGTAAACTATTGAACACCAAGGCGATTTCAACATTTTAAATGTAAAATCTAAAAAATAACACAGAATTAACGTTTTACTAAAAAAAAAAAATTGAGTATAATACCGCGGATATGATTTTTTAGTGAAACGTTAATTCTGCGTTAATTTTTGGATTTTTCATATGGAATAAATTGTAAATGTGTACTAGAAGAATAGTTCATGAAAAAGACATAAAAATATTTTTTGACACGGGGGGGGGGGTATATTTCGGGAGGGGGGGTCCTGTCCACAAGTACCTGTGGCAGGAAGGAGAGATTATCCATGCGGTCAACTGACACAAACTATATATTTTTATTAATCTAATTAAAATCATCCTTGAAAATTTGTGACATGACAATTATTGACGTTTTGATTGACCGTGGTACAAGAAAGTTATTTAATATCTATTATGGTGTATCCTGATTTATTTGGACGAAGGGGTGGAGGCTTTGCACTCGTCATCGCCCTTCGTCCAGAGATATCCTACTTGCCCTTACAATATGACGTCATAATAAGCTGTATGACGTGAACTTTGAAATAATGATTTCTTAATATCTATATTTAACGAGGTTCGCTCCTGAGCTTTTGAGCAGATTTTCATTTTAACCTATATTTAAAAAATTCTGGATAATGTTTTAATTCTTACAATAAATTTGGATTCTACAATGTCAAATAAACTATATTCAGTTAAAACTCCATGATTAAATTCCATACCAAAAGCATTAAGTGAGGAACTATATTTTGTGGCGGAAGGTTTTTTAGAAGAAAATGATAACTTTTTCCCTTTCGAAGTATTTAAAGTATGTTAAGTTTGGACTCCTATTTTTACATGCAGTCTGCACACAGAGTTATCTTGTGCAGTGAACTGTTTTATACTGGTCCTAAATTATATATCTAATAAACTGTCATGAATTCTATCATCATATTTGATAAATATAGCAAATATATTGTGAAAATTAAGAAAAAAAATAGCCCTATTTTAAGCTCAAAATTAGCACTTTTTTAATAATATCTAAAAATTAACATCACAGACCCCCACTTTTAACTTTCTTTTCTGAATATATAAGATACTTTTAACCATTCTTCTTAAATTCAGTAAAATGGCATAACTTTTTACTGAGTTGTTTGCTTGTTAAATTATTAATGTTATCAAAATGAAATTTTTTGAGTGCAAAAAGGTCAAATAATTGAACATGCGGAGTAATTTGAAATTTTTTTCGTTGTCAAAAATTTTAATGGGTCTATTCAAGATGAAATAAGACAGTGTTTGTTCCCGTAACTTATTTGAATAAAAAATATTGGAGGAATACTGTAAAAAATGATTTATGTGCAAGACGTTTTTACAGTGCAAAAAGGTCAAACTAAATGCTCTGTAGCGCCAAAAGAAGCGCATTGACCCCCATTTTTTGTTTTGATTTTTAATTACAGTGGCTGCAACGTTATTGTTGACAACTTACACGAACGATCACGTTACACGAACGATTCCGCACGATCAACGCACGATAAAATCTGTTACACGAACGATCCTTCACGCACACGATTCTACACGTTACACGATCTTACACGATTGCTAACGCAAACGCTCGATTCTTCACGCAAAATAGTTCAAATTCTTTAGGAATGGATATTTTCAAAACGAAATAAGGCTGAATACTTATTTTAGTTTGCAAATAATTATTGATATTATTTCATCGACTTTGAAAAATGAAAAAAAAAAAAAAAAAAATAGAAATGGATATTTCTGGAACCAAATTCATGTAAGGCTTATTAATTATTCTAGATTACAAATAACAAATAATTATTTAAGTAATTCTCCGACTTAAGAAAACTGATTTTTTTTTTCTATCAGATGTACATGTAGGTGGATCGTGAGTTTTGATTGAATTGGATTTCATAATATGCAGAAAGAGATAAGTTTGAAAAAATGACATGAAAATGAATTAAATTATGTAATATCCATGTTTCCATTTGCGAATCTCTTAAATCAACAATTATTTTACAAAACATTTATTTGCAGAAATTATAAAAATAATTAAAATTAAGCTCCAGAGATAAACACTGAGAAACGAAATCCCGACAATCATGTCGTATACATGTACATGTACATTCGCCGACTAAATATTTATGTCAGCATTGAGAGTTGTTTATTTATTTATTTGTAAAATTATCTATTTTTGATCTATTGATTTTAAAAATTTCTTGACCATAATTAGCAGTAAACATAATTAACATCAGAGAAAAAAAATCCTTAATCATCTAAGTACGGTTTATCACAAAAAAATTACGCTATTTGAAGAGAACACAATATTGTACGACTTACTATATTGCTTATTTCCAAGCGATAATTAGTTCGTACTGCTTTTAATTATGTCAATCACTCTTCATTTATTTTATTTGGATTGAAAAAAAAACAGACAAGAGAAATGCTTGTATAACAAATAACATTCCGATAAAAACTTACAAAACGAAATTTACACGTTTCTTAACGCACGATCACGCACGATTAAAACCGCAAACGATTGAGTCTGATACACGCACGATCTCGCACGTTACACGAACGATCACGCACGTTACACGAACGATTCTACACGATTGGTTTGTCAACAATAACGTTGCAGCCACTGTAAGCTATGTGTATAAATTCTAAAAATATACTTGATAAAAAATTCTCATTACTTTTGATGTCAGAATCCAACCTCCTTAAAGTTTAATTTCAGGTCAAAGAAATGATTGGAATCATTCAAAACGTAATATAAACTAAATCTTGTCGTTTTTTGGGTGGTATAAATAGCTAAGTATTTAGCACGGGGGTTAAATACCAAACCCAGTGACGTCATAACTATTGATCAAATAGTTAAATGTGACGAGAACTCATGTAAACAAATAGATGAAATGGGAGTTTTAAAGCATATACCGTGAATGTTATGTGTGATTCATAAGGAATTAAAGATTAAGAATCAGGTACGCTGATATATTCTTATCATGTTTTCTTATAATGAACACAGGCAGTGCTTTGAAATCCCGATCAGGCTTTCCTCTGTCGTTTTATAACAACAAAGATGCAAAAGTTCAACACTACGCCGCATACTTTGAAACAAATTTTTTGTTTGTATCGAAAGCTTGTATTCTATAGTACTTGGAAAGTGCTGCTAGAATCGTGTAGTTAACATGAATTGATAACAATTCATTGATCGTATGTATAAAATGTAAAAATTTTGGTAAGGTTTCATGTGAAACTTTGGAATATTTTTTTCTGTGTCGGGAAGGTAGGATTCTAGCAGCACTTTTCATGGCCCAGTGATGTTTTTACATAATTATTTTCACTAAAAGAAATAAATTAGCTCCGGGGTAGTGTTGAACTTTTCACTTTTTCATTAAGTCAATTTTTCTATTTATAGACGTCACGTGATGGCGTCGTAGTGGAGTGCTTTGTTACAATGCGAAATGTAATAACAACGCAAAATGTAATAATCCGGGATTATTGCATTTTGCATTATTACATTTTGCGTCGATATCAACGCAGAATGTAATAACGCAAAATGTAAAAACAGACTTTTTAGGATTATTACATTTTGCGTTATTACATTTTGCGTTGAGATCAAGGTAAAATGTAATAACGTTAAAAGTAATAACACCATTTTTGGGTTATCACATTTTGCGTTGTTACATTTTGCGTCGAGATTAAGCGAAATGCAACAACGCAAAATGTAATAACACACTTTTAAGTCAGTCAGGTTGAGAATAATTTTCAATTGAGTAGTGGATGAAGAAAATAAATGGAAAAAGTAAAACAAAAGGAAAATAAACATATGTTTATTCTTTCATTATATCTCATTTCATCATATATTGATTTCATTAGCTATTTAAAATCAGTTGATATCCAAATCATAGGTATTGCAAATTAGAGACGTATGTGTGTGTTGGGGGGGGGGGGTTCGTTGATCAGTGTATTAGTTTGCTTTTGCTTTTTGATAGGCACATGCCTGAAATTTAGTAAAGAAATCTATTTATTTTTACTGGCAGGTGTAAATATAGCAGGAAAGGGGTTTCTTGACAATAAAAATTTCATACTGTTTTACAAATCATGTGTATTGCAGACCAGCAAAAATAAAATTCTCTCTCTCTCTTCAACAATAAAATAGATGGTTTCTGCATCTGCATAGAAATACAATGATCAACATACGTGTAACCCCTACCCCCTGCTTCTCCTCGCTAGACACACACACACATGCACCTCTAATTTGCTAATCAATGTACACATGCATGTCGTACATGCATATCAAAACTTTTTAATGGACCCATGGTCAATCTTTGGTAATTAAGAATGTCAGTGATGGATATATAATACAGACTGATTTATAAATAGTCAATCAAAGTTTAGTTAATATTTTATAAGTATTCAATAAAAATGTTAGAAACAGCATTAAAAAAACAATTAGATTTAGTAATGTCCGTAAAAGCCGTAACGTTAAACTTTGTCTCAGGGTCATAGATATGTCTGTCTATTTAGTGAAGCGAGTTTCCCCATTGTTATATGTTTCGATCAATTTTGTGATGTTCTGAGTTGAACACAATACAAAAAATAATAATATTTTGTTTTATTACATTTTGCGTTGTCCCCAACGCAAAAATTAAGTGACGTTAAATGTAACAACCAAAAAGTGCATTATTACATTTCGCGTTAATCCCAACGCAAAATTTAATAACGCAAAATGTAATAATCCAAAAATCTTGTTATTACATTTTGCGTTATTACCTTTTGCGTTGATCTCGACGCAAAATGTAATAACCCCAGTCTATTACATTTTACGTTGTTATTACATTTCGCGTTGTAACAGTGCTTCTTTTAGCCTAAGACTCAATGACGTCTATACAAGGGATAATAATAGTAAATGTTTTATCTATGATTTTTCCGATTTATCAATGTTACATTTTACGAAAAAAGTCTAAATTCGCCTAAATATGATCTGGGTACTGCCTTAACATACCCGCGTAAATCAGGATACACCATAATAAATATACAATAACTAATACTGAGAAAATTTTGAAAGTCAAGAGACACTGCTAGGCAATCACTGACAACAACTAAATTTTGATTATCGTTGTGCTATAACTAATAGAAAGAGCTTGATGTAAAGAACACTTAAAAGGTCACAAGGTACCAAAAATTTGTAGAAAGTGTAGATTTCATCAGTCTTTCTTGTTTTTGCTGTTTTTAAGTTCAAATTAATTTGTTAAAATAGTAAAAATTAAAATTGAATTTTATATATTCTGAGGGATTTCAATTATTTACAGTGACCAACTATCAACTTGTTCATTCAATTTATACCATATTGTTTAATGTCTCATTCTGTAAGGTAAATTTAAAAAAAAAAGACATTGCTACATGTATAATTTTATTAAACGTATTCATTACGGCTCCCACAAATAATAGTTAAGGTGCATAATACTAATCAAATGCCTTTAATCATTTTGGCGCTTTTTATTGCAATGGTTCCGGGATAACAATAAGATAGAGTACGATTTGACTTGCCACTTTATATTTTACGCACAAGGAAAGTGTATTAGGAAGTTAATAACAAAGTAACAACATGTCTTTTCATATTGAATGTAGTACTGCTGATCAAACAGAACCTGATAATTCCGAGGTGGATTACTTTCCTTACGATCCAGAGGTGACAGATTTAACTTTAATTGTGGAAGAAAAAAAGATACATGTGGCCAAAGTCGTGCTAATGGATGCATCACCGGTATTCAGAAAAATGTTTACTGATGACTTTAAAGAGAAAAACGCAGCAGAAGTCCATCTTCCTGGAAAAGAATATTCCAGTTTTGTTTCGTTTCTGAGATGTATTTGTCCGAGAGAATACGTCACCCTTTCTGGTACTATGCATATTCATCTGATACTGTAATGAGAAAAAAAAAAGAAAAAAAAGAAATAAAACACAACCGTACAGGTAACAATCGTCAATTGCTTAAACATTGCTTGGTTTAAGATATAACTTTTATATTTCATTTTTCAGAGAGTTCTATCGAAGATCTTTTGCCAATAGCACACGAGTACGATGTGAGGTGCGTTTTAAGGAAATGTGAAAAATGGCTTTTGACAGAGCTCGATCTTAAGAAAAAGAAAGTATCGGGCCATCATTTTAGTGTTGAGGATGACGTTGAGTATTTCATGAAGTGTATATATTATGGCAGCGAGTATGGATTGAGAGAATTGTACGACAAATCCTTCAAAACAATGATTCCATACAAGCTTAAGAGGTATATGTCAAATGAATTCTACAAGATGCTTCCTGAGAAAAATAAAAGGGAACTAACAGAAACACGACTCGCAAAAATTGAAGAAATGGGGACATTACTAATTAAAAGACCAGGCATTCCTGAGAAGAAAAATCAGACGACCCCATTTTACTTTTCATCAACACCTGGTTTCTCACTATCAACATCTCCGACAGAAGTCTTTCAATGTTCAGCTGATTTATTCATTTAAGAAACACAGTTAATTATTTAGGATGTTTATTTTCCGATGCGAAGGATGACAAAAATGACAAGAAAGTAGTAATTAATTTGTAGAATTTTAAAAATTGTAACTAGGAAGAATTTGATGAAATAAGCTTAATTTGAAACATATCAAACGATGCTCATACATGTAAATGTATGTTACGTATATATATATATATATATATATATATATATATATATATATATATATATATATATATATATATATATTACGAAAGCCGGATAGGCTCATTTTTTACAAGACAAAAAAAATATTTAACTCGTTATAACGAGATAATTATCTCGTAATAACGAGTTAGTATCTCGTTATAACGAGTTAGTATCTCGTTATAACGAGATAATTATCCCGTTATAACGAGTTAGTAATCTCGTTATAACGAGTTAGTTATCTCGTTATAACGAGTTAGTTATCTCGTTATAACGAGATAATTATCTCGTTATAACGAGTTAGTTATCTCGTTATAACGAGTTAGTTATCTCGTTATAACGAGAAAATTATCTCGTTATAACGAGTTAGTTATCTCGTTATAACGAGTTAGTTATCTCGTTATAACGAGATAATTATCTCGTTATAACGAGTAAGTTATCTCGTTATAACGAGATAATTATCTCGTTATAACGAGTTAGTTATCTCGTTATAACGAGATAATTATCTCGTTATAACGAGATAAAAATTGATATAGAATTGATATATCTAAGTAAAGAATAGACCATTATTTATAGGAAATATACAGAAGCAAGTCGATCAAATTTGTTTGAAGTGTGTGTGATAAAGATTTTATGGAACAGCATACTAGTTTTTTTGTGTTATGCATTTGATTAGTATTGTTTATTGGAAAGACCGAAGACAAATATACGGAAACTTGTGACCCCCTCATGTTGTTGTGTCATACCTTAAAATTGCAAAATAGAATTAGTGTCATCTTCAAATGGAATGTATAAAACATCAAAATTTTGTCAGCTTGTACAAGGAGATCAGAAAAAAATGATATACTCTGACTGATTTAACTGCCCTGTTCAAGCTTTCTTGAATTTGTTAAAATTATAATAATGTTTGCATAATATTTGTCGCAATAAAAAATGCATAGAAATAATCCCATTTTTTTTTTTAAATATTCCGAGTAAATCATGTGGATATGAAACCATTTGTTAGGCTTTAACGATCATATTTTGATAATTCCTTGCCTGTTAAAAAGGAATACCAGTTCAATTTTATCGTCTTAGAGTGGCAAAATCAAAATTCAATGTCTGACAAAAAACTAAATTCACGTTGTTTTTATCATCAATCCCTCCTTCCCCGCAATAATAAATATGATGAATATCAAGAACTAACACTGTACTTATCACTTAATAATTTATATATTTCTTCTGTTTATTAAAAGAAAGAAACATTTTAATTTACCAATTTGGCATGGAATTATAAATTACAATATGTAATTTTTGCGTTATTATCAATGTGGTAGAATTAAAAAAAACTTTTGGAGCTCTTTATTCTACGGAAGCCACAAATAAAGGTGAAGGTCAGCATTAGTAAAAACAGTTGACATGTGATCCTTTTTGGGTATAGAATGAAAGTTTAATATCTAAAGTTTACAAAAATAGAAGCATTACTTAAGGTGTATTTCAAGCATAAATTTTGCCAAGAAATGTGTATTGTATGTTGAGACAGGATTTTTGATATTTTCACTCGTGCTTCGCACTCATGAAAATATAAAAAAAATTCCTGTCCCACTCGTGAAATAAATTCCATATCAACTATAAAACATTGAATATCCTCTATTTATTTATAAAAATTATATGCTTGTAAAGTATACATAATAAATATTGTGATGAGGAAAATAATTAACGACATTGCTTCAATGTTGTATTAATAATATAAATGTACATATGTAGTATTAGGTCTATTCGTTGATCAATCCTAAGTAAAAAGATTATAAAAGTGAACTGGCTTTGTAAATTCTGTAAACTTTTTTTTTGTTTTGTAAACTCTGGTTTGACGTTCTGACACTATGTGGTAAACATATAGGATCCGCCAAATAGACGTGAATCTCAAATAGGTCTCCGTGAATCTCTACAACTTGGACCCCTCCCCCCCCCCCCCCCCCGCAAAAAATATAAACAGTGAATCATGACAGAATATTAGATAAAATGTCAATATCAGCAGATCAGATTTAACGTCTTATTACTTAAAAGGATGTAATATCATTTTTGCTTCACCATTCCTCATTATCGTGGACAATATGCATAAGCTAAGTCACAAAGTTCAAAGGGGGGGGGGGGTAAACCAAGTAAAATATTTGACAAGTAAAAAGAAAAAAAAATAGATTTGATATTCCAACTACGAGTATTCGCCATTATTTTCGGGAGATATTTACTCAGGTAAAAAAATATGGAGGAAGGGGCACAAAGATACTCTTGACCGCCCCCTTTTCAAAAGTGGTGTTGTGGACATGAGCCCCTCTATTACTACGCCTATGATCTAACTGCTGATGTCTCACCATCCCCCGTCTTCAAAACATTTCTGAATCTCAGAAGTAACATATGTATAACACTGTAATCTATATATTATATGTTGCATAAACGATATGTGGCACTTATATTGTCTCTGATATTTAATTTTAGCGGTATAGAAATTGATATATGAAAGTGTATAAGTCGTCCAAAACATATCGAAATAGTGTTTTTCATCAGAAATAGTTGTCATAAATAAATTGCCAAAGTTTGAAGCAAGTATGTTTGGCAATATTATTTTAAGAAAAATATCGCGTCCTAATGCAACAATTTGAGGAGGAATTCACGAAAATGTGTAAATGTGTTCGCCTTAGAGTTGCTATGATTATTGACAGCGAGATAGTTCAAGATTTAATCATAAGTAAACCCCAGAGCAAATTAAATTTTCAACCATTTATCAATTGTTCAAGTTAAATTTGACTGATCAATAATTACTTGCTAAAAATTCAATGGCATTTAAAACTGCAGCCATTTTTATTCCTATATTGCTATAAAGTCTCAAAATAACAAGAAAACTGTCTCGTTATAACGACATAATTAACTCGTTATAACGAGATAATTATCTCGTTATAACGAGATAATTATCTCGTTATAACGAGATAACTAACTCGTTATAACGAGATAACTAACTCGTTATAACGAGATACTAACTCGTTATAACGCGATAATTATCTCGTTATAACGAGATACTAACTCGTTATAACGAGATAACTAACTCGTTATAACGAGATAACTAACTCGTTATAACGAGATACTAACTCGTTATAACGAGATACTAACTCGTTATAGCGCGATAATTATCTCGTTATAACGAGATACTAACTCGTTATAACGAGATAACTAACTCGTTATAACGAGATACTAACTCGTTATAACGAGATAACTATCTCGTTATAACGAGTTAATTATTTTTTTATCTTGTCAAAAATGAGCCTATCCGGCTTTCGTAATATATATATATATATATATATATATATATATATATATATATATATATATATATATATATATATATATATATATATATATATATATATATATATTCCTTATGATTTATCTCTTCTGGTGCATGACAAGAAATTGCCTGAGATCAATAAAAGAATTATTGAATAGATAGAAAGCAAGAATCTTTTTAATAATTGTTAAAAAGATATACGTGTTTGAATGCAGCTGATATAATGTAATTTATTTTCAGTGAATGTGGTTCGCTTCCGAAATCAAATACAGAAAAGAGGCCTGTAATGGTACGGCCCAGAAAGGTTTCTTTTGAGTCTTGAAAACTAGTAATGAGCATGTTAAGCTCTAAACATTGTGGACTGCAAACATAAACACTACAGACTGAGTATTAAGTACTAAGTATATTTTATTTTTGATTATTTCGAAGCATGTCAGAAGGATTCATGCTTGCTACACATTCTATATAAAAATAGCAAGTTTCATATATTGCTCATGATGCTAATGTAAGTAGATAAAGAATGGAGACGTACAAGACGAACACAATCCTCTGCTCTGAGACAAGATTTCTAAATTCTACGAATTCATCAAAAAGTTATATATTATTTTATAAAACATTGTGTTGTCAGTAACATCTCTTTACACATTTTACACCTTTTATTGAATTATTCATTGATAAATAATATATTTTTCAGCTATGTCTTAACCTACATATATGAGTCTCATTACCTGACGCCACGAGCGTCCGGCAGATTAAGGATCATTTTTTTCCATAGTGCGAAGCTAAGAGGTCAGAGCTAGTCAGCTTTTAGTACAAACTGATTTACATCGAAATTCCATACTTTAACAACAACAGTAAGCAGAACAAACAATTAATGATGCAAAGTACTGATGTGTTTACTTCCTAAATAGTTTCTTTGCATGCAACTATTTGTTCAATGATTCCTAATAGGACATGTCCATGTAACATTTTTTTCTGCGTTTCTATACTACTGGATCAGTCTATTTGTCTTCAAGGAAAGAGGTGACACAATCATTTTTCGCATCAAATGTCACGAGTAAAATAATTCTTGGAATTTTCTATTCAATGGCTGTGATAATTTCCATGAAATTAAAGTTTATTCTTTTAACCTGATTCTCGAACATTAGAATTTTTATGATTTATTTAAAAAAAGAAGAAGCAACGTATCGTTTATGGGCAGGTAACACTTAAGCAGTGATTTTGCATGGTAACTTTTCCTTCTTATTTTATCTTTAAATGGACCTGTTCAATTAGTCATTACAAAACGACATTCAATAACCGATGCTGGGAACAAAAATAACAGATGGAAGTCACATGACATGCTTTATAAAAGTTCTAAAAAAATGGAACAGACAAAAATTTCTTAAGAGGAAGAACTGGTGAAATTTACATGTTAATTCTGATATATATTTGTCTACACTTAAGCAGTAATGTAACACAGAACATGCTGCATAACAATTAACAATATCTTGTAAATAATTTCCGTATACATTTCTCCAATTTGATTAATAATTTTTCATTCCAAGACAATAAATGAAAATTTTGTCTTCAGAAATATATTTACGGTATTGTTTTTCCAATAGACTCCTCATCAACAAGGGGGATTGTGTGCAGTTTTACTTTATAATGATAATCTTTTGTCAACATTTGGTATACTTTTCTGGTTTGATAAATTTTGTCCTGCATATAATACACACCATTGTGAAATTTTATCATACACGTCCATACATGTCCTTACTTCTTATACAGGCCCGTAGTACGCTGGCGGCCAGGGGGCCTGTCCCCTCTTTTCTGAGAATAGTCCTTTTGAAATACACCTGTAGATTTATTAGGTAAATTGTCATTTTGAAGCTGCCTGCCCCACCCCTCCACTTTTTGTTGCTTTACGGTTGAACACAGGAAAATCCGTTGTCTTCAAAATTCTGAGATTATTATTATCCGCAAAATAATTATGCATAAAAGTAGTGCTACAATTCAGTCTCTATACAGATATTCATTTTAAATTATTTCAATAGGTGATTTATCAGAAGCTATCATATTTTCAGCTGCATGTCTTTCAGCATATCTGATCTATGTATTTGAAATTAATTCATGTAACCTTTACACAGCCACAGCTTCCCAGCACAAATCAATCACATTGATTTGCTTTCCTTGCTTCATTTTAATCTAAAACCATTTAAAGAATCTTTAATATCATCTCATATCAACTTCTTTCAAATGTTATCCGTATGCATGTACATTTCATTTTCAAGTATTTCTGTTGTTTGAAAAACAATAAATATCTCTACCTGAATGTTCATTTTCCACAAAGAAGTTAAGATAAAACAAAAGTCATTATGTAATGAATATTACGCCCCCCCCCCCCCCAATAGACGGAAACATTTATTTCTTATCATGCTAATATGTTCTATAGAAATTCATTGCTTAGTCAGGCAAGTTTTTTGAAAAGCTATTACTTGTACATGATTTCAGCTCAATCCAAAACTCTCGGTAAGGCGTAATGTTAAACATTACGTTATGAAGTCTTTTTAGTACAGCAGATTTTGTTGTGGTTTAAATAAGCAAGTTTATTAAAAAACATTTTGTCAGAAATGCCCCTAGATCGATTTTCATATAGAATGGGTTCAGAGTCCATTTTTTAAAAACATGAAATAGATTTGTACTTTCATTTTTTCTTCATTTAAACGTTTATATAGAATGGAGACTTCACCCATTCATGTTCAAAAATAACTTTAAGGCTCTGCTAAAGTAAAACTCTTGTCTGCAGAAAGAGTTTTAAGAGTGTCCAAAACTTGTTGATCTCCCTAATTGTTGCGACCTATGAGTTTCACACCTGCAAGCCATACATGTAGTTATGCTTTTGACAAAAACTGTTTGACTTATCAGTTTTCCTAGTAAGAGATATACAAACAAGTTTAAATTGTAACGGAGACCGCTACAGATGTCCCCCCTACTCCCTTTGGCGCCTATCACATGCTTCAGCAAATTAAGCAAAATCTTTGTATTATAGACTTCAACTTATTTTCAAAAGAATTCTTATGGAATAACAATGCAAATATAGCATAAGCAAATCAGTGCAAGCACATGGTTTCAAAAATTACAATTTACATGTACAACATCTGATAGAAATCCAAAATAAAGTATTCCATTTTAAATTTCAAAGAATTTCACTGCAAACAGAGAAAGTTACAGCAACATGAATATTAAGCAATCAGAAATCGGTGCGCGTGCATGCATGTCCTCATATTTCATTTCTGATGATTGAATAATGTAGAAACTTGTATTATGTATATATACTCTGAATTTCATCTTTTTTCGTTAACAATTAAGAACATTATAAATACTAACAACTTTAGACAATCAGATTTCAGCACACGTGCTTGTGCGTATTTTCTAGATTTTTCACATATATATTCTTATCGCATAATTATGCCAATGTCATACACTTCAAAGAATTATATTGAATAGTAAGAGAGATGCAACCTATAAATGTAAAGTATCAGCCAATCAGATTTCAGCACACATGTATGCATGTACATGCATTCAATTCTGATAGTAGCATGATGTACATGTAGGAACCCATTATACCTATTTATATTCTATATTTCATTCTGTTTTGTTAAAACTAAAGAAGTAATAGCCATTTAAAGTTTACCCAATCAAATTGCAGAACATATGCACATGTGTTTTCAAGAATTTCTGATAATAACATATTGTAGAACCTTATAATGTATACCTACTTGTATATTTTAAATTTCAAAGGATTTTGTCAAAAAACCAGGAAGATATAGAGATTTTGTTTCAGCCAATCAGAGCGAAGCGCATGTGCAAGTGCGTGAGTTCATGCTAATTTGACAGTGTCATCTTATCTTCACTACAAATAAACGTATCTTTATGTTTTGAGTTTAAAAGCATTTCATAAAAAAATATATAAGTTATAGCTATATTAAGTCATTTCATTCATCGCACGCGTCCGCACGTGCATACATGTGCGTGCAAAATGACCGTCGTTCTGCACATCTACACAACATGCTTATTAACCCTGAAAAGGTTTCATCTCAATCGCATGAGTAGTTCACGAGAACACTCACTGACAAAAAAGTACCGGAGAAGAAATTTTGAAAAAAGAAAGTAAAAACAATATGTTCCCAAACTTCGTTTGGGGAACATAATTAAATTAAATGCACTTTGCAAAAGCAGAATTTAAAAAAATGTAGCCCTTTTATACACGAATTTTCAGTGGTGAATTGATATTCACATTATTTCACATGTGTTTAGGAAGTGCTAGCTAGTATATAAGGCACTGAAACTCTATGTACATGTGTAACACAAACTTTTACTTTCACTTTCAGTGATTATCAAAATAGAGGAATTATAGGGAGTCTGAATGCTAGCTTGCATATCATAAACATATATGAAGTTATTTGAATAACATTTTGCCTATGAGTACTCGTGGATAAAAGGGCTAGATTTTTAAAAAAGAAAATTGTTATTACATAGAGCGTTTTAATTGTTTTTTTTACCATCTGAATAATAAAACCACGCCCTGCAGCATAGCAACAGTCAACATTGCTTGACCACGGGTGATATTCCCAAAAAAATATCGACTGCATAGAATTTATGCACGCACGGTTCAGTGTTACATGTATTTGTATAAAACATTCAGTGTAATATAATAAATACAGCATACAAGATATACGAAGAAAAAGTATTACAACATGTTGCTAGAGAGAAATAAAAAAAAGGAAACATAGAAACAGCTTTTTATGATAGAACAAAATGGGAAAAAATCAAAAAGAATTGTTGAAAGAGTGCAGAATGGACGGCCAGGTGGTATGTAATCCGTCGTCGAAGAATTTGTTCAGTATTTGAATTCATAATTAGTCCCTTTCTAGTCAGGGAGTCTTGGAGGGTATTATAGATTTCTTCCTTGTTTGTCTGTCTGCCTTTCTGTCTATCCCTCTCTCTGTCAGTCTTTCCCACTTGGTTTTCCGCACTTTTTGTCGAAACACTTGCAGATATAAAGCTGATTTTTGGTATGTGAGTGTACCTTGATGAGTTACAGAGCAAGTTTACATTTTGTTCTGCTTCAATGATTTTGACGGAATATGACCCTTTTCAATTTTTAAGGGGAACCAGATTACACTTGCTGAACGGAGACCAGCGCTGTTTATGCAATAAGCAATACTTCTTGTTCAAGTAAAATGGCTTTGCATGTGTTATTTCACTTTGATTTAATACCAAAATAATTCAGTGTAATATCCCATAACTGTGTACCATTAATGCTACTAATAAGCTGGTATTGACAATGCAGACCCTAAAGTGGCTTAATCTGCTTACGATCCAGAGATGACGAATCTAATTTTGATGAGTACAATTACGATACCAAACATTTCACAGACAAATATTTTGAGGAGGCATAGAAGTCTTTTAAATCCTGCTGTACGTCCCTAACAAAAATTTACTATAGTTAACTATAGTGAAAACTTTGCTCTGAAACTTTTTTTGAGATTTCAAAGCTTAAAATCTCTAAAATTTGATATCAGTTATGTAAAATTTGGAAATAATTTGTGAATATACAAATAATATTTCAATTTAATATAAAAATGTGCATGTATGAATTGAAGAACAAAAAATATAACGATCTGAAACTCATAGTAAAAATACTTTGATTTACTATAGTAAAAAAACTTTTATACTATAGCTAACTATAGTAAACTATAGTTAACTATAGTACTTTTTTGTTAGGGCGTGTACAAATACACGAACAGTAAGCTTGTCAAAAAATTATTTCGAACAATATTTCCCATCAATATATAGACAATAATTCAGAGACGAAATCATCTTAGAACCAGTTTGCAAGTTTCTGCAATTTGCATATATCTACATGTTGTACCGAAATATATGGAGATAACGAACAGTATTCAAGCTCAAAAGTCCATAATCAATACAAAATAGGAGCAGAGCAAACACGGACCTCCAAACATCAGAGGTGGGATCAGGTGCCATGGAGGAGTGAGCATCCCCTGCCGACCGGTCACACCCGCCGTGTGCTCCTTGTCATGATCGGGAAATAACGGAAAAATCCGTCGACAATTCAGTGTGTAAATAATGGCCAAACAATTAGTGTGAAAAACGTCAGTCAGCATTTGACTCAATGATAAATTGTATTTGATGACAAGGTCATTGTATCGACCATCGACTGATTCACATGCAAAAATTTTAAACGGAGACTGGCTACTGACTATATATACTGAAACGCAAAAGAAACGCAACAAGCAGTAATCTACAAATATTTGAATTTTTTATCTAATGATTTTCAAAAATGAATACAGTAAGGTAAAACTCGATTTATAAACATCAGAGATTTGATAAAAAATGTTAAATTATAATCTTTTAACTTTAGAAAGTAACACATGTATGTTACAACCCCCCACCCCCCACCCCGGCCATTCAATTACAGCGTGCAAGACTGTCATGTACAACAGTTGCAGCTTGATTTCTACGATGCAGTAGGTTCATCAATCTCGAGATCTGAGCGAAAGAAATATTCAGATGATGAGGACGAATTTTCTCTAGCCAAACGCAGTGAAGTAACCCTTGGACTTCCGGTCCAAGGACTGTCATTCATGCTAATGATACGTAAGAGACTGTTGAGGCGTGATGTGTTGCATATTTGCATCTGCAACTCTCAATCACCTTTATTTTGATATTTTCCAGCTAGAGCAATGGAAATGCGTACTTAAGTCATTTTAGGAAGCCTTGGCATCGCTTACGGAAAAGAAAGGAAAATTTATTTTTCGAAACATTGCTTCATTACTTATGATGAACAGATACAAACTCTTAAAACCCCATATTATTGCCAAATATTTTGTTAAACATGCAATTTTTGATTTCTGTTAAGCGGACTCAAACTTAACTTCCGGTAATGGTATGGAAATCATTCAACCGTTAAATTACCGATATTTACAAAGTTGAAGATGTCCTTACTTTTTAGATACAAAATTTTATCCTATATATAATATTTCTCCCTGAAATAGGATGTTGTGTTTCTTTTGCGTTTCAGTTTATAATAAATTATTGTTTCAGAAGTTTCAACAGTCTCGATTGAAATCAGCAGGTCGTTAATTCCATGGTCATAAAATCGTGGTCTTGTTTGTAAATCAGCATATCGCGGGGGTCTAGATTTGCTTTTGATTTTGTGTTTGACGTGGTTTATACCAATTGCCAGTCCATTGTTTCAAGCTAAGTTTGATTACGGATTACTCCGTTTGGGTGATCAATTCAGAGGGCTCATGACGGGCCCGGGTTGACAAGTTGACAAAGGATGCTTACTCCTCTGGGCACCTGATTCCACGTCTAACGTTTTCATTGGTGCATGATTTTGATGTGATTTCGATTTGTATGTTTATAGGGCTTATCAGATCGATTGATTGTCGTTTAAGGTTGGGAGAATTTTTCACTCATATGAAACGTCACCATCTGCCGGTGAAAGGCTTCAAATTTAGTCCTTTATTCGGCAGTCAGAACCATTGAGCAGTGAAAGTTCTTTAGCGTGCTGACGCCTGTGCTGTCAGGTAGGGGGCCTCGCTTTTTTAAAGTTTCACCAGAAAGACCCGTGACTTTTACTACCACAAAGGTTAGTTATACACTGTATACGATGCTTGATTTTAATGTGATACATATTATACGAAAATGAAAAGAGAACAATATCAGCCCACATTTACATGGGTTCAAACTGAAATAATACTCCGTATTTTCAATTACATCCTTGTAATAAACTACAAAATGAAAATGAAATATTTAAAAGTAATGAAAGTAAGTATTAAGTTAAGTACCATGTACTAAACAGTCTAATTAATTGAAAATTTCATAAATGCTTTTTACCTTAGAAATTGAATCCAATTTTATAGAGTGGTGTCCAGTTAACGGTTAGGACATAATTCTACGAAAATATTTGACATTCAGCCTTCGGATTTTACATGTAAGGTTCCTTGCAAATAGCCTGCAAAATCGCACAAGAATTAAGACAAAATTAAAATCTCTTGTTTAGCACTGTTTTCTAGATATTTAGATTTTAAATCTATACGTATTTTACATCTTTATAATAATTTTTAAAAATGACTTTACAATTCTGTACTATGAACGAAGTATTTATTTTATTTATTACTGCGTATATGGCACAAATTACAGCAAAAATGTATACAACAATGATAAGTATTAAACCATTGAGTATTTCATTTAAATTTGGCGCTTTTATATCGCAATGTTTCCGGTCTTAGAAATAGATCAACTTCCAATTTAAATAATAGAAAAATCATTCTTCCATACAAGGAAGTGTATTAATAGAAGACAACATATATAGTAGAAGACAATCATGTCTTCTGATAATGTTAATAGTGTAGACGATACAACAAAAGCGGACGAATCTGAGGTGGATTACTTTCCATACGATCCAGAGGTGACAGATTTAACTTTAATCGTGGAAGAAAAGAAGATTCATCTGGCCAAAGTCGTCCTAATGGACGCATCACCGGTATTCAGAAAAATGTTTACCGACGACTCTAAAGAAAAAAATGCAGGAGAAGTCCATCTTCCTGGAAAGGAATATTCCACTTTCGTTTTGTTTCTGAGATGTATTTTTCCAAGAGAATGTGTTACTCTTTCTGGTACATGTAATAGAAATATAACAATCGTCAATTTGATATTTTTAACTTTTGAGAAATAGTAATAAAACTCCTATTTTACATTTTTCAGAGAATCGTATTGCTGACCTTCTGCCACTAGCTCATGAGTACGATGTGAAGTGTATTTTAAGGGAATGTGAAACATGGCTCTTGACAGAGCTCGAGTTCAAGAAAGCGAAAGTACCGAAGCATCACCTGAATGTTGAAAATGACGTCGAATATTTATGAAATGCCTGTACTACGGCAATGAGTACTGCTTAAGAGAATTATATGAGGTATCTTTCCAAACATTGATACCACATAAGCTTACCAGATATATGACGAATCAATTCTACCAGATGCTTCCTGAGAAAAAGAAACGAGAACTTTTGGAAACTCGACTTGCAAAAATTGAAGAAAAGGGGACATTAGTAAATGAAACATCAAGCAGACAAGTAGTTTTCCATTCAACTCCTGCTGAAAGTGTCTTTAAATGTTCAGCTAATTTATTCATATAATAAAAGAATTTTATTATATGAGGTAATTGCTGATGCAAAAATTGTTAATCATTTCTAGTACTTTTTATATGCATCATTAACGAAGATATGGAATTGATAAAAATTGTATCATAAGGAATCCTATATATTTATATAGAAGTAAGAATGTAATACCATTATATTGTATTGCATTTTTTGGCTTGAAATGGTTGCTATGGTGTTAAATAGTATAAAGTTACCGTTCGCATTTATGACCGCCAGCTGTAACGATAGTTGTTTTCACATTAGTACTAGGATTGTAATGTTTACACTGATCAGCATTTCCCCCTTTCTGGTCAAAGTCCCCATTCTACGGCCAGCCCTCAATATATTAATGCCAGCACAGTTAAGGCTGCAATAAAGAGGCGGGGCCTAATTTTTACGGAAAATGCTTACTATGACATCACACAAAAATACATGCTCTTCAAATTACCACAAAATCAAATGATACGCTATTTCAAACTGTTGGATAGCTTGAAACTACATCAATACTTACTATTGCATGCATTTTTGTCGTTGGTTAAATCCCACACAGCAATATATAAACAATTCACTGATCGCAATGCACTTGTCAATGTGACTTCATATCATAAAATTTGACGCAGTTTGTATGCAGTGAGAGGCGGATCAAGTTGTATTTTATACAATGAAAAATGTGTTTTGTAATTAAATAAAATATTATTTGCAGATAAATAAGAGGCCATTAACTTGGATGCGATGTCTATTTTATGATTTTATTCATATACTTCCCGTACATTCCCTAGACAAGTGAAACTGCCGTACATTTGTATGCAAATTCATTGAAGGGTAACAGAGGATCGTAATAAATCGATATATTGCAAGGACATACCCTCAATGAATTACGACAAGCTTTTACACATAAACTTAAGAGGTATGAAGATATTTGAAAAGTGCTGCGAACCTGATGAAATCTTGCAAATGAATTAATGATATTAAGATTTAATGTACTTGACCAGCAAAATATTCAACATACGGTCTAACAAATGTAATTTTAGCAATTATATAGTAGAATCTATATAGGTTCGCAGCACTTTTCACAAACTACAAAGAGTGTTGAAAATAATTATAAATTAAATTTAGATTTTTAACTTGGTTATGCCCTTGCAATATTGGAATTTATAGATGACCTCAATACTGCAGGTATATTTGCTAAAATCACGTGACTGCCACATTACGTGACAAATCTAAATAAGAAATCTAAACGTCATCAACATGTAGTTTTCAGCCACATTACATTTGTCTGATAATAGTAAAGGCCTAAAAAGAATCGCCCAACCTTGTAAAGAATGTATTTTCTGTCTAAAAAATTCGCCGATATTTCCATATGGCACCTTAACTGTACTGTGCGACATTTGTTGAAGTTTGGTGGAGAACCAAATCCCGAACAATGTTTACCGGAGTTCTGTAAAAAATTAAAAAAACTTAAAAAAGAAACTTGTTGTGGAATTGTAAATCGTTCAAGTTCGTTCAATTTAAAGATTTTAGTTCTTTTCTTTTCAAATATCATGCTGTAAATTTTGAATTTACTAAGTAGAAGTAAATGCAAAATATATATAATACTGTAACTCTAAAATTTACAACATGATTCAATGTTTATTTTACAGATCTACATGTATTCTATAACAAAGATTTGATTTTTAAGCTGAAGAGACCATGGCAAATATCGGGGATGCACCCCCCTATTACACTTCACCTGGTACAATAGTACATGAATGTGCCCATTTCATCACACAGATGTACATTGTTAAAAATATATGAAAAAAATATTTAAAAAAAACAGTAAATAATTCTACATTTCGTAACACTTTTTGTAAATTTGACTGTATCATATAGATATGAAAAAAATATTACCGTTTTCGAAATTATTTTTGAAATCGTAGCAGAATCATTTATTTTATTTTATTTAAAAATGCTTGTTTAGACTTCAAATATTCACTGCAGAGTTCACTTTCGGTTGAATGGCATGGAGACAGGGATGAAATGTCACGGTGGTAAAAAGGCAGAAACGGCCCGTAGTTGTTAAGCAGATTAGAATTTTTTAACTTGAATAAATAGCTTAAACACTCCGATTACTGAATAAGTCGCCCGGGCTAAACCCTCTTTGCCATCCCGGTGTGTCTTTTTAGTAGAGGGTGAAATTTTTTTTTTTCAAGTATTTTTTTTACGATAAAAATTTCAGACTCCTGGGCCCTACTAAAGGTCGTTTATCAATTCTATCCCTTTTGTTTATGTGAATTTTAAAAGTTACTTTTATATTTATGATATCAGCACTAAGATATAGTAAGAGTAAAGGTTATATATTATTTTCATGGTTAGACATTATTTTCTTGATAAGATTTCTACAACAAAGAGAAAACCATAGAAGAGATAGAATATCTTGATCATTTAGCCCTTTCCATGGTGCATGCGTCTGAAATCAACCCATTGCTTTCTTTTATTTTAAAAATAGGTTCTTTATACAAAGTTTAAAATCCGGCCGTACATACTTCTGAAATCAACGCATTGTTTTATTTTATTTAAAAAAAGGTTCTTAATACTGTGTTTAAAATCCGATACATGCTTCTGAAATTAACCCATTGTTTTATTTTCTTTCAAAAATAGGTTCTTTAAACAGTGTTTACAATCCTTTGCAGAAAGTTTTCCCCGAAGTAATAACGATTTAAAGTTTCAAAGATAAGATTCTATTCGACTGAATTAGAAACTTTTTGAAAATCTAAGAAGAGTGAAGCTCAGTCGTATTTTTAGAGTAATAATCAAATACTTACATGTATATCAAAAATTGTTCTTGCATTTGTCCCCGTTTATCTTTTTTTATGTATACTGATTGATGTTTAATTAAAAATTGATCTATTATTTTTATCCCACTGTAGGACGTGGAGACTGGTCCTTCGGATGAGACCCTATAAACCGAGGTCCCGTGTCGCAGTAGGTGCTGGCATGAAAAAAGATCCCTCACTGCTCAAAGGCCGTAAGTGCCGAGTACAGGTCAAAATTTGCAGCCCTCCACCGGCAAGTAGGGGCATCTCAATATGAGTGAAAAATTCTCGAATGGACGTTAAACAAACAAAATAAACCCAGCCAACAAACAGAATCTATAATTTTCTGAAGTCTATGAGCTAATACAATGACTGATATTTTATTGTCAGTGATTGAAAGACTAACAGGACAATAATTTGCTAGAACTGATTTGTCTCCCTTTATATGGATAGGTATGATTATAACTAAACGTTGAGAAGAAGAGGCCATGTGTTTATGATTGTTTTTTTTTTACTATTTAGACTACCATAAAAGCACAGGCACTTGATGTTTTAAACCTTTAGTGTGGAGTTTTTTTTATCAATGAAGAGAAGGTTTAAAAACGTCAAGTACGTCAATGTAAAAGTCTTGTTTTAGTTAATTCTAAAAAAAAATGCACAAAGTTTGTTCAATTTTCAATTCTGACTATAGTATTTAGGGAGCGCAAACTTGATCAAGTATAATATTAAAATATCTCATTGATTTTATCATTCTACACGTTACGTCAAAAGGTGAAGTCTGAACAGACCAGTGATCGATAAAAACCAATCAAAGTATCGAGGGAAAATAAAGCATTTTTTTCAAAGTCATTGAAAGTTTACATTTACATCACTTTCTTGGTATTATGTCCAACTTATGACGTTATAGTTGACGAAGTTGGCACGCATAATCCACGAAGTTCTCTAAAAACTCTATGCTAAAAGTCTTTGATACCCATAAACTTATATATCAGAAAAATGGTTGCTGTGTGTTAGGTAACCATGGCAATGAGCCCGAAATATTGAAAATAGCCTTTGTTAACAGTTCCAGAGTCCCATTATTAATGTATGCAGCAATGCAGAAAAGAGACATTGACTCTTTCCAAAAATATATGTCTTGATGTCTTAAATGCATGATAAAAATATTTGGGAAACCAACTATTACATACGTTACCATGGAAACAAAATATTGAAAAGTAATAATGTATTGATTCATTTTGGCAAAGCCATACATTAAAATAATAAAAGCAATTATAGGTTGAAATGCAGCAAAATTATAAAAATCATTGCAACATATTCTAAGGAAGAAATGTGATATTTCTTCTTGGCTGGAAATGGTTGCTATGGTGTTAACATCGAAAAGTGATTCCAAATATACTCTCTATATGTTTTTATCTGATCCTATCTTTTACAGAGCACATTTCTTTATAACTAGAGAGCAATCTTTAAAGGCAATGGTGGGATTCTAGTTTCCACATTAAAAAAAATCAACTTAAATTCTTAAAATAGATCGTTGCTATGGAAATTTTAGGGAAAATATGCATAAAAAGTTGATAAATATTCTGTTTCCTTGGATACGTACCCTAGTGTGTAGATTCCCAAAACTTTTTTGATTTGTCACAAGTTAACATCTACTCTGACTTTCAATTCTGACCACCACCACACAATCTCTTACCGGATGCCAGAAGTTACCACATAGGGTTCAATATAACAATATTAAACAATTCAAGTGAACATTTTTTTTTCTAGGTAACCACAGCAACAGTGTTATTTTCTTCACAAAACGTAAGTTCTATCAGATTAGTACTGTTTAAGGTGAGTGAAATAATATGTTTTTTGATTAAAAGATAACTAAATTCCTAAAGCATCCAAAAAGTATCACTACTGGTATCTTGTTTCCATGGTGACACTACAATGTATTAAATTCCGATTTTTTTCTTATGCTATAACTGTTCCAAAGTCCTGAAGGTACCAGCATTTATCAAAACTTTTATGTGGCTATACCCGACCTGGGGTAATGGTAATGTGTAATGGAAATACATTGTAATCATTATATTTTTTTTCAAACTAATCGAATGTTATGAGTAATGGACCCATTTTTCAATTACAAGTACATGTAATTGTAATGTAGTGCATTACTTTCAAAAAATGTCGGTAGTGACCATTACTTTTCAATCGCATTTCAATTACATTTTGTATTTTTGTCTCCTTTTTTTATTGAATCTAAAACAAATCAAGGTCAATGAAAGGTTATTTTTATTTAAATTGATAATATTACATTCTTGAAATTAAAATCTTATCTTAGCCATTTCTTTTTTTTTAAATGATATTCAATGGTGATTGACATACATATTAAATTTTAATAGAAAACTTCTTGACAGTTATAAAATCAATTGAAAAGAGCCAGAAAAAAGTAACCAAAACAATCATTAGGTTCAAAGATAGCCTCAAAACATACCGTGACTACCAAGCTGTGACCATTTTCAGTGACATACATATATGATTTATATTTTTCAACTTGATTGTTCTTTTCCATCGTCAACTTTCCTTTTTTTATGAAGTAATATCCCGCTATCACCTGCATATGGAGTTAACATCTTCCAACTCATTCGATACTCAAGAGCATGCTCCAAGTACGACCAATCTTTAACCGAGGCATGCTACTGACAGATAAGTTGATGCTACAGGGATTTCAACAAAGTCAGCATTTCGTAAATTCTATGGTCGTTATAATGACCTTGTTAGCAAATATAACCTATCATAGGGTCGTATTTTGACTGACGTGATTCATACCAATTGTTAGGCCTTTGTTTTTATACTGAATTTGACTACGGAATATTCCGTGTACCTGATCAATACAAAGGGCTCACGGCAGGTGTGACCGGTCAACAAGGGATGCTCACTCCTCCTAGACACATGTTCCGACCTCTGGAATTTCTAGGGATCCGTGTTGTATGCCCTCTTCACAGATTTGTATTGTTGATAGATTTTTTGAGATCGATTACTGTTCGTTATCTTACCCTTTTTCATTCTGGTGAAATATACTTGGTAAGCAAGATACTACATCAATATGATCTACTTGTAGATCACAAAGGGAAACTGTATAGCCAAATAGTATCCTTCGTAACTATAGATGTACGTACCGGTAATTAAGACGTAATTTTGTTGAATTATATCTTCACTGATTATGTCAGCTAATTACAAGTGCTCATTTTTCTAATTATCAGAGCATAACTGTTTAACAATTATAGCATTATCAGTTAATCGTAAAACAAATATATATAGTATGAAATGTTAATTATCTACTTGTATAAAAAGCGAGGACCTAACACAAAACTACAATATTGAAAGTGTTCTGACCCACTCCCTTTGTCAACTGTGGATAGTTAAACTGCATAAACTTCGTCTAAAAAATGGATCCAATATACCAAATATCACATCTGACTAAAAGTTAATTTACAAAATAAAGTGCGAACATCATTTTCTTTTTATTTTCGTATAAAACGTAATGTGTAATGTGATTCATTTCTTTAATAAAGTAATTGTAATTTAAATAATTTCTTTTTTGAATGAGAGTAATGATAATAGTAAAAAAGTCAAAGTACTTGTAATTTAATGCATTACATTTCAAAGTAATTGACCCAAGGTCTGGGCTTCACTGTGTTACCATGGTAACTATGAAAGTTACTATACGTGTATATAAATTGACGAATTTAAAATTTAGCGCAATCACTGGGTATGGAGTTGTTATCGTAATCATGAATTAGCGCTTCATACGTCCGCACAGGGAATTGTATTTATTAATTAATAATTTTAGAATAATATTGCTATAACCTTTTAACATAAGGTCAAATATTTTTATTGTTTTTGTTCTGTTGGTGATTGAGTTTGATCACGTAGTACCTATCATTCACAGGAACTTGCATGTTTCTGTAATGAATGTCTTAACCCATAGTTTGATAATAACACAAGGTATCAAACTCCGATTTTCATTGAGTACCCCCTCCCCAGAATCGCAGTTATTTAAACTTTCAGAGGAAATGCTCTGGCAAACTGTTAATTACGGAATAAAACCATTTTTTCTACGATAATATATCTAGAAAACCATGTATAGCATGCTTGTCTTTTAAGTAAAAAGCGTCAAAACTCTGGTCTCAATAAAGTGGTAAGTACTAATCTCTAGCGGAATATGTTCTTGGATTTAGACTGGCTAAAAATCTGATTCAAAAACTACATTTGGAAAATATCGTACTGCTTTTATGGAAATAAAGCGTAAAGAAATTTGATTTATTTACTGCAATATTTAAACATTGGAATTAAATTTTTAAACCAACTAATTTTTAAAGTTTGCTCTCTGTCTAAGAGAAGTACATACCACTTCATGGTGTGAGAGTTTTGGTGCTGTACTCTGAGATTAAAGACAATAAAGACAAGCTTGCTATATATGGTTTTGTAGATAAACTATCTTAGAAGAGAATGGCCATAAACAGTTTATTGAAAGTGTAAATGATTTCCATTCTGGGAAGAGGATGCAACACATAATTCGGAGTTGATACCTTTTATCATTATTACTATGGGTTATTTACTACAGAAACAAGTACCTGCGCTATCTTTAATGAATGTTAAGCATATTTCAGCGTTTTTATAGCACTTACCGAGTATAAGTATTCCAAATGTACCCATGGTTACCACTTAGATATATATTCTAAGTAATTTCTCTGTAGCATAAGTGGCTACAAGGTTTAATGTTTTATAAGAGTGCTTACATTAATTTAGTTTTGTAAATCTTTATTACGGCTCCGTTAAGATTCAACGTAGCTGAAAATATCAATTTTTCAAAATTTACCGGCTACAACCATGACACAATACAACCAAATGTTGTTTGATATATATTTTGGTGTGGAGATATAACAGTGAGCAAGTTTCATCGAATTTGGTGACCTTGCGTGCCAAAAACGTTTAAGTGGTTACAGAATATTTCTCTTAATGCTTTGAGGTCTGCTGGATTCATGTTTATTTATAAAATATATCTCTTTTAAAAATATTACATCTGCAATATTATTACCAAATGTCAAGTAACCGTTAATCAAGTAAATAAATGTATCTGTCCAGGAAAAAAATTTCAGTAAAGTGAATGGAATTCTTGACTTATGCTATAAAGTTATAGAGTATTAAAAATCCGCTTAATAAATGAAGCATGAGCATGAGAAAACTAAGCTCAATTAGTAAGTTAACAAGAATTAAAAAATTAATCACATGTGAAGAAAATCATTGTATTATAACCTTACCACACCCTAGACTTAGATGTTGAAGATATGTAGCACTTGCTAAAGGGTAATAAAATTCATAAGATAAAAATTCAGGATTATAAAGATAGAGGTTCAATACTGATGGATTACACAGATTTCATTTCTGCTTTCAAATCAAGCTGGGTCAGAAAGCTTATTTACTCAGTTGCAAATTGGGTAAAACTGCTTATAGGCTGAACTTAAAAACAAACAAACAAAAACAGACAGACAGACAAACATTAAAAAACTTTAAATATGGGGCTCTTATCTCTGATCACATTTTAAATTTGTGTAAAAGATTGCTAAAAAATTTTTAAAAAAGAGTCCTGCTTAATTAAATAATACTTATTAATGTAATCCAAGAAAATGACAGATTTGTGTCTTTAATTTGAACACATATGGAAACAACCGCACATGACGATAAAATAAGAATCATTATTCTTGAAAAAGCTACTTTGATGAAGGCTTTGATATTAAAATGATCTCATCAACATTGATGATAATTTCTTAAGCCTTGATAAAAAATAAAGGGAAAAAACTTTTGGTAATATACCTAGGGAAATGTATTAAAAAGGCTGGAAATACAAGCATCAAAGAATTATAAAAAAATTTAAAGCCGATTCGACCAATTATTCCAAATACCATTTATGCATATTATACAAATAATAACAGTTGTAATCATTTTTTTGTATAAGTTCAAAGAAGGATTCAATCAATTCTCTTTCAATGAATGAGGGAAACGTTCATTTTTTCTTCAGGGAGGCGGATAGGATTAAAGTATTTGATCTCCTCTTTAAAATAAGTCAGTAACTAAAATTTCCTATGGTATAATTTCAAATACTAGACAAATAAATATCGACTTAATACTCTTTTTTTAGGAAGTGAAATGTGAATCAAGCTTTATACCCATTCTATATAATAATAGTAAATGTTATCCGTTGTTCATTTTGTACCTTAAGATGCTCATGTAAGTAGATGAATCGTTTTCAGATAATTTCACTTTCATTTTTAAAAGTGCAATGTTACAAATATTTTCTTGCGTATAGAACTAAGATATTCAAATAGGAAACTCTATTGTTAAATACAACATATTTTTTTCATTTAAGGTGTCAATGATTGTTTTTGTGAAAGAAAGTAAACCAGGGTCTTTTGCCACAAACGTCCATTTGAGTAGTTTACACCGAAATTACTAAATATTTCTTAGTGGTATATTCCTTCTAGTTTCCCCCTCAAAATTCGGACTGTAGAATGAATATTGTGATAACAGTAACTTTTAAATGCCTTTTGAATATTTATGAAAACTTTAAATTTTGTGTAATTAAAATTTGGGTGGAAGTAAGTTGATTTTACTCATTTGTAAAATTATGATTGTTTGTTTGTTGTTTAACGTCCCTCTAGAGAATTTTTCACTCATATGAAGACATCACCATTTGCCGGTGGAGGGCTTCAAATTTTTATCTATACTCGGCACTCAGGGCCATTGAGCAGTGAGGGATCTTTTTCGTACCAGCACCTACTGCGACACGAGACCTCGGTTTACACAGTCTCATCCGAAGGACCGGTCTCCACGTCCCGCAGTGGGATTCGAACCCCCGACGTAAGGATCAACTCCGTACAATGCGACTCTAGAGCAAACGCTCTAATCACTGCGCCACGCGGGCGACTGCAAAATTATGAATAATACTGCAGAAGACTCAACACTCTCTTTATTGCGCTAAAGCCATATTTCCTCACATTTTCCTTCTTATCATCATTCTTGCCGTTTTCAAAGCCTTGTTGGCTTTTGTGAACTGGAACCAGTTCATGTATTGGGCTCCAGATTTCTCTGTTTTCGAAAAGATTCCATTGAGGTTGGAATGCAGACAACTTTTGTACCACCAGGCTCCGCTCCAAGATTTCGCACAATGAGAGTCAGACTCATCATTGTCAACATCTTTAGTGCTGAAATATGCTCCGTTGTGATATTTCAAACCGTCCCCTGTAATGAAAGGGAATAAAATAATGTACATACATCAGAAAAATTACGTTTCGTTCTCAGAGGTGTAGATTGAAATGAAGGTATAGTGCTCAAATAATGTAATCCAATAATAATTTAAATTTTGAATTTGACATACAAATTCAATCTGGTTTCAATGTCAGGAAAAGCATGAAAGACATGAAGAAATACCTATTCCCACTTCTAATAAGTATTATTATTGTGTACAGAAATAGAAGTACCGATATTTCCAATGTACCCTTCTACCGAAAGCTTGTACTTTTTAGCCTCGCTTCCAACGACGAAGTTGTAAAATTTACCATGACCACGATCTCCTGAGAACTTCTGAAGATCCACTCGGAGAACCTGGTTACCGTGCTGGGTCAGAGCATGGAGATTATCATTTCCTTAAGAAGAACGCCTTTTATCTGAACAAGTTTCAGCTAACCACTACACAAAATACACTAAAACTATAAAATATACTTTTCTCTAAAGCAATTCTATTGCAATGATTGAGAATTTCCATAATTTTTCCATCCCACCTTCTATTTTTCACTAATTCTGGTCAAATTTATTCTGGCTCTGAAAACAAAAAACTCAGCAACTTCTGAATAATTGTTTATAAGCTTAACCATTGTTACTGTACTGTCCTCTAGAACAATGTTTTTAAGGCTTCTATTATATATTGATTCATTGTTTCTGAAAAAGTTCAAAAAGACAAAAACCCGAACTTTAGGCAGAAAACAGACAAAATATGACCAGAAAAGACCTTATGGTTTTTGTCTAAACTTCTCTTTTAAAATAGCCAACTGTTCTAAATTTCTATTTATGTCACATTTTTCAAAGTGTATCACCAATCTTATCAATTATATGATATAATAAGGACTCAATGCGTTTTAAAGTTGAATTTAAAAAAAAATGACTTAACTCTGTGTGTGAACATGTAACATGTTGAATAGTATGATCTCTATTCGTAATAGATTTCATTACTTTGAAATAGTTACACGTAGTTCAATTGATAAATTGAAACTCTTTTAGAAAGAACACGAGAGAGAGAGAGAGAGAGAGAGAGAGAGAGAGAGTTACCTATCCAATATTCTTTAGATGGATTACCAAAACCAGCTTTGTAGTCATTCCATTTCCGGTCAAAGGTAGTGTTTCCGTCATAACGATTTTGGATAACCTAAAATTGCATATGTTGATCAGGTTAGTTGTCCTATTTTGTTTTAGAGTTTGGGATTTGGGTGAGGAATAAAATATATCAAACCCATTTTACCTTATTAAATATAATGAATTTCTCACCTAAGACACAATTGGTTGAACACCACAAGACGGAAAAATATCTTCATATGATAATGATGTATTGATGATGATTACATAAAAAAATATCTTTTGACTAATAACTACCTCTTTGATTACTAATAAGTATTAATTAAGATAATCAGGTTACCGTCCATCCCCCTCCCTCGGTGACCATGTCACAGTAAGCTTTGGTTGATGATCTGAGGTCAGGGTAAATCGTGTATACACCACTTTTCAACTTTGTTTTCGAGAATTTCAAAATGATGGAGCAATCTCTTGGTCTATAAATATCTGGGTAATAAAATGAATATTTGTTAATTGAGGATGCAATGAATTTAATTCAGTGGAGCAATATCGATTGTCGGAGACATCTAGAAAGTTAGATAAAGGTTTGGTAGAAAGGGATTAATATTTGTTTAAATGATAAAACCATAGCCAGCTGTTTATAGGAAAGAGGAATAGAAACATATATAGGAGAATAAATCAAAACTGGTGAGTAGTAAATATTTCTACGATTTTCATACCAAAATTAGGCATATCATAAATTGATCAATTACATATGAAAAAAACCGAGCATTAAAAGAGTTTTTAGGATATTTTATTTATTTATTTATTTTTAAAATACTGGACTTTGACATGAATGGATTTTTCCATGAATTCTGTGATATCTAGGAAGAACTTTTTTGATATAAATTAGTTTAGTTACTTTTTACAGGGTTGTTTTCGCCTAGTTTATCTCACCCATCAACAACCTTTTACACTTATAAACTCCCCCCACCCCTTAAATTCACCCAGAATTTCAAAGAAAGATAACTGTCTCCATTGATTTCACCCCGTTTCGAATTCGCTCACTGACGTCGAGATCGAAAATTTCCCTTTATGCAGTAGTTTCAATACTTGAATAGACAAGTCCTTTGTTTAGGATATACTGCTTGTGAACATCTAGAATGACAGGTCCGCTTATGGAGGCCTGTGCCTTAACTTGCTTCCAGTCGGTATTCTTCAAGTAATCACCAACTTTTCCTGAAATATTTCATTGAAAAACTCGACAATTATAAGACTCTGTTTTTTGTTTTGTTTTTATTATTACCTAATATTTATTCATGTGTAAATAGAATAAGTACTTCTAGAATGAGTACTTATACGTAAAATAATGTTTGATATCATTGATAACTTGTTGCTTAATCATTCTGAATCATTGTATATATACATTTACATACTTTATTGTAATTAGTGATCATTGTGATTTTAAAAAGTCTTGCCTTTAAATAAGTTCAATAAATATAAAAATACCCTTTAGAAAGTCTATCCCACAGGTTCTCATAATGAACAATTCACAGAAATTGCTATAAATTTATCAAATAAAAGTGTTTTCTTTCAGCTTATGTATATCAGAACTGTAAAAAATAAACATATCATATAGAAAAAATACCAGACTCCCTCAATAAGGGTAAAGAAATGACATTTCTGCTTATGAATTTATATAATTGCTCATTTCTTAAGACAAAATATTAGAAGATATCTCTACATATTCGAAAACAATGCATGTTTTATTCAGGTATTTAATAAGACGATTACTTCTTTCATAATATAGAAAAACTCTGTGTTCTCCAGCCCCGACAACAGGAAATAAAAATCTGTCGGTTTACTTCAATTTTATCTAGATCGTGAACCAGGGACTTGCTTTTGTCAACATGATTTTTATTATACTGTAAACCAACTAGAATTCGCGTCAACTTTTATTCGCGACTCATCAGTTTGAAATCAAACATTCTCTACAAATACAAACCAAAATAAATGGTTCGCGGCGATTAATATTCGCGAGTTAAAGTAGGTCGTGAAACTCGCGAATATTTCTTGCACGCAAATTAAAATTTGTTTTACAGTATGTTTTTTCTTACAGTCCCCTTAAAGGCTTTGATTATAAATATTGCTATCTTATGCATCTCCAAATTAAAATAAAACAACAAAGGTTAAAACTTTTCTTAAAATTGCAGTATTCTTACCTTTTATGTAAACGTGTGGCTGTCTAGCAGTTGCAGAATTTAAAACGAATAACGAATGTAGAACCATTAATAACAAAACCATTACGTCTGTATTCTTCTAGAATTAAAGGTTGAATTCAATTCAAACAATACTTGTTCAATGACAAATTTCTCAATAATCAACATTTTTGATTCATAGAAACGTGTATTACCTTCTGAAAGCAAAGTAGCAAATGGCTAAACTCTTCTAAAAAATACTGCAATATGTTTTCATTATTAAAACAATTAAACAAGATTTACGGGTCGTTAATACTTATAAAAGCTTACATTTTAAATCATATGGACATCAATTATACAAATTGTATTGGTTTACACATAAAACACCATGTTTTTCTTATCCAGTCTGATTTTCCAGCAAACAAGTACTGTAACATATTGCGATAAGAAGAAAGGTGCTTCATTTCATACAATTTATACCAGAAAGAGAAACTAGTAATTTCACTGTTCGTATATATTAATTTGTTGAAGAAAGCCCCTAACATTTTTTTTTACATAGGACACGTAAAATTTGTAGAATCAATGTTTCTGATTAAAGTTTGTATCAAATGATTCTTACAGAACAGTAAGGTATCGTTTTCCTTTGTGTTTTTTGTCTTTTGTCCATTTGTACATCTGTTTTCCAAAAAAAAAAAAAACTCCGAACCTGTAATTTAACTTAATTTATGTAGTTGAATTTTGAGAGGTAGGACTTTGATAAGTAGTATACAAATATTACATGATCTTGACCACAAGACACTGTACTATGATATACATTTTACCATACAAACTGAAAATTAATGCGTTCCGTAAGATATATAAAAATAAATCGGAATAGGTATACCGCAAAGTTGTGGGCTGACATGAATAAAGCAAAGTTATGAATCTAACCGATTGTTAAATTAAACATATATCAAGAAATGATTATCTTATAATGATAACTTACGCTTGAGGAATCCTACTTCTATTTAACTGTCAAATTTTATGATAAATACTATTCTTTCACAGTCTATCTGTGAATATTTTTGCATGGAATTCAATGCTTGTGTGCAAATAATAAAAATAAACTCACACTTTAATGATGATATATCAAGTGACACATTCATTCTTTGGAAGACTGTATTTTATTTATGAAGCATTAAATAAAGATAATTAACTATATTTATAAGCTTAGCAAAATATTGGCAAATCGTATATTATGATTCGTTTATAAGATATTTAGACGTTCATGCTCTCGTCATTTTTTTTATTATCTGCCAACACGTCAGATGTCAAAAGTAAAGTTATACAATTATCACAATCTTCCGCACATGTAACTGTACTTAGATAAACAAGTAACCAGCTATTAGATTCGGTGAAGTCTTTTTTTGCATTCGAAAATTATAATACACAGGTTTACAGAGTGATTCAAGAGCCATGACTGATTTTTACATAGAATATAGTACAAAATTGCCTTTCACATAAATGAAATCATCTATTGTCCATTTTTCTTTCGTTCTATTTCACTTATCTGGTAAACAAGAAAAGCTTCATATTAGACTTCCCTACTTTAATGTATTTCAATTCATTTTCTTGGGATATGATATACTTTGCAAACATTTGTGAAGAATATAAATTTTTCACACTGTTTTATAGCATAAATGAAATGTTGAGGAGATCACAAATGAATTTTTTTTTTTTATTGTGAAATGTTCAATTAACAAATTTATCATGTCCATTTGAATAAATACGTATTCGTTATTCAAAATAAAAACACTTTATTGATATATGATGGATTTCTGTTCAGAAAAAGCAGCGTAAGCGTCACATAGTATTTGTGAGTTCCTTGAGGTCAATAAATAAAATAGTATAAGATTAGTCAACTGACAATGATCTACTAACAAACATTGTGTTTCAATTTTGTGTGTATAATTCTTTCAATATCCATATTTGCTCTGCTCCCAAATTGTATTGTTTAAATGGGCTTTTGAAATTGATTACTATTCTTTATCTTCATATTTCATAAATGAAAACAACACAGCTGCTGCGTTAGATAACTTTAATTGTTCATTGTTAAAGAAAAAAAAAGGCTTTTGAAATAATTACATTGCAAATAAAGGTTTACTCTCAGTGAAAAAAAAACCAAACACATAACATTTAACATTTAAAAACAAGATTATCATTCAATATCAATTTAATAAATGAATTATTCAGTTTCTATTAGTTTTCATGCATCAAATTATATACCAGAAATACAATATTCTACACTGAGGTTTCAAACTGGCCTTCAAATTAATTCAAAGAGGCACTTATGATTTTATCATTTTTATTAAAACGGGGTATAGTGTGTAAAAGCTGGCAATAGTTTACAAAAGAAATATTAAATACGTAGTATTTTTGCAATGTTACATAAACTTAAGGTAATCTATGAGAGTAGTTTAAAAATACTGATATGTTCGATAGAACAAAGAACCATAAAACGCACAAAAACCGGTTTTCTGAATTATTTGATGACACTTGAAAGGAGAAATCGTTTCATTTAATTCATAATTTAATTGTGACCTTCTGATTCATCTGATGATAGATGAGGTATAGCGTAACGATGAATTACGTTTCATGTTTTACATGTAAGGAGAGTTAAAAACCATACAAGCGTGGTCAGAGAGTTGCACAACAGTGTTTCCATACATCGGCATATCGTTTGGCGCTGCATTTGTTGTTGCAAGCCATTAATCCATCGTTTAAAAGGTTAAATAATGGATCTGTTTTTATTGTAATAACACATTTAATGCTTACTTCTATCACTGAACAATGCCTTCGTGATTTTTATTTACCGAGAAGAAGACATCCAGGAAACACGTGCACAGATTTTTGTAGCAGTGTAAAGATAGGTAAGTGTGATTTCCCCCCGACCTTTCATTGATAGAATTTCCTGAAAAGTACGTTTTTTATTTTATTCTTTTTATACGAACTGATGTTTAAATAATTTATTTCAAAATTTGGAATTAATGCCCACTGTAAGCGATTTTAAACAAAATGCTGTGAAGCAGACGACAAACCTGTATGAATCAATAGGTATTTTAAGGATCACCGGTGTACATGTCCTCGGTCCTATAAGGTTAGAAGTTCACGTATAGTCAGTTTCTAATACGTTGGAAATATTTTTACCTTAGTCAGGGTCATTTAAAACTGGGGGAATCCGCATTATAATGGAAATTCCGCTTTATAAAAATAAATCTGGGAATTTAATAAAAATAGAAAAATCTAATGAAATAAACTCAAAACATACAAGTATTTTAGGGCTTTTTAATAACGTTTTTGTATTTTACAGCTGTTTTGTAAAGAAAATGGATCAATTATTCTTTTTGCTTATTGTCACGAGTATAGCAGTTTTTGTCAAAGCCAGTTTAGAAACAAATATGAACATAACATGTAAGTACAAGCAAAGTCACAACTCTCATTTTATTAATAAAGAATTTATTCTGTACAATGGAAAATTATTTGATCGAGTTTTTATTTGTGTTAAGATAGAAAACATTTTTAATTTCATCATTTTTCATTTCATTATCTGGTTCAAAATATTATAGATTGATATTTATGATGAAAACTAAGCAGAATATTTTGATCTCAAACCTTAAAAAAATGTCTAATTTTGATTATTTCAGATGTTTTCCCTGATAACACGTGTTATTTGTCATCGAAACCAAGACATATCAACACTTCTCTATTATTCATTTTCGAGTACGAAGGGAAGCAAATCCCTAATGATTGCCGAGAGGTGGCGCTTCACAATGCAGACGAAACTTTGGATATGTTTAAGTTTTGCATTACTCCTGTTTCTTTCATCGACCCAAACTGCAGCATTACTGTTGAATTTAAATACAATGAACGGGGCATCGAAAATATCATAGTAAGATCCCTCGTTTTTACTGTTCAATAATGGAATTTTTGGGCCAAATGACGTTTAAAATGAGTAACAAGCGTTATTTTGATGAATAGATATTAGTTACAATTATCATTTCAAACATAATGTTTAGTTATCATTGAAGGAATCTAATCATTTATTATTATGAAGGACTGAAGTAAAATTTGATCATTGAATTAACAATATCCTTTCCAGATCTTCAACTGCAATACAACAGCAAATGATACGTTTTGTACAAGTGAAGAAACGGAACTTGGCATCAATATAAAACCAGTAACTGGGTTTAAAAATGCCAATTTCACATTCATTATTCAAAATATAGCATCTACAAAATGTAAGTTAGTTTTCCATTTTAAAAAAAATTTCAAATATTTATATAAATTCTTGATTTTGCTTTACCATCGCTATCAGCAATAAAGTAAGAAATAAACATTTAATGATGTCAAAGGATTATATTTCATAATGAAATAGATTTCTTTTTTGTTTTGCAGTTTCATATCAAGGTAACAAATTATTATTAATAAACGAATTTCATTGTAATAAAGTACTAAAAAGATAATTATAAAAAATATTCATGGATACATATGTACATTTAAAAAAGATATAATTTTAAAACATTTATATGGATATAAATATGGGATGATCACGTGATGAAATCTCTACGAGGGTTGTTCGATAAATTCGTAGACGATCGCGATATATTTAGATTGCGTAATAGTACCCTTTCAATATTCTATCAATGAAATCGTTAGGAAAACTGTAAACAATATTTACAATATGAATAAAATGATTGAGATAAAAACTAAATAAAATATCATTTAATTCTATGTTATGACTCCTAGCGGCGCAGTACGTAAAATGTACTACAGTAACTTTAAAATTTAAATACTCAAATTGATAAGGCAATAGATTTTTTATTATGACACTAAATATATTGCCACTCAGGTATTATCTTCAATGACGAAGTGATGTCATATAGTCAAATTTTGATGTCGTTCGGATGCCTGTTTATAAAGAAACAGGTGATTCTAAAAGCCTTATCAAAATGACTAAACGGAATATTGACAATCAATACAATGTCGGGAACAACGGGCTGCTATCAAAATCTGTTTCTAGCTAGGGATGACAATACAAGAACCTATCCAGATGATGGACATGGCTGGGGACGCCTATCATGTTTTCCTGGCGGTAGCTTACAAGTGGCATAAACGATTTAGGGAAGGAAGAGAATCCGTAGAAGATGATGAAAGACCTCAGGAAATTGACGCTACCGTATTGGCGTCATACGCGAAGCAGTAAATGATGAAAGAACAAGCATTCTGAGAGTATTGCATTAGCAATACTAGTCCCCTACCGGCAAGTGTAATCTGGTTCCGTTCCCGTTAAAAATTGAAAATGCCATAATTCCGTCAAAAATTAATGAAGCGGGACGAAATGCAAACTTGATCTATAACTAATCAAGTTAAAGCCACATACCAAAAATCAGCTCAATATCTACAAGCGTTTAGAAGAAAATTGCGGAAAACCCGTAAAAATTGAAAAGGCCGTAATTCCGTCAAAAATCAATGAAGCGGAACGAAATGCAAACTTGATCTGTAACTCATCAAGATACACTTACATACCAAAAATCAGCTCAATATCTGCAAGCGTTTAGGAAAAAAGTGCGGAAAACCAAGTGGGACAGACTGACAGACAGACAGAGGGACAGACAGACAGACAGACGGACAGACAGACAGACAGACGGACGGACAGACGGACGGACAGACTCAGAGGAAACCTATAGTCCCCTCCGGTTTCACCGGTAGGGGACTAATAACAATAAAAGACTTACAGTTAGTAAATTGCTCAATTTTAGCTGTACATACAATTGATTTTTACAAGAAAACATCAACATGGAAAGAGTATGCGCTATTAAAACTCGGGATAAAAGCAGGTTTTACTACATATACCAAGAATAAGTTTAAAACATCCTAAATGTATTTACCTAGAAGGTGTGTACTTTGAAAAAGAGTAAAAAATAATTGACGTCAACTTGGACGTTATTGAAAGTGATTTTACTGCGCCGCTTATCGATGCTATGCGTTTCTATATTTGGTGATGTATTTCTTTAATTTTTGCATTTTTTTTGAATTTTATCTTACCTAATATATTGACATTAAATATAAATATCTGTACCTAAAGACTGTAAAATAGAAAAAATTGTCTACGAATTTATCGCACAACCCTCGTATATCCCGATAAATGTTTAATGATGATACCCTGTTACTTAAGTGACTGCTTTCCAACAAACTTTTGCGTATTATGATTTAAATCTATGAAATGATCAACAGTTTAAATTGAATGTGTTGAACTAGTCGACTACTTATGACGCCACTGTGAAATAATGATCAATCCTCTATGTCATAACATTTCATTTGTAGTGATGTGACGTTCTTATATTCATACAGTGATAGATACGGATTGCTCATCATATAGCGTAATATAAAATAAAACCTTTGCAAATTTATATATCAGTACAAAAATTTACAAAATTTTTCTTCTTATCATATGTGATATACACAGGAAATGAATGGAAATCTAAAAAGAAATATATTATAGGGTTATTGAACTTATATTGGTGAATATTGGCACGAACCGGCAATTTAAGTACACGAGCTTGCGAATGCATTTGTACAGCCAACGAGTGCCAATATCCACCAATGTAAGTTCAATAACTCCTTTACTCTATAGTGAAAACTATAACTCAATAAATCCTTTATTATATAGTGAAAACATCTCCCATTGATGTAGGTTAATTATTTCAATTAAATGACTCCAATTAATAAGAATTTCTCAGTTTCGGTATTTGAATTAACGTCAGTCCTTTAAGTGTCATCATTCCAATGACCCTACCAAGCGTTGTGATTTAGAATGTTTCAGGAATGCCCATTTACGTAAGATAAATTCAGCGTTCAATAAAAAGCCAAGTTACTGAAAAAAAATCTCTAGAGTTTTATGAGTTTTTTTTTATTATAAACTATTCATTATGTGTATGATAATTTGTATTATAAGAGCAGTAAGGACAGTACATATAAATGGCTGATACTTGCACTTTTTTCGTTCAATGAATCCTTTAAAATCATCTTGATAACAAAAAAACCAAATCACAGCCACGCAGAGCATCCTATAGCGATAGTAATCTTCGCCCAAGCCGGACACGTTTACTTTTAAAAAATTACTTAACTGCATCGAGTTTTATGTATTTTGGATAGGATGGAGATATGCATTTATAAAGTAGCATACAATTTACAAGAATACTAAAATCAGAGCAATATCATTCCAATTTGCTCAGTTTTTAATTATTCTTTATTATTTACATGTAACTTGAACAACTGAGTTGTAATTAACCTACATGTATATCCGAGAAATAATTTACCTTTAATATTGAAAATTAATATGATTCAACCTATTACAATGCGAAAGAAATATGCAAAATCTGCTGCTCCTTTGTAGGAGGGTGCTCCTCTGGTCTTGCCCATAAGCTTGTACACTAACACACCCACAGACAATGTCACACATACGCACATTGGTGATGTTATATCCCTTTCGCAACGTAGGAAAATGAACGATTCATCCCAATTCATAATATAAAAATAACACGTATAATACTAAGATTTTGCTTTTAATCTACGTACAATACTTATAGATTAATGATTTGTGTATTATAGGGATTTTTATTGCTATTTTGCAGCTGTTACAGACGTTGGAATGTTTGCTGGGATCGTTGTCGGTTGTATCATTGCTTTTCTTATCGTTGTCGTTGCATGCTATGTTTATATTAGAGGAAGAAATTCAAATGGTCCTTATCACCAAGCCAAATCATAGACATTACTATACATCGAATAATACGTGTATACATAAAAGACTCACCAGTAGCAATTGCTGTTCTGTGGCGGTGTCACGTTCCCTGAATGAACAACCATCGAAGATACTCGCTTCAAAAATGTACACCTTTTTATTATATTTTTTTCAAATTTGTAGAATTGTTTACATTTGTGAAATAGTAGCGTATGTTATTGCGGAGCAATTTGTTTTGTCAGATGACATTTATTTTCTTGCCAATTTGATTACATGTAGAAATTTGAAGAATAAATAGTTCTAATGACTTTATTATCCAAATTCAAATAGTATATACTATAAACACTGAAGAAATTGTAAACATACATGTTTTGCAATGAATGTGCATATACCTTTAAAAAATATTTTAAAATCTTGCCTTAAGAAGTTTGGCCATTTTAGGTACAGCTGAAGTTCCTTGTACTGCGGCTGTATACTAGACAGTATAATGTCTTTAAATATTAAAAACATTATAGTGAATCTCCCTAAATCACTTAAGTACACGCAGTAAACTACACGAAAAGAAGTCAGTGGTACTCAGCTGTAGTGAGGAAATTGAAATAAAGATACTATTCATTGTCAGTGAACATTATATATTGAACAATAAAAAGGCTTGAAAACCGACAATAGCTTTATAACAGTTTTCCCTTCACATAAACCTTTGAAAATGAGTTTATTTCTCCGCTTTGTAAATAATAATGGCCCGGCAAGAATTTGTGGGTTCCCTATCGTTATCACTGTTCTGTCTTTCTGTCTGTCTGTCAGTCTGTCTGTCCGTTCTGTTTGTTCTTTATAACTTTGGAGTGTTGAACATTAAGAATAGGTTATTGTGACCTTTATTTAAAATGATATGGCTAAATATGGAAAAATTCTGTCCGACCCATTACTGGAAAACTATATATTAGAGTAATCAAACTAGGTCAATTGTTTCATCTTAGACAAAAGGTGTGTCGCATCCTACTTAAAGTTCACTGGGACCTTTAATTAAGGTAAAATTAAAAAAAAAAAAATGTTTTTAAGTTACACAATGAGAACTGAGGGTATTGCAGTAACCATATTAAAAAATGTCAAATCAAGAAAATACACGTTTTCATTATTTACTGTACAGCAATATAATTTATAACAAAACTAATTTTCTTTTGTGTCAATAACAAGAGAAATTCCACTTGTCCAATGGATGTAATCATCAAACAGTGGTGTTTAAAGGAACATTTTGATAAGAGACGGATTTCAGTCTATCAAATTAGAAATTAATGAGTTTAGTGCAAGAATATTTATGAAAGAAGAAGATCATCACTGATCATAATCTCTTTGGAATTTGGCAGAAGAATCTAGCCTCTTATTATCAACTGATAACATATGTCAATTGAATAGTTCTTATTGGGTAGCCACTATTTTTACTTTCAAAATTAATTTGACATAAAGTTTTAAAATTGATTTGATATTGTATAATATAATATTTTTATTTTAATTATTATATCTCGACAACAAATTGCAGAGTGTAATCTCTCACAAAGTTGACAGTTTCACTGTCTAAAAATAAACATAATGATTAGTACATGTATGTTTATGTTTCATCAGACTGTAACATTGTTCATAATTCATAAAAACGTACAATAAACAAAGCTGCAGATGAACATTTATAAAACTCTAACACAATCAGTTGAGAAATATATGATGTATTAATTGTTTTGATCGTTTGTTTGTTTGTTTAACCGACCTTTCAAGAATTTTTCACCACCTCATGCCGATGGAGGGCTGCAATTTTTAGACCTAAACTTGGCACTCAGGGCCATTGAGCAACGAGGGATCTTTTTCATGCCAGCAACTACTGTCACACGGGACCTCGGTTTATACTGTCTCATTCGAAGAATCGGTCTCCACGTTCCGCAGTGGGATTCGAACCCGCGAAGTAATATCAACTCCTTACTCCTCGACTCTAAGGCAAACTCTTTAAATACTGCGCCATTGTACTATTTGTACATCAAAAATTAGGAATAGAAGTTCATTTAAATCTTTGTTCTTATGTGGATGACACGATTTTCTTCTTTGCACTCTAATCTGCTTGTGATAATTGAACAATATTTGACGGGCGTAGCCCTGCAATTTATTAGTTTGAAGTTAAAGTCAGGCCTAGGAGATGTTTGAGCTCACTTGTATTTCATAAAATGCCCACATCCCTCTAGTTGAAATATATTTTTAAAATGCAATTTATAAATGATATATCTTGGCATGTATTTAGTAGAAATGTAAAGAAAAATGTAAGAAACTATTATTTATACTGGGAATTACAAAAGGCAAAGATATGTTAAAAAGTACATAACTCCTCAAAAGTGAACAGATTTATAGAAATATGGCCAATGTATACCCGGTATTATCTAGATACTCAGATTTGTACTAGTTAAATATAAATATGCCATGTACATATTGTACTGTCAACGCATTTGGCACACCTTACAACCGACTTTGTAATATGTCCCTGGAAAATGTGCATTTGGCATTAACATTTTCTCACTGACAGATTTCAGGGTTGAATTGGCAAATGAAATCAGGTTTGATTTTGTGGCAGAATTTCTTTCTTTCTGTAAGTCCATATGTTTTTTTTTTTTTAAAACGACTCCATTTTAAGAGTTAATTTAATCTTAAATATCCTAAATAGTTACACAGGTTAATTTGTATTTGCAATAAAATAACATAAATTGTCGGCCTTATCTGAACAAATTCTGATGATACTAATTAATTCTGTTATATTCACATGGTATTTTTTTAATTAAAAAGAACACAAGCACCATATTAATCTGCACATGCTAAATGGTGATGCGAATGATTTTCTGAGCTGATTTGATAAAATTAAGAGAACATAAAAAATGGAAGGAATTTTATGGAGCAATACTAAAGGCATTCAGGGAACACATTTTCCTTTAGGAAACTATCTTAAGCCATATCCTAAGAAAGTATATGTACATATGTTATTGTCTGTTTTGTTGTTTCTGGGTTTATCCCATGACTCCTTTCATATTATTGTAACACAAAATATAAACAGAAGTTGTATCATCCAAAAGAATAGTCTCACCTTGAACATCTCTTTCATTCAAAGATAAGGTCTTGAAGTTAAGGCTTGTGAATGTCTTCGTAGATTGATTTTATGTCTGTCTGGTTTAAAACCTTTTTCCACCCAAAAGATAGCATTGTATACCCAGTTCAAGTAATATCTAGCATGTGAGTTAAATCCTTTTTATTTTGCAGGGCAGCTTGACCAATTACCTTTGAAAATGAGCCCTTCTTTGTCAAAAAACTGTAGTCCTGCTATATCTATTGATTAGTAACATTAAACTAAATGTATAACAGAGAGAAAGATTTACGAACTTATAAATGCCTTAGACATTAAAGAAAGAATGAATTACCTTGATGTGTGCATAGATATCTTCGGATTATTTTATATAGGTATTAGCGCATTGTGTCCTTTCATATTAATAGTAATGATATAATATCAAAAATATTAACTTTGTATTACACATGTAAAGAAGTTCAGTATGAGGCAACACTAAGCAAAATTAAAATCACATCAGATCCGTTCATCCACTCTCTGGGTGCCAATTTTTTTTTATACCAAAGTCTTAATTTAAAGGGCACATTACATACAAAGGGAAAAGGCACTTAACCGATACGATCTGATTATTTTATCAAGTGTATGTAAAGGATGGGTACTTGTTTGCTCATGTCCCCGATCACAACAAGACAAAACGAAAGTTGTGAATGAGGGAAGTAAAACGTTCCTTCAGTTTTAGATTATGTCTGAAATTTCGGCTACAAATTGGCTTGTCATTGCAGCAATAGATTTTGGAACTACGTATAGTGGTTATGCTTTTTCCTTTCGTGATACTGCGCGGGACTTTCACACTTCGCAGAACTGGTATTCTGGAACGTCAAATCTTCTGTCACAGAAAACTCCCACATGTATTTTATTGAACCCTGATGAAACATTCCATTCTTTTGGATACGAGGCACAGGATGCTTATACAACACTGGCATCAGATGAGCAACATATGGATTATTTTTATTTCTATAATTTTAAAATGGATCTTTATTATACCAAGGTTTGTAAAATTAAAGGTCAGTCTATTTTTGCCTATCAGTATATGGTACATGTAAACTGTGTAAAGAATGTACAAAGAGGCACTGGCTCAAACATTAGTTGGAGTAATCTCTTTATTTTTTCTTTACTTTCAACATTTAAACGAAAAGAATAATAGGAAAAATACGTCCTTTTAACTTTTTTGTGATCCTAAAGAATATTAGAATAAAGAAACAAATAGACAAGTACTGCCTGTAATCATATTATCTTTTTATAATATACCATATTCTTTACACACTGAAAAAAATTGATGTAAGAGGAAGAAAGAGTTTCCTTTCTGTTCCAGAATTTGAACAGGAAAACTATGTTAAACGACATAAACGGAAAACAACTTACTGCAGTCAAAGTATTTGCTTTGTCGATCAAGTACTTGAAGGATCACTTTATGACCACTCTTTAAAAGAGCTTGCCTGACGCTTCAGAAAAGGATGTGAAATTTGTTCTAACTGTTCCCGCCATTTGGACGGACGCAGCCAAACTTTTTATGCGAGAAGCAGCAAAGGAGGTATGTAATTTGAGTAGATTTATAGACAGAAAATATCTATATCATTATCTAAAACTGTGTTTTTCTTAAAATTTATATTCCATTTTACTATTTCTTTCAGTTTTAATGCTGTAAAGTTTAAAAAAAATGCTATTAAGATTTTTGGCTAAAATGAGCCAAAGACTCAACTTGGGCACATTTCGGCTCAACTCATGTTTCTTCTTGAGCGAAGTTTGTTCTTTAGTTACGTTATATAGTTGTGTTATATCTGTTTGTTGTATGGCTATAAACTGTTTCCCATTCCCGTATACCCCACAGATGAATTAATGAAACTAGAGTAAGGTCATTTAAAATTTTCCTCTCTAGAACACCTAGTAAAAATATGAAAAAACGAATGCATTAATTTTTATTTTGCAAATCAAGATCTTCGTTTCAGGGTCGAGCCTCAGATTGGTTTGAAGATTTGCGTAAAAATGCATAGAAATAGAAAGAAAATGTTATGAAAATTATTCTCAACAACCTCAGACTAGAAATTGAAATAGAGCATAATGAAATGTAGATGCTCACTTAATTTAAGTAGTAAAGTTTACTCTTTTCCAAAGGCCATTAATCATGTACAATTTAAGTATCAGTAAATACAAAGAATGTTGAATTTGCTGGGTTTTTTTTTTTAATATACTCTAGGTTAGAAGAGGTTAAAATTCTTGAGTTTAGATTGAATTTGAGCCTAAATAAAGCTTGATTTTTTTGCCTTCATTTGCCAGTAAATGTAATGTTACTCAGGTAAGGATTTAAATTTTAGGCAGGCATTGCATCAGATCGTCTACTTCTTGCTCTTGAACCAGAGTGTGCATCAGTGTACTGCAAAGACATTGCTCCAGATAAACTGTCAAGTGGAAAATGTCTTAAAGTTAATGAAAGAAGAACGCAATATGTCGTAGCAGATATAGGAGGTAGGGTTTGTAATTAAGTGAAGCACCATTATTCTTTGCATTTTACTGTGCTAAATACATTTATTAGATGAGGTGGGAATGCATATTGATTAGCTTTCATTTGCCCTAGGTACAAAAAAAAAAAAAAGATTTCTTTTGTGATTTTTTATATATTACGATAAAAATTTGATTTAAAAATAATTTTATCATTATTTAATTTGAAATTAAAACGCTTTAATTTTGTTAAAACAACATGTTTGATAGGGAAAAAGTTGAAAAGCCTTGAACTGTGTTCAGAAAATCTTTTATGAAATGTGAATCTTTTTTTAAAAAAAAAAAAAACTTCTAAAAAGCACATTAAGGAAACTTTGACAATCTTACACTTTACAAGTAGAACATGATCAAATCATAGTTTTAAAGATTAACAAGACTCCATGAATGTTAGAAATCATATTGATTGTATGTTTGAATATAGGAGGAACAGCAGATTTTAGTGTCCATGAACTGGACATTGATGGATCCATCACAGAACTTCACAAAGCTAGCGGTGAAGCTTATGGAGGTACTTGTGTTGACAAGAAATACATTGAAATAATAGAATCCATTTACGGAGTTAAAATCGTTTGAGAGATTGGGGAGTCAAGAAATGGAAGATTATTTAGAATTTTTAAGAGATTTTGAGGTTAAAAAAAGAACGGTATCCAACAACTTAACGAAGAAATATAACATTCGTATTCCACTATCACTGAATGACTTTGCAAAAGAGTACAGAGTAGATTTACATAGAACAGAACGACTACCTATAAAAGGGGAAGTTGAAGTAATGCGAGATAAGATAAAAGTAAATGGACACTTTATGCTACAGCTTTTTGAAGATTCTATAAACGAAATAGCAAACCATCTCCAAAATTTGATGAAGGATTTTCCTGATATTTCCTGTATAATATTGGTAGGTGGATATTCAGAATGCAGTATCCTGCAAGAAAAGATAATATTGATGTTTTCAGACAAGAATATTATAATTCCTAATGAATGTGGTCTTGCAGTAGTAAAAGGAGCCGTCCTATATGGTCACAATCCATTCATCATTTCTTGCCGTGTGTTAAGATACACTTACGGTACAAATACAGACTTCAGATTCGAGAGTGGAAAACACGATGAAAAGAGAAAATACATAGATCAATACGGCATAGTTCGATGCCGTGGGACATTCGATCCCATTATTTCTGCTGGAAGTAAAGTGCTTGCAACTGGAAAGAGATGTACGTTAATTAGTGTGCCATTGGATAAGTACCAATCAACAATTGTTTCAGAAATTTACTTCTCGGAAAAAAGCGACGTACTTTATATCGATGAGGAGGATTGTAGATATTTAGGTAAAGTTGAAATTCCATTGCCTTTCCTTGGATTTAAACCCACTTTGGAAGAAGAATTTACATTTGGTATGACAGAATTAGTTTATACCGCAACAATCAAAGAAACACGACAAACTATGGTCAAACATTTCAATGCATTTGAGTTTACGTGATGTTGCTAGATGCTGAGGATATGTAAATTCTTCAATAAAACTCAAAATATCTAAACTTTGTTCGTTTTCAATACATGTGTACAAATCTATCTGATTTGTGTTGGTTTTCGTAAAATTATAAGCAGACTTTTTTCACTGTATTTTAATTAGTGTTTCAGGAAATCGGGATCAGAACGTTTCTGTTGCTCATCTTTGATCGCCGATTAATATACTTATTTTGAAGTGTACTAGTCGAGGCGAATTAATAATCAAATGTTGAATATCAAAGTAAAGACATCATAAAAGTTCCACTGACATCAGATCCAGGGGTAAAAAAAATCTTGACTATATGAGGTCGACTAATGTACTAGTTGACAGAACTAATGCCTCTGATTCTCGACTTAATAATTTTGACATTTGTACCACAAGGGCAAGGTTGCTTTAAGCTGAGACCTCCAAAAAAAATTTCCCAAAAAGCTCTCTAAAGGGACGAACAGTTTCTTTATGAGCAAAGCATTTAGGTATATCTAGACCAGAATAGTTGTCCTGCCATTAACATGGACATAAAATTCAACAATGTGACATATTTATTCACTTCTTTAATACTTTGGACATTAGAACAATTGAAAACTTGTTATTATATGCATTAGCTTATATCATTTTTTTTATTTTCGGATTTTTTGGTTTATAGAACAGCATTTTGCTCTTCCACATGTAAACTATTTAAGTATGATATATGTATTTGTATTAAATAATTACATGTTTAGTGCGTTATCAATTTTTTAAAAGCAAAGGTAACGGGAATATTGAAAACTCTTTATATTAGAAATTGACTTTTGAAATTGAGCTAAAGTTTTCTTTAAAATTAACTGTACAGGAGAATCAAGTAATTTTAAATTTGACTCGTATTCTTTAAGTGTTAACGATCTATGAGTAACAAATGATGGTTCCATTTGCATGTTCCTGATGATGAGCAAATAAATCATTGTTTTTCTAAATGTGTCAAATTTTAAAACTATCATAAATTCCTTTTAAATACATCAATAAGGTAAATTAAATATTTTAAGCAAATTATTTTAAAATAATTGATGAACTGAACTCAGAAAATCTGAGGCATATAATTAATTGATTTGTATCATAGCCTATAGTCAAAAACTTGGATTGCGGTATTTGTGCGATTGAGAATTATATGCTATACGCTGATTTGTACTGATATTTACATTTTTTGACATACCAAAGTTGTTTCACTAAATTCTTGCAATATCTTATATCGTTAATCGCGTGATATGATGATGACGCGATTAATATGTTGATGAAACTGATGCTCAGTTCCCATATATATAGACTTCAAAAATAATGAAGGATAAAAACAAAACAATGAATAATTGTCCTTTTATGAGCCACTCAGAACTACTTACGTACATTCGTGTAATACAAAAAAGTAATGTCGCATAAAAATGTCCTTTCCACGTCTAAGATAGGAGCTATAAATACTATTTGATGTGTAATAAAAAATAAGTACAACAAATAATCTGAAATCAAACCGACACACAAATATCCATGATGTGGTACAGTTCATGACAGTACTACGTACACATCAGTCTTACACTACAAAATCCAAGTTCGAAACGTTTCTTCCAATAAAGCAGTATTAAATTTACAATCCTGCAAACTAGTGATATGTATATTAGTATTTAATCATATGGACGGTGTTATTTTCAACTTTTCAGATGTAAAAAGGTAATGTTTTTGTCACATAATTATTTCCTTCGTAAGAAAGATGTCAAGCACCGGATGTACAACATGTGTTATAATGCCTACACAAGTAAGTAAATTACTGTTGTAATAGGGAAGACAATGGTGAAAAACTGACATGAAACATTGTAAATTCACTGCCCCTTGCTACAACTCTACAACACCTTACAAGACCGTCTAGTAGTATAACAACATTCGTTTACATGGCAACGTCAAAGTGTAATGTGTTTTGCAATAATAACATATTAAGTAAACGAACACAGTAGATCATTTCTAAAAAAAATTACAACTGGATGCTACTTTAAAGACCACTAATATTACTGTAATAAAATCTAAAATTCACAAGTCTGAGAATACTAGGCAATAATATTAAGCCCCCCCCCCCCCATGCATAACATTCTGATGAATACTTATATTACAATATCATTAATAAATACAAATATAGTGAAGTCTGTAGACAAATATTTCTGCTAAAAATAAATATTTGATTGAAATAAAAATCCTTGAACATCATACATTCTCATTATTACATCATCACATTTGAACATACGTACAATAAATTTCCAAAAAAAAAAAAAAAAAAAAAAAAGCAAACCGTTTGCTTGCCGCCATATGTTTACATCAGAAACACGTTAATCAGAATCTCGCACCCGGTTTTTAATCCACCCCCTGCTTGGAGACGGTGTATTTAAAAAAAAAATAATAAAATAAAAATAAAAAATAGGGCATTAGGGTGTCATGAGACCTGTTTGTAGCCAATCAATTTTCTTCAAATTTGTCTGAATCGGGATAGCATTAGTGTTATATTAATTGTTTTGTTTTATTTCTACATATTGGTACATGTATGACTAGTCTGAGGTAAATGTAACTAGACACCTCTGCTCTGCTAATTGCATACTTAACATAAATGTATGTTTTATTTAAGCCAAACTCAATTATTTTAAAAAGGTATAGATTCATCATTTTAATACATTCAGGGTTGGATCGATTGCGAAATATACTAATCACTACTGTTTCCCCAATATATTATTACTTGAGCAACTTAATCTCTTTCCCAAATGTGTTGGAACCGGTGTTTTGGAGCGAACCCCCCTCCCTTATAGTGAGGTTTGCCCGGAAGCCTCCTCCCTTCGAGTGAGCCTCTCCCATATAGGGTTATTTCTCACTCTAGAGCCATACTTCCCCCTCAGACCGATACTTCTTCCCAAAGGTTTCAAAAGATTGTAAGTACACAAGGGAGGAGTGCTCACTCTAGAGCCTTACTTCCCCCCACGTGGAAGTTAATTCCAGATCCATGTTTCCTTGAAGATGTCGTTTTTTAGAGTGACACCCCTGTCGGTTAATTCTAAATTTGTCAACTTATTGGATAGGAAAGGAGGATAGAAATTTTATGTTTTAAGTACTAGATTTAGTAGATTATACAAAAGAAGTGCTCAGGCTGTCTTATTAATTTCTGTTTTACATTATATTAGATACATGTACATGAGTATGATCTACATAACAAGGGATTGTATTTATATGTATTTATCATACAGTGTAGAGCATTTTTATTTTCTAGTGCTTTTAATGAGCTAACCTGATGCAGAGGCTCAGGTGAGCTTTTCTGATCAAAGAGGGTCCGTCTTCCGTCTGTCTGTCGTGTTTGTGCATAAATTTATCAGATTATCAACTACTGGAATCACTTTACAAATTTCAACTAAACTTGCAATTTTGACTGATGATTTAAAAATTACATTAAAAGAAAAGAAAACTTATCACAAGGAAATAACCCTGGTATTTTATCAAGATGTGGATTTTTAACTTATTTTTTTTCAACTCAAAATCAAAATGGGTCTACTTTTCGTCATTTGGAGTTCTGATATAAATTTTCATTGAAAATGTCAAAGGCAACTAAGGATATCCTCTGGAATCCATTTTCGCCATAATTGAATTCTGACCATGACATTAACTTTAAGCCTCTAAAAACAGGGGTGTTCTTTATACTTTGCCTATAGTCATTGAAAGTTCAGATGTAAAATTTCATTGAAAAAGCTCAAAAAGAAATTTTATCAACTGGAAGTCATTTCTTGCAAAGTATGAATTTCTCAGCTTGATCTTGGGACGTAAAATCAATTTTAGATTGAGTATAGGACAGAAGGTAGGAAAGTCCCAAATTATTATTATTATTATTAAATTATTATCATTTTCCTACAGTTTAGATTAGTCCACTATCCTTCCTTTCACCACTTTGTAAAAATAACTTCGACCAACAAGCATTCCTTTTTGATCGGATTCGGCTTCACTTTTGCGCACACATGACGCCCTGCACTACTTGGTTTACCATGCAATGACAGCTTCTTGTGAATCTTTCAGAGCACGTTCAGTTCTATGCATTTTGTTGCATTTATTTAAAGATGCAAACATTTATCATGTTACATGGTCTCGTTTTATGGTCGATACAAGGACCTTGTCAGTAAATACAACATATCATTAAGTCAAATGCTGACTGACATTTTTCATACTAATTGTTAGGTCATTATTTACACAATGAAATGTCTATGGATTTTTCGGTTTTTCCCGATCATGACAATGAGCACACGGCGGGTGTGACCGGTCGACAGGGAATACTTATTCCTCCATGGTACCTGATCCCACTTCTGATGTTTTTCGAGGTCTGTGTTTGCTCTGCTCCCGATTTGTATTAATTTAATGGACTTCGAGCTTGAGTACTATTCGTTATCTCCATATTTCATGGTGAATAAAACATATGTATTTCTTCATATGCGTAAGAATTTCATTCGGAAGTACACTTCCCCTTGGAGTAAAGGTTATTCTGTTCATTGTTGTTTCGGAAAGCAACAACAATATATACGTTACACTGAATTCAGAAAGCGCGGCTTATCTTATTCTGTCGATTTTTAGCATGGTGGCCTTTTGGCTTATTTACATTCATAGGAAGCTTCAAATATCACCAATTTCAAATTAGAAGTATTTTGAATGATAATCTAATGATGATATTTAAAAAAAATGTTTGATGCATCATATAACATCACTATACGATAACACTTTCTCCTAGATATAGAATGCATCGATTAATTTTGCACACGGCTCATAATTCGTTTGGCGTTTAGCGGAAAACGAAATGTTCCTGAACATAAAATGACTAGGTGTAGAACTGAACAAAATTACTTAAGTTTTGTTTTCCCCTTTTTTCTGTAAAAAAGTTTCTAGTTATAATTAATCAATCTGGAGAGATTTTTAGTTTAATGAAAAAATAGTAGAAAAATTTGAATATTGCTATTCTTTACAAATCATACTCAGTTTAGAAACAATGTGGGAAAAATATACTCATGGGACAAATAGCAATTTAAGTCAAATGTATTAAAACAGTGATTTAACAATAGTTTATATGTCCACAAACTTATTTCAAGACATTTCATGATGCTGACTATTGATATCCCATGCCGATCATTCCTTGTTTACTTTAAGCTTGTTTATCACTCTTTGCTATATGCGAAAAAATGTACCCCATTCCTTCTAATAATGTACACATATTTTAAGCAATGATCAAAATTGTATAAAAAGAATGTCTCTAAATAAAACTCATTTGCTTACAAATATGATTAACATCACATATACAAACTATCAAGCCTCCATAGTGGGTGCCTCAGAAAGATCTTGAGGATATTCTGACCAGCAAAAATAGCAAACTAAAATCTCTATGAAATAACAAAAACAACAGATATGAGGACATTACTGAAAAAAATACAGATGAATTGGCCACGTCTTAAGAAAGCCAACAAAATTGATGATATAACAAGAGTGGCACTCGGATGGACCCCAGAAGAGAAAAGGAGGAAAGTCCGACCAAAAACAACCTGGAGGAAAACTTTCGAGCAAGAATTAAAAAAAAAAAACTTACCGTGGGAGAAGTGGAAAAAAGATAGCTATAGATAGAGGAGAGTGGAAATCATTAATCCCTATCCTGTGTAACAAGGACTTGCTTCAAAGGGTTTTTATCACGTCTAAAATTTTTTGATATGACAAAGTTTTCATGTTATTAAAATCATATGTTAAAAAATCTTCGCTAGAAAATTAATATTGTTGATGTTTCAGCGATTCAAAGTTTGAATTTCTCAACATGCATATTTTGATCGCCGATGCTATGCGCCATTGCTCTGACGTCATAGGTGTCAATCCTGGTTAAGCAAAGTACTTATTGTGTATACAAAACGGCTCATTTCTTGTGTTTATTAAACCTGTTAGTAAATAAATAAAAGATAATTGGATAACTGACAGCTAGTAAGGTATAATCTGTGGCTTTAGGATGCATATATGCGCATAGGAAAGATTTTAAAAAGACTTTTTTTTCACATTTCCTGGGCTTGGTCGAGAAGTGAAAGGGGGCCCCTTTTTCTGCAAACGCGAGGGTTTTGTCTCCATTCAGAACAATCGTTTATGCCCGATCACAATTTTTTCCTGTACTATAAAATATTCTAAGGACACAGTACCTTTTTAAAAATACCCAACACGCATTTTTAAAGTCGCACAGAATCTAGTACAGGGTAGTAGGAATGTTGTAAACTTCGTAATGGCGTACGGCGCCATTGAACAGTTTTGAAGAAATGTCATTTCTAGTACTGTAGTACATGATATTCCCTGGAACAAATATGATATTTAAATACAGTTTATTAAAATATTAAGAAGAAGCTGAATTTAAAAATCTCATATTTACAAATATTTACGAAGTCCAACTTTAGTTATTTGTTCTATTTAGTGGGAAAATCCGAGTTGTCAACGGCTTCGTCTTCGGTGTCCCCTCCTATTGTCGGCATATTTTCTTGGTTATTTCTCTCTACTAGACGTTCATACATAAAAGGCTAGACGTTCATACATAAAAGATTGGCCGTCTATAACTAAAAGAATATCGTCGATGTCAAAATTTACACCGATCTTATTGTGTAGTGTACATGTATATTATCTAACGTCAAAATCTATTTGATACATTTTTCTTACGATAAGCTTTACGAGTTCTAATTGACCATTGACACCTATGACTTTCAGCACAACGTGACCCCCATCTAACTAGTGGAGATTTTTTACTTCGATAACTCTATATAACGGGCGTTTTATCGCCTAATTATGACTGTTTTCAAAGTTATTTCATAATTAATTGATAATTATATGTTTCAAGAATATAATAGAGTTTCATTTTTAAAAAAAATTAGATACGTGATAAAAACCTTTTAATTATCTTTCACTGTCAAATAATTCGAACGATACCTGCATACTGTTTATGAGATGTGACAAGTGAAAATGAAAATGTTCAAGAAGTTGGTAAAGCAGACACATAAACTTGATGGTAAGAAATATGTTGAGTATTGTATAAAATGCACATGTAATTAAAGTACGTGTATTGGTCAGGTAAATCTGCTGATTTATTTTAATTTTTTTTTAAAATAATCAATGAGACTTTCCTCTGTCATTCTTGACAACATCATGGAATGCAAAAATAAATGCTATAAATAACTTTTTATTCGCGAGAACTTTATTTTCGCATAACTGCACGAGGCGGTCTTCACGCGAAAATTTTACTCTTGCATACATTTTTATTAGCAAAGAATATATGTAGAATTAAAAAAAGGTGTCGCTAAAAACGGTGTCGAGATTCGATGATCTACAGTAATAAAACACGATATTAAGTGAAAATGGCGTTATTAATACCAGTTGTTTTATTGGCAGATTTTCCATGATGTGCTAGTGCACATCAATTAAAAAATAGTCGCCCGCGTGGCGTAGTGGTTAGAGCGTCTGCTCTAGAGTCGCGAAGTAAGGAGTTGATCCTTACGTCGCGGGTTCGAATCCCACTGTGGGACGTGGAGACCGGTCCTTCGGATGAGACCGTATAAACCGAGGTCCCGTGTCGCAGTAGGTGTTGGCACGAAAAAGATCCCTCACTGCTCAATGGCCGCAAGTGCCGAGTATAGGTCAAAATTTGCAGCTCTCCACCGGGAAATGATGGCGTCTCCATATGAGTGAAAAATTCTCGAGAGGGACGTTAAACAACATACAAACAAACAAAACACAATTAAAGAATATGCCAGCAGAGATAATTCTGTTCATTTAAGAAATGAGCAACGTTGTTTCAGTGAATATGGTGTTATGAAAAACATTAGCTTTGCAGACATATCGCATAACGCCCGTTAGGGTGTCATGGTAAATATGTCTGTTTTGCTAAAGTTGTTCATAACACCATGTTCACTGAAACAACGCTGTTCATTACTTATATTTGCATTTTGTAATGTTGTCAAGAATGTCAGAGGAAGTTCTGACCTGGATAAAGGCACCGCTGCTTGTCCTCATTGGGAAAAAAACTAATGACCATTAGTCAGGAGGCTTGATTAATCTACCTTAATTTAAATAAATCACATACAGTATATATGGCATATACTTCTTAGACCCAGTTATCTGGCTTAAATCGTGTCAACTTCAGCATTCTCGTAATTTTTTTTGTTTTTACTCAGCTGTGACGTCATCAAGCAAAGTATATAGAAACTCTTTAAGAAAAATAACATTATTTTTTCAAGGATATTTTTTAAGAATATAAAATTCATTTTGAGATCTAAACTCGTTCTTGAAATAGATACGGAAATTTCGCTTTGAACTTTAAACACCCGCACATGAAGAGTTATCGTTCTTTCCTAAAAAAAATACTACAGTAAACTATAGTTTACTATAGTAAACTATAGTGAATACTTTAATACTTTGATTTACTTTGAAACCTTACCTTAGATCTTTTGTGATTTCAATACTTAAAATCTCTAAAATTAAATACCAATGACGTAAAATATGGACCAATTTAATATAAAAAAATGTGCATGTATGAATTGGAGAACTTAAAATATAACAATTTGAAATCCATAGTAAAAATACTTGATTTACTATAGTAAAACCTTTGATCCTATAGTAAACTATAGATAGCTATATTAAACTATAGTTAAAGGACTTATCGCATGGTCTTTCAAAAATCGTAATTTTATGAAAAATATTATCTACAACCTTGTTTATTAAAATACTGAATACAATAAAACACTGTTAAAAGCATATTTTAAGAGGTATTGGGAGTTGAAATTCAAATACGGCAACATGCATATTTCAGTCTGATATCGGCGAAATACTGCTCTGACATCATAGGCGACAATTCAGAGATAGAGAGATGATAATATGCACACTATTTACGGAGTTATCAACGACAAATGCAGCTTAATTACGAAAAATGCTGAAAGAATTAATTCCTAACGTGCTTTTTAAATTACTAAAGAAAAATTAACTTGTTCTATGATAGAAGGCTTATATGAGATATTTTCGTTTTTTTATTCCAAACATTTAGAATCTGTAGCTCTGATTACGGCAATGTTTCGTAATCGGGAAATTATTTTTCATGATCGCCATCCTTTAAAAAACATATGAAGACTTGCATAAATTAATATTATATTAAAAACGAAGAACAACAAAGATATATAATGTTAAATTTGTGAATCAAATAAGTAAATACATGTTTAAGATGACAAATCAAATCGTATTCAGATGACGAGTTTCTTCGTCTTCGCCGAGTCTCCCTCGCGATCGTCGCTGCTATTTTACAATGTTAACAGATTTTTAAGATTTTTTCTTGCTGACAATTCTAACATATAAGGTTGGATATTCAATTTCATATCGATAAAATAAGCGATTTGGTCGTCCACAACGCAGAAAATTCAGGTTGTATCGCGTATGTTTTCGTAAGATTATTGTGGAGCTGATCAGCCATTGTCGCTTTTGAAGTCACAGGGTCACGTGATCGCTATCTAATTAACTTAGATTTTTGAATCAGGGGTTTTCATTTGAGTCAATAATTGATTAATTACCGCGGTTTATCCGCAGTAAAAACACAAAATTTATAAACTGTGGCCACAAGGAACGTTTTACGTTTTTAATTTCAAATAATTCAGAAACATGCAATAAGTCCTTTAATATAGTACGTTTTTGTTAGGGTTTGTAACTATATGTGTAAAAATGCACAGATAAATAAAGATATAGCAGCTCTGTTTAATTTGGAAAAAATCTTTTGTGCAATTAAATACATCGATCAAAATTAGTTTTAAAAACTTTAAAACACATGGATCAGTAATTCTTAACATTTTGAATTCCTTTCTTTCCCGGAAGATTTCATTAAAAAGTACAAATTATTTCTTTTGCACAATTTTTCTATATATACTTCTTAACGGTATAATAAATTTGAGAAGCAAGATCTGTGCAAGTGTAGAAAACGAAGTGCAATCAAGACACTGCATTTATAGGGATATGAATGCAACCGGTGAGTACAGGTTCACAGAAGAAGTCCTTCATACAGTATTACAATGCACTTCGAAAAATTACGCATTTCGAAATTTTTTTTCAAAGTGCGTTAAATTGGGACCAAATTAACAAACTTTGAAAAAAAAAACCACATTTCTATTCAAAGTGCGTTTAATTTGAAAGTATTAACGCACTTTGAAATAAATGTCCACGGCGTGGTCAATATTCTTGGAAATTTTAAGTATGATAAATAATAATTATTTGACTTTTTGGTGATGATGTCACTTCAGGATCTAAGATATAAGATATAGACGTTTTTAAGATCTTGTTCCTCTCAGATGTTAATTTTCCCGCACAACATATACATTTTTATTGTTATTTGATACGTATTTAGATGTATAAAAATTGTTTATTTCCGCACAATATAGGACCTTTTTACATTTATTTGGTTAGTATTAAGATGCATGAAAAAATTGAATATGCATTTTATACAATTTGTATTTATTTATTCATTTCTTTAAAAAATTTTTTTTTTTTTAAATTATGTTTTGGGATTTGTATTGTATTTAATATATATTTGATTTTGTAAAGCTAATTTGGCCAAAGTACAGTCAGTTGTCTCTTGTTGCTTATATCATAGTGTAAAATTGACCCTCTGATATATTTTCTATTTTTAGTATAAATTTAGTATAAATTTATTATCAATTTCAAATTATTTTTATTTCATTAATTTTTATTTACCAGTTGGTATTTTTATTTACTGCAATAAAATTCATGGCTTTGGATTTAGAAGAAATAATAACTTGATGCCCTTTGTCAGTTTTCTTGAGAAAAGTTGTGAAATCAATTAGTGTCATCCTTTCGTGTAAAATCTGTGCTTTTCTTAGTTTTCCGCAAATGGAACTTTGTTTTCTTAATTACTTAAATTCTATTTTGCCGTAATGCCCTATTGTTAATCTTCCGTTTGATGTCGAGTATGAGTCCTTTTAGATTAACGCCCTTTTTTAATAATTAGTGGCAAGAATAACTCAACACCTGGACAGGGGACGCTATCGGGTTTTTGTCCGATCACTTTTGCGACGGACATTCACGAATAAACAGCTTTAATTTTAAGACTGTCTCCTGTCCTGTTTTTCAGGTAATGTAGATTTACTTTGTACTTTGTATTTTCCTTTATTTTCATTTTTATATTTTGTTTAATAGTTCATGTTGATAAAATACATGTAGTAAGTAATAATCCCATATTTACAAAATGTTATTTTTCACAAATCTGAAGTTAAACATATGTTGTATTTAATGTTTGAAAGTATGTGTCAGGAAACCAAATTATAAAGTGAAGTTTTAGTATTAGAATAATAGAGTTTTTCGAAAGAAGTCATTTTGTCGAATTTACAGTGTTTTGGACTTTCCGGATATTTAGCATCTATTTTGTACTGGTTTTCTATTTAGTATTCAAAACATTGTTGTACAAGTAAACGCGCAGTCGATTTTACTGTTCTACTCTATAAATTGTTTGTAAAAAGGAAAAATGCTGAAAGTATCTATGTAAGTAAACATGTTCTTATGATGCATAACTATTATACATGCTGTAGGTGTAGATTGTTTGTAAAATCATGTGCAAGACTAGTAGAATGAAGCTTAGTACATGTGTACTTGTACTCAATGACCGAATATGGTAAATGTACTAGGTTCTTCTGTAAATGTGTTTATTTAGTAGATTAGGGTTTCTTTGTATGTTTGTCCATTAGGACCCCCCCCTTTTGTATGACCGGAAGTCGGAATCTCTGCACAGGAAGTTGGCTCATTGTAAACAATAACATGTGAATTTTCTATTTTTGGTCTATTCCTTTCATACCCCTCTCATAGCCAAGTAAATGTTTTACAAGCTAATTCTCCCAATTGATATTAATTATATATTTTTATTTTAACTCATTTATTTTTATAATGAAGATATTCAGTAGACATGTTATAATACCTGTAATGAATTGTGTGTTCATGAGATGATGTTTAATTAACACATGTTCTTATTTGTGGCATTATCTCACACTTTCATTTTAATTATACAGAGTATCATTGTTTTTATATCTTTTATTATGATTGTAAATGATCACTTTTGCGACGGACATTCACGAATAAACAGCTTTAATTTTAAGACTGTCTCCTGTCCTGTTTTTCAGGTTTAGAAATCTTAGTTATCACTACAGTCCCCAAAACACGGTGATACTTAGATCAGCGATATGGACCATATGAGCCTCTCTTCTTTAATAGGGTACCTTATTTTTTTTCAGGAAGGCTTATCTGATCATGAATGTTTACATCTATTTTACTTTAACTCAAATTTATGGAGAGAAAGTATTTCAATGTCATATCAATTATTTAGATTCATATATTCGTTCGTTATCTCATATCTCATATTTCATATGTTCGTTATCTCCATATATTACGTATATTTGGGAAGGAAAAATAAAAAGTTGGGTGAGGGACCTTCTACCTGCTTTCTCCTCGTTCTCGATGAGGGTAGATCGATTCATCAGTTTTTCGAAAGAAATATAACAAAATAATGCTGTCTATTACTAAAAATTATGCATTTTTATTTTCTATTTATTTTTTCAAAGTGCTTTAAGTGTCTCCATGGTGAAAATGTTGATGTATACTCTTAAGGCACGTTGAAAAAAATTTAAAAGAGCGTTGATTTTGTCCCAGACACAGGACGAAAGACCATCTTTAAGCAATCGCTTAATGGTGGCTTAATGGTACCTTAATGGTGGCTTACAGAAGTTAATTCCTTTAAGCCACCATTAAGCCACCATTAAGCTGCAGCTTCTAGGTGCTTAATGTCCAAACTTCATTAAGTTACCATTAAGCCACCTTTAAGCTGCAGCTTAATGGTGACTTAATGTCCAAACTTAATTAAACCACCTTAACGCATCCAGTATCAAGTCTTTAAACTAACTTGTTAAGTTTGAAGTTGTTTCAGTATCATTTACGCAAATACTTATTCAGTTCATAATTTTTTCTCGCTATTTCTAACATCTTTGTCAATGCGTATAAACTCGGGAACTGAGAACAGCTTCACCAAATGCCTTAAAATTTTCGCTCCCTAAAATCAGTTTGTTTGAATACTTGTTTTAAAATTATTTTTATCCATAAATACATTATATATATTAATTTAAAAAAACCCACATATTTTTCTTTCGTGTTTGGAGAGCCACGTTCCACTGCCGAATTCATAGGAAATGTGATTAGAGTCATTTTCTTCTGGAATATCTCTAAGTCTCTTAATTGTTCTTTGGGTAGAGAAATGTTTAAGATATAAAAAAATATATAGGTATAGATTATATTGCCAATCTTTGAATTAATTCATGAATAATTTGAATTAATTCGTGGTTAAGTGCCATTATTTTTTCCTTTCTTTTAAAATACTGCAGAAGTAAGAATTTATTTAAAATAATGCAGAAGTAAGAATTTATTTAAAATAATGCAGAAGTAAGAACTAATCAAAATATAGTCGGTCTTCAATGTTTGTTATTTCAAAATCAATTTTCAGAAGAACAGCCGATCAGATTAAACAGGGTATCCGACCAGATTTATACACATTGAGAAGCGGGGTAAAATAATCAGTGTACAGTATATCGACTAGTTAGACAATAGACCTTAATTAGGTGTCCCCACCAGTCCCCGGTCAATTAACAGGAAACTATACACGGGAACGTACAGTGACAGATTCTGATGATCTATTTATTTTTTTTTTTACAAAACTTAAAATTTACGCAAGCATATAACAAATTAGAAATTATAATTGTACACAAAAAGACAATTATTTTGATACCCATAATGATATAAAAAGAATTAAAACTGAAGATGATATGTTACAAAAATATTTTATAACTTAATTGTTACGCAAAGATTGTCAAAAATCGTAAATATCCGCAGCATATTTATAAGAACTATAGTCTGTTTTTTCCCCAATCGTTCTCTTTCGATGATATATTCCTTTTTAATAAAAAAATTTGTTATATCTGTTGAATTTCAATCTTTTCATGCTTATAAATCTGCGAATAACAGGACGAGGAATTCAGTTACTTAAAATCAAAAAGTTGTTTCACACCATCACACCGAACTCCGGTCCACGGGTAAGAAATATTAACGTAATATAAAACTGTATCAAAATTTCTTTTTTAAAATAATTATTCGTATTGTTGATTAATAAATATAAACATCAGAAGAAAATACATATACAGGTACCTGTAACCATTCCAAACAAGTTTTGTTAAAAATAAAGGTTTTATATTTCATTCCAATTTCAACAGCCTTGATAGCTCAGTAGTTAAAGCGTTCGCTCTCCAATCTAAAGGTCGTGGGATCCAAACCTGTTGGGAATGCTTTCTTTTTTTTTTTCCATTTATTTATTTCTTTTAAAATTTTCTTTCTTTTACATTATTTTTTCTGAATTAACAAATGTATAAACTCGATATTTATAATTTTTGTGAAGAAATCATTATAGAAATAATATTTAACCCGTAAAAGCAGTTTTATCGACTGCGTAATGGTGACTTAATGGTGGCTTAAAGGTGGTTTAATGGTAGCTTAATGGAGTTTGGACATTAAGCACCTATAAGTCTGGCTTAATGGTGGCTTAATGGTGACTTAATGATTGTCTAGAAGCTACCATTAAGCACCTATAAGCCACCATTAAGCTACCTTTAAGCATCCATTAAGGACTTTGAGATGGCTTAATGGTAACTTAATGGTGGTGTATTTATTACTTAAATGTAGCTTAAAGGTGCTTAATGGTGACTTAAAGACAACCATTAAACCATCATTAAGGACCTATAAGCCACCATTAAGCCAAACTTAAAGGAAGTGTTTCATCTTGTGAGATTTAACGCACTTTGATTTTTTTTTTCAACGTGCGTTGATTTTGTCCCAGTTTTAACGCACTTTGAAAAATATTTTCAAAGTGCGTAATTTTTTCAAAGTGTGTTGCCACAATGCAGAGAGTATGCAAATATAACGCTGTAATCAATCAATAATGTCGATTATTTTTCAAATAAACCGTCCTTAAGAACATGAAGTGATTCATTGGATTGCTGCATAAATACAAAGAGTCATTGATAAGATTTAAATATACATTGGCTGTCAAGTATGGTCGATAAGGACTAACAAAAGGTTTACACCAATCTTTAAGTAAACGGAATCTTCAGTGCAAAAATAGCATTTATTCCTCACTGGATAACTCGATGGCAGGGAAGGTAAATATACCGTGAATCTCACATAATTTTCCAACTTTGAAGGAAGAAGTAAAACGTAGAACTCTAAATCAATTTATTTCTGGCTATAACGTTTATATAGAATAAGATCGACTTAATCTAACAAAACATTTCTTTAAAGATTCATTGTTAAGTGATTGGACTAGTTTATTTCTTTCTTTCTTTAGAAACCTTATTTCATAAATAATTATTAAAAAAACAGAAAAAGTAACACTATGCATCGGCCGAATTATGTTATACGTAAGAGCTGTTCTTAGGCATGGAAATTGATTGTGCTTGTAGTTATTTTCCCCCAGACTTAATCTCCTAAATAGTTTGACTAAGATGGATAATTTTTTTTGAAAACACAATTTTGGTAACGTAATGAATTTTCATCTTTAAATATTTGAAACAAATATGAAAATTTTCTGCTTTCTGTTCATGTACTTTTATCAAAAGAACTACTAAAAATGCAGTTTTACAGAAACCTTGCTAATGTAAGAAAAGCGGAAATGACGCTAAACTGTCCTTCTCCCGTTTCTATTTCAAGAGCTTTCATTTTCAATGTTGCATGCACAACACTTCGTGGTTATAATTACGGAAAATTTAAAGTTTCATTAAGATTTCCAAGCCACCTGTGAGAATTCCTGCATTTAAGGGAACATTAAAAAATACTTAGCTCTTCTATACAATCGAGCGTATTGGACCCTGTAACGGTAGATATTGACTTTCTGTATATATTTTCGCCGGGGACACGATTTGCCTCCCTACCCTCACTACAAATATTGCTGCCCCCACATTTAGATTGCTGTAGGATTTTTCAAAAATAGTTCTGTGAGTGTTATAAGCGTAAATTGTCGCGTAGTATCGAAAATGATATCTTCAGTTTCCTCATGAGATTGCATGTCAACTAAAAGAGAAATCGATCTTTTTGAAAAATTAAGGGACTACAAAAGTGAGGCGTGTTCTATAAAAAGAAAGGTTTGATGCATCAAGATAAAAAAATATCTACAAAACTGCGTAATTATTTAGATTGAAATCTAATAAAGTATGAAACATGTGTAGGATAATTCTTAATATACTAACTACATGTCCAGGTATAATTGATTGCTTGCTTGTTGTTTTTACATTCCTTGCAAGAATTTATCACTCATATCAGACGTCACAATATACTGGTGTAAGGCATGAAATTTGGTCCTTTACTCTGCACTCATGGTCATTAAGTATAATATAGTGAGGGGTTGTCATTTGCCAGCGTCTACATAACATGGGACCCCGTTTTTTTAAGGACTCTTCCGAGTGACCTTTCAAATTCCAGTCTCGGGTGCTTCGCAAATGAACAGTCACTACATATATGTTAAGACCCCCCTCCCGCCCCTACACTGCACACAAAAGAGCTCTGATTCTGTGGAATTTTACGTAGCTAGAGTGATCTTTCCTTTGATGTAAATTCAAATACATTGAAATTTACAGTGTATTATTCAATTTGTAATCAATTTAAGCATTTTAAACATTTTAAAAGCCAAGATAGACTAACTAAACATTTCAGTTACATGTCATTTCTTCAGTGAAATAAACAACATAGATTTCTCTTCTTTGATACTTTACGCCAAAATATGGCTGAAACATTGCCGACTCGGCATTAAACAGTAGACAATCAATCAATCAGTCTTTGATACTTAGTTGTCTTTTAGCATTTTTCCTAAGGGTAAATGCCATTTACCATATATTGAAAACTAAAGCTCAATAAGCTCAATATTTACACATGTATATGATATATATTTTTCTAAATGTCCAGAAAACATTTTGCACAGGTGCAGAGAGGGTCCTTAACATTGTAGGTTTGATACTGCGCCGGGAACGAGGATCGAACCAGAAACCTCCCAGTCCCGAAACAAGCACCCTGCCAATAGGCTACTGCAACCAATATTTACCTTTATCAATTTTCTTTATTGTTACCAGCTATCTGATTGACTCAAATTAGATCACATGATCAAGAATAAAAAGTCTAATAAACTGGGTGTTTCTATTTTAAGCTTCTAAAAATAATTATAAACCTGCTGTTTCTGAAATTGGAAACGTTTTTTCTGTGAAGCAACAATAGTCTTTATAAACTGGATGTTTCTAAAAACAGATACTGCAGCTGCTATTTATTACTGTGACGTCAAAATGCGAATAGCATAACAATGCCTTACATGAGAAAGTATTGAGTATAACAAACATATATTTTAAGACATTTCTTATTAACTAAAAAATAATAAAAGAATTGTAGCCTTTTGATTCGGTACAATCCCTAGATATATAGACCTTAGTGAAAGCATATAGACTTCGCACTTCGTGCTCGGTCGATATGCTTTCTCTAAGGTCTTTATATCTAGGGACTGACCTCAACAAAAGGCTATAATTGTATAACTTTTACTACGGATATTAATTTATTGATTTTTTGGGGGCTTTGTAATTAAAGAAAAGCCGCATAGTTTCATGATTGACGATAAGAAGTACTTATTTGATCTTCATTTCATTGTTCATATGGATTAGGTATATGAAAAATGAATGTTGATGTCGACTGAAATAAAATAAAATAATGAAAAAAATAAAAAAAACAACAACAACCACCACAAAAAATCCACACGTTAGATAACTTATTCATTTATATCTTTCAAAGCATTATCATAAATTATCCCATTATCATTTATCTTTAGATTCCTTAATCAATGCATATGGCTACAGGTGGAAAAATACTGTGTGACCTTAAGGATGAGTTCTGTGAATGTCCTATCTGTACTGAGGAATATGATGAAGAAAAGCATGTACCACGGCTCCTTCCATGTCAGCATTCTTTCTGTACTGAATGTCTCAAAAAAGGCATTAAAGGTGGTAAACTTATATGTTCCATGTGTAAACGAAGTTATAAATTAAAAGAAAAGGGAATTGACTATTTTCCAAAAGATATCACAAAGCGAAGTTTAAGGGAAATCATAAATAGAATTGCAGCAACATCCTGTCATATTTGCAAAAGGTTAGAAAGTGCAAGATTTGAATGTACATCATGCAATATACAAGTCTGCAAAGGCTGTTTCAAGGTTCGTAAATTAAATGATTGCAAGAATCACCAAATGAAAGACGTCTATAAAGAAAGTAATGAATCCTCTGATTCATCTCTCGACTCTCTAGAAAAGCATGCAGAAAATATATGCAATCTACCATTTCATGAAAAAAATGCATTGAAATTTTATTGTAAAAACAATGACTGTCGTAAACCAATTTGCGCCAATTGTACAACGAAAGGTCACAAAAATCATGACTGGGAAGAAATAGATTTATTTTATAACAAAGAGAAAGAAACCCTTCTTGCTCGGTTATCCTTAGCTAAGAAGAAGATTGAAACAGCAAAAGGCGTCTTATCATATATCAAGAAGGAAAATGAGAAAATCATGCAAAATGATCGTATGGGAAAAGAGACAATTCAAAATGAAAAACAGAGTGGGATTGATTATCTAAATCAGGAAGTTGAAGATCTGTGCCAAAGAAGCACACAAATTATCAAAGTCTACACCGATAAATTCGAAAAAAAGAAGTCATTCTTAAAGAACTTTATTCAAAACGCACAGGCATGTTGCTCTATATCAGAAGAACTACTTAAGGAAAGCAAATTGTCCTTTTTGTCCCTGGAAAAGACAATATCAGAGAAGTTGGAAAATTTTGGAAAGGGATCTTTTCCTGAAGAAAAATCAGATATTGACATTGACCTCTTATTGCTTAAAGATGAATGCAGCATGCTGAAAAAAAGAATTGAAAAAATGAAAGATCCATATTTAGAGATGGACGAACATTCCTTGTTTGAAATAACACCAGCAGGAGAGAACGACAGAGGTAATACAAATAAAACAATTTAAAAGAAATTGATATAAAAGAGTAATATTTTATATAAAATGAATGACCTGAAAAATTCAAAGAAGAAAGTAAAAAATACAAATTATAAAGTTATTTCATAACATAAGATTTTATAACAGCTGAAATTTTTTTTTTTGGAACAGACGTAAATATGAAAATTCTGTAACATTTTTTTATTTTAGAACTTTCTTTAGTTTATAGAATATTCCTGTTTATAATCAGATAATTTGTTCTCACACCAGATTATATAACATTTGTAGAATTATTTATTACATAAGTGAAATATTTTTTTTGCTCACTGTCTTTTCCTTGATATGGCTTTTGATGTAACTCGACTCAAATATTGTAGGAGTCCCTGTTGTGAGATTAAAAAAGATGCCAAGGAAACGTGAAAGTATGTAATGAAATTCATTAGGAAATTGGTAAATAAATAATTTTTAGGGTCAAAAATTAATGGTTTTTTTTTCTGTTTTTGCAGCTTTGTTTCAATACTCTGTTTTCCTTGAAATAAAAATAATTTATATAGTATTTGAAGTTAAAAATCAATTGCATTCTTTTCTATTTTTATTGTAGAAGTAATATCATTCCTTATTAAATGTACTTGTGTTTTCCTTATATCACTGACATGTATTGCGGCGATATTGTTCACCATTAGAGAGTTCGACATATGGTGGAGTCTATCATATTGTGAAGTTAAACAATGTGATGGTAAGAATATTTAAATTTTAATACCAGATAAAAAAACGCTTATCTTTTAATATGAATAAAGTTAATGTGGAGTATTTATTACTATTCGAGTATGAAATAAAGCTCTTAATTCAAATTTGATTAATTCTGTCCTTTAAAATAATAAAATGGAATTCAAAAACTACAGGTGCATATTAGCTTAAAACATGCTAACTTTTTCAAGTAAATTTTAGATAAGTTATTTGAGAAAAGCAATATTACTTCTTCACCAATGAAAAATACCCCGTCATTTTAGTTTACTACTTTTTTTCAGATGTTATTTCATTCACCAGTATAAATACAGCGAGTTGTGTATTGATTGATTGTTGTTGTTTTACATCCCATTCGATAATTTTTCACTTTTATAGAGACGTCACCAAATCTGCTTCAAATCTGGACCTATACTCGGTACTCAGGGCCATTGAGTTGTGAGGGTTCTTTATCATGCCAACGCTGACCGTGACATTAGGCCTCGGTTTTTAAGGTCTCTGGGACGGTACATATTGTCGTAGGCGACAATATTTACCTACCCTCCTTACACATATTGTCGTCCATCGGTACATATTGTCGAAGGCGAAAATATGTACCGAGATGAGCCTTATCTTCCTCCTGCATAATGGACGACAAAGTCAAGCTCCAGCACATATTGTCGTCGGCGACAATATGTACAGTCAAGGTCGGCATATATTGTCGTCAGTATTTTGTTTTGACGAATATTTACTTTGGAAAGGAAAGAGAAATTGAAAAACACACACATACATACCCACAGGGAGGGAAAGCTCAATATCTGAAATCGTTTAGAAGAAAATTGCGGAAAACCCTTAAAAGTTGAAAAGGCCGTAATTCCGTCAAAAATCAATGAAGCGGAACGAAATGCAAACTTGATCTGTAACTCATCAAGATACACTCACATACCAAAAATCAGCTCAATATCTGCAAGCGTTTAGGAAAAAAATGCGGAAAACCAAGTGGGACAGACTGACAGACAGCTAAACAGACAGACAGACGACGGACAGACTCAGAGGAAACCTATAGTCCCCTCCGGTTTCATCGGTAGGGGACTAATAAACGTGAAATAGGTATCGGTTTCCAAAAACTCCATATGCATGTATCATTTAATTATATAGATGTACCATCTGATTTGATTAATTTTGTGTTTGTATGTTTTAGAAGCTGTTCTGACGTTTTCCGATAACTCAAGCCATTCCTCATTTTGTCGAGCTAAAGGTGGAAGAGTTGCATCCAGTTTATTATTAGAGCACACCGAACAGACCTGTGGAAATCCAAGTAACCCCTTTGTGGAAAATGGTGTTTTTCTAAATGAAACTTTTAATTTTTCGGATTGGTATGCTGTTATGGATTTTCAGATTCATTTAACAGATTTTGCTGAAGAAATCAGAGGGACATCTCTTTTCAGGATAGGGTTTTCACTAGGTTCAATTTATATTAACGAAACTACAGAGAAATTTGAATGGAACTTAATTCGATCAAAAAGTAAAGAAAGTTTAGAACTCTTTAATACTTTAAATGAGAAAATTGCTAGCATAAGTGCTACATCACAGTCAAAAATTGTGATGAAATATCGAATTCTGAAAGATAATAGAAGAAGAATCATAAAAATAGCTAATAGAGAAAATAAAGAAATTTTGGATACATATCATATACATGAAAAATACCCGACTCTATTCGTGTACTTCCAGTTCTGTGAAAAGTCCTTTGCTAGGATATCAGTAAAATCCCTCTCTGACAGAATAGCATTTAATGCACAGTCAATGTTTTCCAATGTGTATTTATCCAACAACAATAAAACTGCGCGTAATTACTTCAGTCCAAACGAAGTTGATGTTGTGAGCTCAAATTTCATGCAGGATATAGAAATTCACGATTGCGAAAGGAAATGTGTAATAACATTCACTATTTCAATTTCACCATATTTTCTTACTGCAGAGCATTGGTTTGATATATATTTTGGGAGTACAACTAACTCAGAAGAAGTGTTATTTTTGTCTGATGATACCTGCATGTTGAGCTATATTTTGTACTATTTTATGGCTACTTCTCTAAGTGTTTATCTATGGACAAGAATGTAACTGATCCTGAAATAACCGGTTTTAATCTTAATGGTATTTTTCATTGTGCTCTTTTGATAGACAAAGAAACAAAAACAGCAAGTATCGATATAAACTTCCATAAATATTACTTTCCTTTCCCACGTTCTCTTTTGCACTCTCGTCCTGTCTTGCGAATTAAAGTTTATACATCACATAAAATGACCGTTTCATTTTGGGACAAAAGGGAATACCTCTATAGAGATTCAATTCTTAGTAGAATCATGGTATCCAAAATAGTATCATACCTTTCATATTTTATAGACCTGATCACGATGCTTCCACTGGCATTAATACTACTTTTCATAATGTATAAATGTATGAGTACTTGTAGATGAATTTTACCTGTAATGAATTATAATCATTTGTTTTAGAAAATACATTGCAAAAAAACTTTGCTTGTTTATTCTCCTCGGCTGTTATGGGCCTGCCCTTAAGTAACATTTTAAAACACCAAATGTCTAGTAACAAAGAATGTCTTCTTTAAAATACATACTGTTTAATTTATTAAATGACGATAAATGATCATAATCAAAAGCTATTTAGAAAAATAGGTGTTTACTAAAATATACATAATAAGCAATGCCTCCTTAAAGCTCAATTTATTAATTACTGGATTCATGAGAAACTTCTTTAAAATATTACATCCGTCACGTTGGTAGACAAAAAAGTCACACTATTTTTAGCTCACCTGAGCTGAAAGAGCAAGTGAGCTTTTCTGATCACATTTTTTCCATCGTCTGACATCCTCAGGTAGTATAGATTCAAGTTTTTTCAAATGATGACCCCTAAGGGTAGGGTGGGGCCTCAATGGAGAATCAAAATTTTACATAGGAATATATATAAGGAAAAAAAATCTTTAAAAAAATCATCTTCTCAAGAATAGCAATGCCATGATAAGTGATATTGATATGGAAGCATCCTCAGGTAATGTAGATTCAATTTTTTTTTAAATGATGACCCCCGGGGGTAGGATGGGGCCACAATTATGACAATGGGGGTTCAAAGTTTTACATAGGAATATATAGGAATAAACTTTTTCACAAGAACAGAAAATCTATGTTTAGTCATATTGATATGGTAGCATCCTCATGTATGTAGATTCAAGTTTGTATAAATCATGACCCCCCACAATGGGGGATTAGTTTTTTACAAAGGAATATATAAGATTTTTTTTAATCTTCTCAAGAACAGCAAAGCCATTTCCTTTATTGATATGGAGGCATTCTCAGGTAGTGTAAAATTGAAGTCTCCCCCCCCCCCCATAAACTTTTCAATACTAAACTGATTTGTGCTTTTCCCTAGCCAATCGCTCAGGTGAGGGACATGCATGTACCTTCCAAATCCTGTACAAACTGGTAGTTAATCAAGTTTCATAATATGAACAAGTATATTTGTAGATAAATATTTAACTGTTATGGTATGTAAGGAACTACTCTTTAAAACCTGCATAGCATAATAGTTCAGCTTGCTTTATTCTCTTCAATGGTTTTTGTCATTCCGTTCTTGTAAAAATAATTTACATTGTACGTTAAACAATGAAAATCCCTTATAGGATACTACGCTAATTTTCAAATAATAGATCTTACCCTTGCATAGAAAGTTTGTATTTGTTGTGAATTATGTACGAGTAAATTTTACATGCACTTACTGAAACTGACTGTGTTATCCAAAGAATATGAAAAGAATGATGTATTTTATTTTTTCTCTTTCACTTATTTATATATTTGAAAAAATCATTTGTGTGTTTTTATTTTATTAAAATAGTATTTAAAAAATTGTTCGTTATTTTATTCAATGGTTGACAACGATTTTCTCTAAAAAGTATGAGTGAAATATCATATGAAGGTCAAATATTGTAAACAACACTGTGTCTCGAGTTGAATGAAAAGATTATTTGTTCCTTTATTTTTAAGTAGTTTGACACAGATTTCCTGAAACACAAAGTTATAGAGATATGCAACGTTTTGTCGTTGGATATGCAATAAATTCCATATCCAACCACAAAATATTGAATTTTCTGTTTAATACCTTTTCTTTAATTTTTACTTTGCCTCGGTCTTTTAATTACACCGTGTTTTAGGATGTGACGTCATATTTGAACGTTTGAGACGTCAAAGCTTAGCGATTGTGAAATCTGAAAACATTGTAAACATGGATTTCAACATAATTTATTTACTCCATTTATCTTATAAAGGCCAGGAAATTTTTTAAAAGTTCTTTTGAAGGGAAGGAAAATCGAGAGTTCTGCAGAATTTTTGATATTCTTTCACACTGCGACAGAATATCACTTTGGTATCCTTTCAAACTGTGACAGAAAAATACTTTTATTCAGTAAATAATAAACAAATTACAGTATTTCACTTTTGGGAAATACCAGGTCTATTGATTCCTAGTCGGGAATCTATGTGATGTGGAAACCATAAAGTGGTTTCCATAAAAGGAAACTATATGGAAACTAATGATGTCACGATTACCATAGGTTTTAACAAATATTGTTGATAGACCTTTGTTTTTATGATAAATTTGAATACAATGTGTTATGTCTGCTTGGTCAAAACATAGGGCTTACAGCGGGTGTGACCGGTCAACAGGGGATGCATACGTTTCCTGGGAATCTTATCACACCTCTGGAATTTCCGGGGGTCTGTGTTTAATGCCCTGTTCACAATTATTTTTAGATCAATTACTGTTCGTTATCTTCATCTTTTTCATTTTCATTAGAATTCCAAGTCGGGAAACCTGGCTTTTTATCTTGTGCTTTTATTTCCAAAAACGGGGAGAAAAAAAAATTAAATGTCAATATCATCAAAGAAGTATGAGAATACGTTTTTACGATTCTAATTTTGCCAACTGCTTTTTTTCTGAGTTGTATCTGAGTATGTTTAAAGCACTGGGAAAATTAGGAGAGGATTGGACCTGGACAACACCCTGGAAGAGTGTAAAATAGATACACGTCATAGGGCTAAGATTTCAATAAAGATCAAGAAACTCAATCAGATAAATTCCACATCCTAGAAACCGAAAATCTGAGAGTGGTTGCCCAGTTTCCAACAACACAGCTAACAATTCAAACTTTAATCCGTGTGTTATGTACAGAATTGGATAATCTGTTGAAAATTAACAAACTAAACAAACAAAATTAACAAACTAAAAAAGCGATATATTCAAAGCGTAATGATTGTGAATGCTGTATTTCTAATATTTGCTATGACTAGACATGATGAACATACATGTAGCTGGACGCGTCCATTCTACTAGTTGTACATGTGCAGCCCAGTATATATCGATCGCATATTATAAATAAGATAACTCAAGACCCAACATTAAGACCTAGATGCATTTTAATAAATTCAGGGCTGGATTGTGTATAGATATACCGACCACTACTGTTTCTCCACATTTCAGTAAGAAAAAAAGCCAATTTATTCCAGGGACTGGACTGTATTTCTTCCTCTTAGGCATTGGAACCGGGAAAGGTTTACCCTCTTTTCTTTTGCAAATGACTAGTAATTAATCAATGACTTAGCCCCTAGCCTTCCCAATTTCACAGTTTTTGTAAAAATGACCTCGAACTACGAACTTCAATTTCGCCACAATACTTTATATGCTTTTAAATACCAATGTAAAATAACTTCATTTGTGTTTTAATGGTCATTCGAATGAGACATTCAACAAAAACATGCGAACCTATTTTGTTTAATTGTAAATTCATTGTCCGTTGTGTTTTTTTTTAGTTGGATTTTGTTTTGTTTTTGTTTTTGCTACTCATGAAGAGTTGGGTAGAGTTACTTTTTAAAAAATCTGTCCTATTAGTACGTATTCGATTTTGTCATAAATACGCATAGTATATATCGTCACATATACAAATCTTAAAAGATCAGATTTTCTGGGGTTAATGTTTGTAGATTCATATTGAATGTGCTGTACATTAAATATTCATAGATCAAGATAATTTTGAAATGAAACGTACATTTCATTCTCTCAGTTAATCTTCAGAATCATCATTTTCCTTCAATACAATTGATAAAAACAATCTTAACAATTTAAAAAGCAGGTTTTTCTAGGACTTTTTAAAATGAGTTTAGAATTCAGGGAGGACTAGTTAGTTTAAATACAGTTTACTACCTACCCAACTTGTTAAAATTTCTCCAGCACAGTAATTATACATTTGATACTTTTTCAATAAGATTCTCTTGTAGCGGTGCAATAATATTTTATAAAACAAAAAAAAAATTGCAAGAAAAACATTAGAGAGTACATAAACTATCAAGTTAATATAACGGATTTCATGTCTTAAATATCAATGTTAATTCTTTTTTTTTGCATAAGCTGTAATTCCATGAAACGTACAAAATGTGACAGAACAACAATTGATTTTTGTAACGTTAAAGGCCGGTTATTTAGTTCATATATTCTTTCGTGATGCTTTGTTGAAGAAAAAAAAATTTTGAAAGGTTTTAGAAAAAACATCTTCGCTTAAATCATTCCTGTCCTTGGGGAGGTTGACAAATATTAAAAAAAACGAAAACTACAACTTGAATCATTTTACCTTAAACATCTTATATTTAGGAATATTTTTATTGTTCCGAATTCGATGAAAAGCAGAAATAATATTTGCGTATCTTTCATTGTTGAGCAGCCTCTATATCTAATTCGTAAGTTTATAAAATTTGTCTGCTTGATGCCACTTGAATAGCTGTTCATAGCCATATTTTATCAGTTGAATATTTTAGTACAGTAACAGTCAGAGTATAAAACATGTAATAAACGTATTGAGCAGAATTTGCTTAAATGCAGTAATCTTTGGGTGGGGTGGGTGGGGGTGGGGGGGGGGGTGGGGGCATGGGTGCAACATTAAAAATCATGTTCACATAATAAGGTAATGCAAGATTTCCATTCCATTGGTTGAAATATACCTTATAGTTCATGTGCTTTCCTAGACTGATATATCAAATACAAATGTACTAGTACACCGCTGTATAAAAATCGCTGCAAACTCTATGTTTAAACTTTTTTGGGGATAATAATATATATTTCATGCATTCCAGCAGCATAATTTTGAGGTCATTAACTCTATTGAATGAAACGTTGAAGGTATTTCCAGTTTCCTTGAAACAATAAGAGTTTTCGTCTACCTGATCAATACATAAGGTTCACGGCGGGTGTGACCGGTCAACAGGGGATGCTTACTCCTCCTAGGTATCCGATACCTCCTCTGAAATTTACAGGGGGGGGGGGGGAGTCCCTGTTTTATGCCATGTTCACAAATTTGTATTGTTTAAATATTTTTATGAGATTGATCACTGTTTGTTATTTTTACCTTGTCATTACAGTACACATATATAAACGTAACAAATTTTGATTGGAATGTAAATGTACAAACATAAACCTTTGCAATTTCCCTAAAATCATCATTAAAATTTTGTTTTTCTTTTAAAATCTAGTCTCTATATTTGAACAGGCAATGACATTCATGTAACTTCATTTGACAATCATGCAATGGCATTTCTATTACTTAATTCTACGAACAAAAAAGGCAACAATAACAGAGTCGAAAAGGAAAAATAACAGAACAAGATTTCTATATTCTTCTATTTATTTCTATGCCAAAGAGCTCATTTTACATAAAATAAAATCATCCCTTGCTTGTATATCTTAATGCATGTAATTTCAATATCGGCTGATTTAACTAGTACTTCTCACAATGCATATACTGTATTTTCTTCATTATTTCATAGATCAATAGCTAATGGTTGATTGCCAGTTATAGAAATCTGTGCGAATTGGAAGGATAACACTTCTTGATTAAGTGTTTCACTTTATCACTTTAATTGATTCCTCTGTTTCTTTAATCATTTTAAATAATGCTCCTGGATAGTATAGTGTGATTAAAACGTTTGCTAAAACCTTAACAATGTACAATATATTTTAAATTTAGTTGACATATGCATAATGGAAGTATCAACATACTATAAGGCATTGAAATGTTTGACTACAGTTTCTTGAGTTTCTTTGACAGTTGCAGTATAAACTAATTCTGTCATACCAAATGTAAACTCTTCCTCCAGAGTAGGTTTAAACCCAAGGAAAGGCAACGGAATTTCAACTTTACCTAAATATCTACAATCTTCCTCATCGATATAAAGCACATCGCTTTTTTCCGAGAAGTAAATTTCAGTAGCAATAAAAGATTGATGGGTATCTAGTGGCACACTTGTTATTGTAAATTTCTTTCCTGTTGCAGGTACTTTGGTGCCAGCCGAAATAATCGAGTCGAATGTTCCTCGGCATAAAACCGTGCCAAACTGATCGGTATATTTTCTCTTTTCATCGTGTTTTCCTTTATCGAATTTGAGGTCCGTATTTGTACCATAAGTGTATCTTAACACACGCGAAGATACAATGGATGGATTGTGACCGTAAAGAACACCTCCTTTCAGTACTGCAAGACTGCATTCAGTAGGAATTAATACATTCCTATCTGAAAACATTAACAGTATTTTTTCTTGCAGAATACTGCATTCTGAATACCCACCTACCAATATTATGCATGAAATATCAGGATAATCCTTCAACAGGTTTTGAAGGTGGTTTGCTATTTCATTTATAGAATCTTCAAAAAGTTGTAACATAAACTGCCCATTTACTTTTATCTTATCTCGCATTACTTCGACTTCACCTTTAATAGGTAGTCGTTCTGTTCTATGTAAATCTACTTTGTACTCTTTTGCAAAATCATTTAGTGATAATGGAATACGAATGTTATATTTCTTCGTTAAATGTGTGGTTACAGTTCTTTTTTTAAACTCAAAATCTCTTAAAAATTGCAGATAATCCTCCATTTCTTCGTTCCTTAGTCTCTCAAATGATTTCACTCCGTAAATGGATTCTGTTATTTCAATGTATTTCTTGTCAACACAAGTACCCCCATAAGCTTCACCGCTAGCTTTGTGAAGTTCTGTAATGGATCCATCAATGTCCAGTTCATGAACACTAAAATCTGCTGTTCCTCCTGTATTCATAAAAAAATGTATCATTGATAATGTTTCTATTGTACATAGAGAGTCTTGCAAATCCTTGAATAATCGTTACTCGAAAAAAAAAATCTTTTGATAAAAGCGTTTGAGTATGATTTCCAATATTTGCTAACGGTGGTTCCTAATAAATATCATTTACATTTTATTTTAAGCTTAGCACGACTCATAAATAGCCCATATGCCATACTAATTTTCCTATCTCTGATATCAGCACTAAGGTATAAATACTCTTATCATTCGTTCAACCTGATTGCACACCTTGAGCTCTTTGCCGACAAGATGGATTTCTTAGCTTGTCGTAATGTTATTAACATTATGTTTCGCTGTTTTTCGTGCATTTTTTTCTGCTCGTAATGCAATTACCTGTGCAATTGATGATACTTTTTCTCATAACGTGGTATGGTTGCATACATTTGATATTTTCTTCCTTATACGCGACGTGTACAGTTTTAAGATTTTTGTCCTTACACATTTTATTGTCTCCAACATTTTTTCCATTGTATAAGCGAATTACCATCGAATAAACCTTGAAGGAGTTGACTAAGCTGTATTGAACGACTGACACTATTGTTTTATGAATGGAATGAATACTAGGAAGTATTCGAAATCTACATTAAACTAATCAAAAAAAATAATCAAATTAGATAACATAAACATGATAAGTGCAAACTTAAAAAATCATTTTAAATATACCCTGTAATACGCCATACAAAATAAACATTTATGGCACTAATTATAACTTGCATTAATGTTAAAATGAAACCTTACCTCCTATATCAGCAACGACATATTGCGTTCTTTTCTCAGTAGCTTTGAGACATATCCCACGTGACAGTTTATCTGGAGAAATATCTTTGCAGTATATTGATGCACACTCTGGTTCAAGAGCAAGAAGTAAACGATCAGATGCAATGCCTGCCTAAAATTGAAATCAAAAATGATTCAGTAACATAACCCTAAGGTGAGGAACATTGTACATATTAGCAAATGAAGATTACAATTTACTTTTTATTTAGGACAATACCATATGTAGGCTCAGCAACTACAGCCTAGAGTATATTTGTCTTATTTTTGTAAAATTGCCTCCCATTTTAAAACTACTTCGTATTTACAAATGGTACATCCACAACAAAACCTTCTTCCATTCGAAAACGTCTTGGCATATCTTTTTAAGTAGCAGACTGACAGCTAATTGAATCTCATAAAATTAGATAAGTTATGTTATAATCAAACATAAATAAATACCGTCTTAACAAATAATACTACAGTAAACTATCAATATAATTACTATTATTAATCAAAGTTTCAAAGTTTTAATTATAATAATAAATTGTAGTGTTTACTATAGTATAATAAAATATTTTATCTATGAAAGTCAAATTGTTATGTTTTATATGCATTATCTCAGTCTCCAGTGATATTTTTGGTATTAATTAGAATTATTACTTGTTTATTCTCCTGTTAATTTGAAAATTGTCGTTTTGGTATGTATTTCGAGAAGTATTCATGCTAAACATTAAAAAAAAAAAAGATTTTGAATCACTGATTCCCCCGTATGGCAGCTTAAGGTTAAAGTTTCTCAAATGCAAATCAAATTCCAAGGTCAAGGTCAAGAGATAAGAAATGATGTTACCAAAAGAAAGGACTTGTGTCAATGGATACACCTGGTATGGTAAATATGAAGACCCAAGCACCAACCATTCAAAAGTTATCATCATGTGTAATGTTTTCTGAAAGTGGGTCAAACTCAAAGGGCAAGATCAAAATCAATGGTACGCAGGTAAAGACCTCGTAATAAGAAGTAACCACACAAAATATAAAAGTCCTAGCACCAACTTAATAAAATTTAGGGCAAAAGTTAAATTTTTTTCAAAGTAGGTCAAACTCCAAATTCAAGGTCAAAAGGTCAAAATTGTTGGTAGTCCAAGGAAGGTCTCACAAGGAATACACATTTGAAAGTTGAAAGCCCTAGTACTATTTAAAAGTTAGGGCCAAGGTTAAAGTTTTTTTTTAAATGGGTAAAACTCTAAGGTTAAGGTAGTTAAAAAATATTTACACTCCTGGAAAGATCTTGTCACGTTGAATATACATGTGAAATATGAAAGCCTTAGCACCAAAATATTCGAAAGTTATAGCTAAAGATAAAGTTGGGTAATTTTTTTTTTGCAAAAGTGGGTCAAAATCCAAGGTCAAGAGGTCAAATATGTTGGTACCCAAAGGTAAGTCTTGTCACAAAGAGTACACATGTTAAATATGAAAGCCATCTCCAACCAATCAAAAGTTATGGGCAATGTTAAAGTTTTTGTGGACAAACAGACAGACGGACGGACGGGGCAAAAACTATATGCCCCCGAATCTTCGATTACAGGGGCATAAAAATTCTGGAAGGAAGACTTATTTTAAATGAAAGTTCCTCAGTAAAGTTTTTAATGTGTCTTTGTAAATAAGCGTATCAAAGTACATGCATATAGTTAACCATGATAACTTGAAGAACTTGGTTTAAAAGAAAATGATGTCAAAATTATTAAAAGTTTAATGCCTTACGATGGGCAAAACATTACAAACAAACAAGAGATGGGTTGAGTCTTTAATTGTAGCATTAAATCTGAATAAAATAGCAAAAAAGAATGGGAGAGTAGAGAATAAGAGTATTCAAGATTAATTTAGAAATATTTTCTAAATCTATATATTCACTTAAATAAATACTTCTTTGGCTGCCTCACGCATAAACAATTTTGCTGCATCTGTCCAAATCGCTGGAACAGTTAGAACAAATTTCACATCTTTTTTCCTTAGCGTCAGGCAAACGTTTGTTAAGAATGTTCATGAAGTGATCCGTAAAGAACTTGATTGACAAAGAAAATACTTTAATTGCAGGGAGCTGTTTTCCGTTGATGTCGCTTAACATTGTTTTTCTGTTCAAATTCTGAAAAAAAAAATAGTAGAACAACAATTTTTCCCCTTAATCAACATTTATTTTGATATAATTCAATTTTCTTTACTTTCCTAATTTTGAATCAATGGATTTCAATAGAGAGATTGTTCTGTTCATTTTTTTCTGTACAGTTTTCATTGATTTTAATTTCGTATCAGTGGCCGAACTATTTTTTCATAGTAGTTATCAATGTGATTTTTGGTCAGTATTTTAAGTATACACCATTTCGAGAGGAAAATGACATTATGACGCCCAAAAGAGTGATTATGTTCTTTTTACGATGTCAGTTCAGCTTACCAGTATATAAATCTTTTTTTTTCAACCTGTATGATTAAAAAAATATTTTAACAATGTGTTCCTTGTTTAACAATATTTAATAAAAAGTCTGGGATGGCAAGGGGTATAAATCTGTAAAGAGGCATGTGTTTTGCATATTGTGTTATCAAGTAAAAAGTACGTTTAATTTGAATTTCATATAAATAGAAAGCAAACAAATAAATATATTTAAAAATTATTATTTTGCTTATAAAGATATAATAATATATAAAAGGGTCTCACACTAAGATTTTCTTTAGTTTTCTTATATCAGTGTAAAATCATATTTTTGTGGAGTCAAATTTTCGAAATTTGAGGGAAAAAATATTGGTTCGGGGGTAGGGGTTGGGTGGGGGTGGTGGTTATGTTGAAGGTTGTAGTTGATTTCGTGGTTGGGAAGAGTTGAATAGTGATGGATATGAAATTTACATTTCGTGGTGCATATGAATTCGTGGGTGTGCACATACCTCGAAAACACCGAAAATTTAACCCACAAGAAAATAACGTATCTTTCAGCATAAGAGATCAGTTTGTACGCTCTACCTGAGCAACTCAAGTTTTAGTACACTGAAAAATGTTTTGCGGCCTACAATTACTTAAAAATTCCAAGTAATATTTTTTCTCTTAATAAATGCATGAATTATCAGACTTATAATCATATTTATAATTAGTGATAAATGTTGTTTGGTTAATGAATCTATAGAAATTGTAATTATATAGTGTCACAAAGTAACGCACTGTCTGTTCGTATTAGCATTAGGGCAATTTGAAAATTCAAGAGATTGGATGCTTTTGGCAACTCCTACAACCACTTTTAACCAACACCAAAATTTACATGCAAACTTCTAAATAACGTAAAAAATGACAACCAGCTTATGATTGAAGGTGGTTATGAAATCTAAACAAAGACATTTTGCTTCATTTTAACGATAATTGCAGGCAAAGCTACTTACGAGGGTCGTTCAATAAATAATGCAAAAGGTTATCTAAAATAGGAAAACATGTAAAACAGATTCTTAATACTTTCAGTCCCTCAAAACATTCTCTGTTAAAATTTACACATACTAATCTTTAGGGATGCACTAAAGACACTGCTGAATAGCACTTTCTATGATACACCTAAAATTATAAAATCTTCCATTGATTGCTTTCATATGTTTTTGGAAGAAAAAGATCTCACAATGGCTGAGATCTAGCTAATATGGGGGATTCCCAAGCTCTGTAAATTTTCCTCTCTTCTAAATTTTATTTATTCTCTATGTTTATTTGCAGCAGCGTTTCAGGTGCAGAAAAAATACTCGGGATCAGTATTTGGGTTTGCTTTGCAGGAAATCTGCTTAACTTTCCTTGGTAAAATTTTAACATAAAAGTTACCATTGATAGTCCTTCCTTTGGCTTATGTATATTTGACTGGGCCTCTTGAATAATAAAAAAAGTAATAGAACAGATTTGGAGCCCTTGCTTCTCTTTGCAATAATAGGACGATAGCTTTCTCTTTGATTCCACATTTTATTCTTGATCTTCCTTTTCGGCTATGAAAAGTATACACTCACGTTTCGTCATCCATCACTCAATATATCAAATCTTCTTTTTTGTAAAAATGTTTATCTTTAAATTGACCATCGGCACATTCAACGTGTTTTTTCTCTTAGGCATTTGTAAAGAAAAAAGGCATCCATCTGATAGAATTATTGTTATATTTATTTCATTTGTAAGAACTCTATAAACTGTTATGACGATGAAATGTATCGTGTTTAAGCAAAGTCTATCAATGGAAATATGGCATATTCAGATATCATGTTGCTCACAGCATCGATATTTCTTGATGCCCCTACAGATTTTCGACCAGTTTGACTGCGATCTTTTAATTGTACTTTTTTTATTCCAAATTTCCGAATCCATCTGAAAAATATACAGCACGAAAGACTAGTCTTTCCATAAATCAAAATGGTATCTTTAATATGGGTTATTCAACTATTTATGCTATGAAGCACAGTTTTCACATAAGCCCTCATTTTCATCTTCTTGGCAGAGATCATTTAAAAACAGTTTTCAGGTCAGTGTAGTGACCATGCTTACTTTAAAATTGAATGCCTTTGCGACAATAAGGAAAAAACATGGGGTTTTCTGTGATTAAAAGTTCTTTAATAGATTTTTTCAACTATTCAAAAATACAATTAAAAACTGCTACAGTTATTATGATAAACTGTATATTGCATTACTTATTGAATGACTCTCGTATTCATAATGAAGGCTATCCGCTTATTTTGATTATTTCATATTCTTAAAATTTTAGTAAGAGTACAACTTTCAGTTGATATAAAAAGAACTAAAATACAACATGCGATTTTCACTCAAAAATTTTGACTTTTAATTTAAAATTTAAGTTCAAAGTACTTAAGAGACTTTAGATCATCAAAACACTGTTCGGAAAATCTTGTTTTATACACATGATTACGTCTCACTGAGATGTCTGCAATAAATATAGTATTTTTCATATACTTTATTGTATGAATCTTTATTGTTGATACATTTAGCTTTACTTCTTCTTTGAATGAAGTAAATTATATCAAGTATTAGTAAAATATTACTAGAAGCTACCGATGCTGAAGTGTAAAGAAACAAAGAAACATGCATATGACTGAATGTTTAATTGTGTTAAAAACTAATTATAGGGGATTTTTGATATTTATAATTCATATTTTTAATAGGGTCGAAGTATTTTATGTTACTAAGTGTCGAGGTGACTGAATCAATTGTGATTTAAGGATGTAACACACATCCTTGTAGCAATACTAGCTTCATAGAACAGCATTTATGTCGTTGAAAAACAAATACTATGTGTGTGACTTATTCAAGTGATCATAATTTGGCATTCGTCATGATTATAAATAATCCAAAATATTGACACTATTAAGAAGGTACATTGTATCAAAATCCTCTCGTTAGAAAATAATCACTTTCTTTGTACATATTGAATGGGTTGATGGCAATAGACATGGGAATTCATCCTTTTAGTGAGAGTCAAAATATAGGGCAAATACCATATGACCTTTTATGTGTGTTCTATTGTACTTCACCATAGCACATACTTTAAGTTTTACAAACAACTTATACTATACACCGAAAAACAAAATAGAATAAGCTTCAACTTAACAAACCTTTGTGTGATAAAGTTTCATCTTAAAATCTAAGAAATAGAAATAATCCAGATGTCGCTCCTCTGATGCCAATGTTGTGTAAATATCCTGTGCCTCGTATCCAAAGGAATTGAATGTTTCGTCGGGGTTCAATAAAATACATGTGGGAGTTTTCTGTGATAGGAGATTTGGAGTTCCCGAATTCCAGTTCTGAGAATTGTGAAATTCCTTTTCTGTATCACGAAAGGAGAAGGCATAACCACTATAAGCAGTTCCAAAATCTATTGCTACGATGACCAGCCAATTTGTAGCGGAGTTTTCAGACATAATCTACAACTGATATAATATTTTATAACTTTTTTTAACAAATTTCGTTGCGTTATTAATTGGTTGTGAAGGACACATAGGAAACACTTACCCTTAGTGCGTGCCTGACATCCTGGAGAGCTGATAACATTTTCATATTATATTAATAGATTTAGGTATTTAAATGCCTTTCACATGCATTATAAACGTGACATTCAAACTGAAAGTATAAGATGAAAGTGGCTAGCATAAGGTCGGTGAATTGGCTTCCAAGAGGAATTTTTATTCTTGCACATATTTTAGTAAAATTAGGTTTCACATGTTATTATATTCTCTCAACTACAACTCTATGCACATGTACTCTGACACTGGTCTTCCAATATTCACTGGACATGTCACGAGTGCTTACAACTCAGTCCTAGCCCTGATTTCGTAGTGTCAACATGGTTATTTCCTGTTTACTTGTTCCTCGTTACATGTGTGTTATATGTTTTCCTTGCAAGTGTTCAATTTTTCTCTGTGACTCGTGTTTTCAACACGTGAGTGATATCGTCTGTACAATTGTAGGCCCAGAGTTTTTCATTGATTTGAGAGTTATTTTGCATTTTTGTATAGATATTATCATATTTGGCGTTTTTCGTTAATGCGATAATTTTATTATTTTGTCACTGTCAATTCATTTTTGGCATTTTGTTTACTTTTTATTATCTTGTCGATCCTGTTAAGTAAAAATAAACACCCGATTTTGCTTTAGCTTGAGATTTTAAGTTAGAAATAAAATTTATTTGTTGTCTTACATTAAATGAAGCTTGATTTTATAAAGTTTGTTAACACTATTTTTAGTGATAGTATTTATTTCTTCTCTACCCGATTCTAAATGAAGGAGGATAAAATTGAATTTATCAAAATATTTTAATAAACAAATCATAACATTATTATAAGTTTAAGAAATTATTATTGCTTCTTTGCTTTTTCAAATTATTAAACCAAAGTACTGTTGTTAACACTTGAGAAGTAAATAAATTGTTTTAAGAGTAGGCTACAATGTATATAATGAGAAATAAAAAATGCAAATAATCTTTTTATTGTAGTCTGTGAAATGTGTTTCTTTTTTTTTTAGAATTTGAATTGATTTTTTATATTTTCTATCCAGGGACTGCATATGTAAAAATATTTTTCTCCCTTCTTTAGAGTTAACTATAACAAACTCACCAGCAGTCTAAATGAGGAAAAAAAAATGAGAGAAAGAATCATAATACAATGATGTAATATACTTTTATTGTATTAAAATTATGTTTATATCAATTGATGAAATATACAATCAATGCGATAGGACATTTCTCTTTTTTATTTGTTTATTTTTGCATGAACATTAATAAGTGAAATAACCATTTGCATCATGAAAAGGTGAAGATAACAAAACGTAATCGATCTAAAAAGAAAAACAAACCCACAAATACAAATCTGTGAACAGGACATCGAACACAGGTCTCTAAAATTTCAGAGGTGGGTTCACGTGCTTTGGAGGAGTAAGCATTCCTTCTCGACTGGTCACAACCGCCGTGAGCCCTGTGTATTGATCAGGAAGATGAAATTTTCTGTAGTCACATTAGTTTAAAAACAAAGGCCGAAGAATTGGTGTGAAACACGTTAGCCAAAATATAACCCACTCTATATTTCTGACAAGGTATTAATTACGACCATAGAATTTAAGAAATCTCACTTCAAACAAGGTTGTTAACAGCATGCAATATTATTATTATTTAATTAAACTTGTCTAAACAGATCATTTTACTTAAACGTTTGTACATTGAATATTAATGACGTTAATATCACTCAATAAATTAAATGATAAATCACGAAGTTTGATATCAGAATACCAAACGAGTCAACCAAAAACCTAAAATTAAAATAAGGAAAATATGATAGTAGTAAACACAGTTTGAAAATATTATACTTTCATTTAGATTAGTTAAATCTGATTCGTCGAGAAACATTTGTTAAAAAACACTATTACTCACTGAATGATGAAGCCACGCCCTCTGCGTAGCAACATTCAACATTGCTTGACGACCGGTGATATTCCAAAAGTTATTGCCTGTGCAGAATTTATGCCGAAAGCGGACATAAAAGCAAGAATGGAAAAGGCCAGAGTAGCATTCCTACAACTTGGAAACATCTTGAATACCAAGGGAATTACAATACACACCAAAGGTAGGCTTTTTAACAGCAATGTTAAGGCTGTGCTCCTCTATGGTCCTGAGACATGGAGGATAACCACAACAAACAGGATCCAGACATTCGTCAACTCTTGTCTGAGATGGCCCATAAAATCAACAACATCAATTTGTGGCTAAGAACAAACCAATCCTCTATAGAAGAAAAAATAATGCAGAGAAGGTGGAGGTGGATAGGGTATACCCTACCCAAGCACCATAATAACATCACAAGGCAAGCCCTATCCTGGAACCTCTAAGGAAAACGTGGGAGAGGTAGGCCAAAGAACACCTGGCGGAGAGATTTGGAGGCAGACGTCAAAATAATGGGCAAGAACTAGAAAAAGGTAGAAAGCATTGTTCAAACTAGAGGGACCTAGAGGAATCTAGTCAGCGGCCTATGCCCACAAATGGGTAGCAGGCATAAGTAAGTAAATAAGTAAGAATTTATGCGCACAAGTTTCACTGTTATATGTTTTTGCATTAAACATTCAGTATAATAAAATAAATCTTGCATGTAGCTGAGTGTAACATTGAAATTTTTCACCCTTCGAAAACACTGTCAACCTCGGCTGCGTTTCGGTTGACAATGATTTTCTTCGGGTTAATTTTTTTTAGTGTTTTACTCAATTATATGCAATATTTATATAATAATTCAACGAAAGATAAATTCCAGCAAAATAATTGTAGAAATCAATAAATATTGTTGATAGCAAAACGTTGGCTCAAAAATTAAAAAAGATCCTCAGACATTTACGTAGATATATTAAAATACCTTACAAACTGATATACGTATAATGTTTGCTACACGCTTTAATTAAAAAAAAAAATCAAATGTTTACACTTTTTTCAAGTACTGTTCCACTGTAGTCCTTTAAACTTTTCAAAATGTTTTTCGACAATTTTACAATTTTCATTCTTTAAGAGGCTTTTTTTAAAATAAACATTAAAAACTTTTGCATTTTGAAGGATAAGCCTATTGCCTTCAAGGAAGGAGAGATGGTAAAAAAAATGGGAGCCGGATTGATATATATTTTTGGGTATATTTTGGTTGTAAATGATGCAAATATCAAAATTCTTCAATATTAAGGAATTGTAAAATTGTATGATATTCTGAATTCCACCTTTTTTGCAAAACCCTTTTAAATCTATATAACTTTGAAATCCTTCATATGACATTTTTATGAAACGTTGAAAGATACATTAAATCTTTTCGGTTAAAGTTACTGATTGTACTTATATAAACATAATTTTAGTTTCTTTTTTATGATTTTTGAAAAAAAACTTTGAATCATTTGTCCTTAAAACTATTTTTGAACATCTTGTTTCAGAATCATAAACATTAAATGCTCCGTCTGATGTAAGTAAAAACCTTGATTTGGAGCTTTAAGATTATCTGATAGGCAAGATTGATGAATCACATTGCACACCAATTAATATCAGCAGAGAGGCTATTCAATCCAAACCATGCCAACTTCAAATACAAATGTATACTAATCATCGGGATACAAAGGAACATTTGTTTATTGATTACTTCTCAAAATCTGTACTTTATTATGAACTTTATGTAAATGCGCGTTGTGGGTATTTCAATGCAGAATGTCTTTCAGAACTTTGAAACAGGGCAATTGAAACCTAAAACGGAACTTAACATTAGTTCTAATATATAATTGATCATGATTTAAGAGTGGAACACATCTAGGGTGAATTCACCATCATCGGACACCCTCGCACTTCAACAAGTTCTAGCGATATCGCCACCGACCGAATATTATAAAAATGGAACTTAACATGTAGTATGTGGTTAAAATTAAAATTTTTGACACAATCGTGCCCTATTTATTGAGAAAATATCATTAAAAACCTATTTTTTCCAAATAAGTCAGAATTCACCATGGATCGGACAATATTCACCATGCATCGGACATACGATATTTAAACCAGAAAAATATTATACCTTGATCTCGGTGCTTTAAAATTAGTGATATCGAAACATTTTTATCTTTCATTTAAAAATTAACCTTCTAATTAAATTTGATTGACTATTTCGATCCACAAATGTGAAGAGATTTTAGTTGCATCACATCGCCTTAGAAAGGCTTTATAATGCTAATAATATGGCAACTCGCGCTTTTGTCTCATGGGTTATCATCATCTAGTTTAAAGAAATAAATTGGGTCCACTTCTAGTCGTCATATATCGATGTCTTGTATTTTCACTTAAAATTTAGTCTTTATTTTCTATTTCCGTAAAAAAGCTGTCATTTGGGTTTTATATGAAAATGGAAGTGATTACCCATGCATCGGAAAGTGTCCGATGCATGGTTAATTTGTGTCCGATGTACGGTGAAATAAACATACTAGTAAAAAACAACTCTAAAAATTATTATACAAACATTGAAGTAAAATCTTTGAAAAACTTCTGTAAAATTATCAATCATTGACAAATTTTACCTAGGTCCGACTCGTTCCGTTGAAGTCTATTTAAAAGAGCGAGAACTCTAAAAATTGCACAATCGTAAAATTCTGGTTACTCCCCTTTGATAATGAAAAATATGACGTAATTTCAAGACCATTCTTGTGGTATTTTTATCACAACATGGAAATAAAAACCGGCATCATTAAAAAGTTTAAATCTTCACCTTTAAGACAGAAACAAGTAAAAACACGGGGAGACTCAGGTTCCATGAAAGTTTATTGCTTAAAGTTGTCCGAAGCAAGGTATGTGTCTGATGCATGGTTAACTCACCCTATTATATTTACGTTCTCTCTTGAATTTTGAATGTTAAGCAGAGGATATACAGTTGAACTCGAGACCGTATCGAGAACAAGTTAAAATATAAATTAAAAACCCTGCTGCAATAGTGAAATAAGTTTCATATCATAAATCAAAAACACCGATTTTTGTCTTTATAATATTTCTTCGGATTTTCTTATGACCCTTTAAGCTAAAACATTCCGCATGTTGTCATTTATGAAAATACCTGAAAATGACTCAGTATGAAAACAAGATATCAGTGAAAACATGATTTATTATTTAAAGATCAACTCGAAGACTTTTAAAATCAAAATTAAGTAATGAAAAGGATATAGTTTGAGAGAAAAAGTTTTCGGCACTTAAACATTTTTTTTTCTAATCATGACAAAGTTTTGTATCTCGACATGTTTAAATCTTGTTAAATCTTATTGAATGTAAAAGGTAACGAACAGTAATTAATCTCATAATTCCAGTAAAGAATACAAATCGTGAACAGGACCTTAACAAAAACAGGTGCCCAAGAGGAGTAAGTATCCCCTATTGATAGATGTGAGCCCTATAGCTATGCATTGATCATGAAAACAGAGCGATACGTATTCAAATGTGTATAGCAACATGTCAATCAAAAATTGACCTAACGATAGGTTGTATTTGCAAATAAGGTCCTAATAACAACAATAAAATTGGCGAAATGGTGTTAAAAGAGAGAGTAAAGAACCCTGTAACATCGACTTATTTGTTAGTAACTTTTTCCCATTAAAAAAAACTGAGAGTACTAGGAAGAAGTTATTCAGTATCGAATCAATCGGGAGACATAAACACCACATGGATATGATTAAATTTTAATTATATAACTTACATGAATATGGTACGTTGACGATAGAAAAGATAAAGTCATCCAGTTTGTCATAAAGTTTAATTATAAGTTGACCGTTAACGTCTTTATTGATTAAAATATTTTTATTTCAAGACTTTTCTTCTTTTCATGTAGATTTTTTGAAATATATACATTCTGCGTCTAAAAGATCGGCTAATAAAGAAGCACAAATAGAGTCCATTGAATTCCATAAGTCGATAAAAAATAGGTAGCGACTGTTCGTTCGTCAAGCGCTCGGCACTTTGAAGTGAAAGTTGTGGGTTCTTCGGATGAGTCCTTAAAAACCGAGGCCCCGTGTCACGGTAGGCGTTGGTACGATAAAGAACCCTCACTGATCAATGGCCCTGAGTGCCGAGTAAAGGTCTAAATGTGAAACCCTTCGCCTGTGTATGGTGTCGTCTCTATATGAGTGAAAAATTCTCGAACGGGCCGTAAAACAACAATCAATCAATCCATAAGATTGTGGGAAGACCTGGTCTGCAAAGACTGTATATTGTCAGAATCTTCTTAATATTAATTTCAGAATACTTGAATGTAGGATCAGAATGATTTTAAACGAAGTAATTTTGCAGATTACCAATCACATAACAGTATATGAGGAAGCAGTAATGTACATGTATTATATGTCAAAAATCTGCTCTTTGATTTATTGTGTGGAATGGTTGCATAAAGCAATGAAAAATCATGCTTGATTTTTGAATAAAAAGCTCTTCGAAAGTTTTGATACATATGTAGTCCGTATTTGATTTGCACCACTTCTTGAATATATTAATTTTGTTGTACAATACGCCAGATGTTTCTCCTTCATAGCAGTTAATATTTAGTGATGATTAAGAATAGGAATTTGGTTGAACATTTACTGGATTTTTAATACAACTTCGTAATGATTCTTATGACGCTTTGGAGCCCATTATAGGTAAGGTAAACCAAACTTACTTCTTTGACTGGAGTGCTAAAAGTATTTAAAACTGATACGTAATAGAAAAAAAAAACAAACAAACAAACCCATCTTTTTAAAAGAAACCAAGAGTAAACGCTGAATTAACAGTTGTGGAATTAAAAACAAGGTCTTCTAATTTAAAAAATGCAGTTGTAATAATGAGTCTTACAAACAAAGGCTATATTATTAAAACTTTATTAGCTGGAACCGTTCCATAACATATCTTTTAATTTATTAATCAATTGCAGTTAACTTAAAACGAAAGGATAGAGAATCCATCTTGTGCAATTCCTTAATATGACGCTTTTCCATTTAAAAGAGTTTTTCGGTTAAAACATAATTCTTAAAAAGTTAATCAGATTATTTAATTTTCAAATAATGACAAAACCCTACATTTACTTTTGTAAACCGATACATCATTTCCATTTATAATTGTTATCGAATTTTTAAAGACGCATGATTCCTGAACCAGTTCATAAACGTCACGAGCGACAACTATTTTGTAAGATGCGTTTAACTGAGAGAAAAATGTTATTTATGGAAACATTTTATTGAAATTCGTATGTAATATGAAAAATAATGTTGAGTAAGGTGCATTTCAATGTTTAACTATATAATATAAGTGGAAGAAAATAAAGAATAATTTATGCGTTTTTCTGAGACAGTCCTCGTATGTTTCTCAAATATTCATTACAATAGAAAAGCAAGTATTTGTATAACTATAGTAGTCATCGACGACCACTGTTTCCATCTAACGCCCACATACATGTACAAAATGTTGAACTTGCGATCATTTGTCAATGTGTGTTCAGATATTCTGTGTAAAATAAAATTACACTTAGTACAATGTTAATGATTGCACCAAGTGTAATTTCATTTTAACGATCAAATAATATATCATATTGTTTAACCATACTCGCACTTTCTAAAGAAAGCTCGGATGTATTGCTGTTACCCTGGTCCGCTTTCTTACTATTGCTGCTACCCTTAGCTTGTCCGCTGTCACACTTTCTTCTTCCTCAAACTCTGCATTTAATTTCAGTAGTAGCTAATTAATCTTTTGGAATATTATAGATGATGTCCTGTAGATATACAAAAAGGTTTTGGAATTTTTAACTTTATTCTGGGGGCCAAACGAGGTTCAAAAAATACTTTTTTCCCTCCCAAAACCTGGTTCCCTGAACTGATCTTACATTTACCCAGAAGTTTTTTTTTTCACTAATATTGGACAGATGCAATATGGTTATAAAATACATTCTGAGGATCATTACATTTTATTTTTAGACATATATCTCACACGGTTTGGGTATGTTTTTGACTTTAACATGTACCCGATTGGAGACAATTTCTGCTTCGTAAGACAATCCTGAATAGGCTGGATCCGAGAAGCTTGAAAAAGAGGCAAAGAGTGGGAATTAAGTTTACGTGTTTATTGAAAGAGCGCAATCTTGAAAGTCATATTATATTACCTATTATAATACATAAACAACCTGGTTTCGTTTAACAATGCAAAGTAAATTTCTAAAAATAAAATAAAATGAGACCAGCGTAAATAACACAGTACACAATTAGACGGTAAACCAAACCAAAATTATAGATAGAAAATGTATATTGCAATTAATTAATTTATAAAAAGTTAAAAAATAAAATGCACATCTGATAGTCGCGTAGAAGATTATGGTGAAAGTGAAAGTACAATGTTTACATAAGTGATTAAGCGTACATCTAATAAATCTATAAATCTCAATTCTTATTACATTAAATTGCGTGATCTATATATCTGAAAACAGGGGAAATCATGGTAACTCGTGTTTAACAATTTTGAACACTTACACAGTTTTAAGAAAGGAATTTTTGCGAGTCATCTTTGCTTCTTACGATTTGCAAACGAATTACAAAAAGCCTATCTCCCTACACAAATGAGTTCTAATTGTTCTAAAGGTAACAGAGTTATTTCCCATTAACAGAGTGACAGTTTTAGAGGAAAACAAAAATTATAAAATGTATGTGACATAAAAGACTTATAATACATTGTCAGTAAATTATAAACAACACACTTAAAACAATTAAGATAAAAAAAGAAACATCAGTGAAAAGAAAAATTAAATTAAAAATTTATTCCTTTAATTAGTTAGGAATTTTAGGACAATCAAATAAACTTAAACATTTGAAAATAGAATTAAATAAGATGGTTTATGTTATAACGAATTATAGAATAAAACAAAATACAATGTACATACCTTGAAAAAGAGGCAAAGAGTGGGAATTAAGTTTACCTGTTTATTGAAAGAGCGCAATCTTGAAAGTGATGCGCATTGCCCAACTCTTGCCTGTCATAAAAAATTAGGTCTTGAAAAAGTGACCAATGAAAATTGTTTAAATTGCGGATGTCTAGAAAAATATAAGTAAAAAGACAATTAACGCGTAATAATTATTCACCATAGGTAAGTAACTACTTTTTGCTAAGGGGCTTAACTTCAGTAAATAAGAGTCTCAGATATGACACCTGGTGTTTGAACAATTAATTGAATGACACCTATTAAGTAACAAAGAAATCAGTAACATCAAGGGAAAATGAGCATAAGAAGACACAAAATGACTTACATTATATACAAACAACAAATGTCACAAACAAAAACTAGCTTGGTATACATAAATCTGGACTATGAGAATTATCTTTAGGAATTTCACACATTTGAATAAAATTAATGTAGAAATAAACATAATTTACAATACCAGTTCTTAATAGTTTTACACAGTTTTCAAAAATAAAATAACTTTAGATTTATCAAATATTTATAATAAATTCCAAAACAATGCTTTATATGTGACTGAATGAAAATATGTTAAAATATAAAAATAGCAGATAAATTGTATGTGACACATATCACGTGATGTTGCAGGCTCGTGACTAAAGCAAATATACTTGCGGTATTAATCAGTAGTGCATGGGCATAACCAATTTAAAAATGTAGTTTATTAATATTTTCAACAAGCTTTATAATTTGTGAAAAGTGCTGCGATTCTAAATAGATTATACTATTTTATTGTTGTAATTATACTCGTAAGGAGCATGCTTAACTTTTTGCTGTTCAACTGCAGTAAATATAGAAATAATTCAGTTTCAAGATTTCAACAGGATCGCAGCACTTCTCATATAGTTTATTACTGCCAGAGCTTATGTGAAGAAATTTATTACGATCCACTAAGTGTATGCCCTTGCATTAGATCGATTTATTAAGATCATTGCATTACCCTTCAATGTACATGTACCTGCATACAAATATACAGCAGTATCGGTTAACTAGGAAATATAATAAAAATATATGAATAAAACCATAAAAAAGGTATTGCATCCAAGTTAATGGCCTATGAAATATCTGCAAATAATATTTTACTTAATTATTAAATGCATTTTCGATCTGGAAATATTATTCGATCCGCTTTCAGTGCATACAAATTGCATTTCATTGCATCGCGATCAGTGACTTAGATACCTAAGATACCTAGATACCTAAACAAACGACAAAACAACATGTACATGTAATAGTAAGTTCTGATGTAGTTTAATGCTCTCCAATAGTTTAAATTTGTAAATCAATTTTATTTTGTGGTATTTTTAGGACTTGTTGGTTTAACATGATGTCATAGTTACTATTTCCCTTATAAATTAGGCTCCGCCTTCTTTTTGTAGCCTTTACTGTGCTGCGTAATTAAAGTTGCAAGATCAAGAAAGAAAGTGTTTTTTAGCATATAAAGTTCTCGAATTTTTGCTGGAGAAACAAAATAAACACCCGTGAGAAGAACCGTATGTTGCTAAAGAAAAAAAAATCAAAATGATCTGTGCAGTGACTCAATTCTGAGAAAATAATTTATCATTATTTACATTTCTGTCCATGTATCTATTTGTTCAGTAATCTCCCTTGTACTCTGAGTAATCTACAACGAAAGTTTTTAAAGAAAAAAATAATAAAGGTAACTTCAGGTTTAGAACATGATAGATAAATACTTAATATATATTGTAAATAAATGCAAAAGGAAAGAAATTTAGCAAACAGTTCTTTCGTGTATCATTAGAAAGAAAATACCTATACAGGAGACATACATTCCTTTTACTGTGTTTTATTGTGATCTGTTAATATCTGCTCAGTAACCTCCTTTTTTGTATTTAATGTACAATAACCAGGACGTAAATATATGAAGTCATTCTCACGTGAACTATGCACTATTGTTTCTAGAGGAAGAAATTAAGTACAGTTCTTTGTAAAAATCATGCAAAATAGGCATGTAGGTGATATATGAGGGTTCTCAGAATTTGATGATTTTCCACACACAGTTTTCTCTCGAACTATGAACCATGTATGCAAAAGGAAAAATGTTTTGATTCACGGTTACCATGGAAACATGGGTAAAGAAATTTCCCTAGCAACCAGCCAATTTTCAGCTTTGATGGACTAAAAAATCTCTTATCTTTCAGGCTCAAATTAAATGTAAATACTAAAAGAATTTCTTTTTCATTGCTGTTATTCTCAAGATAATGATCTTAACAGTTTTCACAATCAAAAATATAGAAATAAGATTTAAAGATATAACTGTGATAGATGTGGGAATATATGCATGTTTTTCCTTTTTTGCTGACTCAGCATTTTCTTTGATTTTGGAATTATTCAATGTCTAATTACTCCGGTGATGGACCTCATACAGACATCCTGTGTATATAAAACGAAAGCAGAGGATTCTGTCTTTTAGAATTGGAATTCAGAAGCGTATAATTTTTAAACTTCCTATCCGTTGCCTAGCAACAAAAATGGATGTTTTGATGAATAAAAAGAGAAAAAAATGTAAAATGCTAAAGTCAAAAGTCACATAACTTGTTATCTTTGAATACTCAAAACAAATTTTACAATAAATTGAAATTTTTGAGACTTCTCTGCAAACTAGGGAATGTTTTACAATTTGTTACCTCCATGGTAACAGCAATTTCACCTTAACAACACATCATAGAATGATGATTTTAGCATGTTCACGTACCTGTTGTTAATGATTCTTCAAAGCATGCTGTAAAATGGTGATTAGGCAAATTTTACAATGCAATTAGCATCTTATAAAATTCTATTTTTCACTTGATTTTCCCATGGCAACGATTCTGAGCACATAGCAACCAATGTAACCTATGTAGAGTTAAGAGTCATTCTATGTTTTATTTCTTCATTTTAATTCATAGCTCATTGATCTTTCTAAATTTTAAAAAAAGAAATATACAAGCAAGTTTGCTAGTTTTGAAAAAAAAATATATTAATGCACTTCGTTAATTATTATTTCATGAAAGAAATAAATTCATTATTTTTTTATTTGAAAGTATTTTATAAAATGAATTGCTCGCACTTTCGCATAGTAAATTTTCCGTACTTTTTTCTATGCTTGTACCGGAAATTGAATCTGAAATCCTACTCTAGAGTCATTTTTCCATGGGGAAATCACACTCTAGAGTCTATTTTCCGGGGGAAATCCTACTCTTGAGCCAGTTTTCCGGGGGAAAGATTTTAGAGGGGAAATCCTACTCTACAAGACCGGTAGATAATGAGCTGATAATCAGCGATTTATGGTATGTCTCTTGATATTGTTGCTTTACAAATCAGGTTTCAAGTTTGTTTGGTCCATTTTTTGCTCACCAGAGCTAGCAGATTGCTCAAGGTTCTGATCATATTTTGTCCAGCGTCCATCGGTCTGTTCATCTGTCAGACTACAGTCTGTCTGTCCGTCTGTAAACTTTTTCGACACTTTCGACATCTTCTCAAAACCACTGGGCAAATTTCAACCAAATTGCAACAAAGTGTTCTTTAGTTAAGGGAATTCAAGTTTGTCTAAATGAAGGGCCAAGCTTTCTTCCAATGGGAGATAATTACAAATATAGTGAAAAACTAATGACATCTTTTAAAAATCTTCTTCCGAAGAGCCAGTGAGTCAGAAAATATTAATCTTATATGGAAACATTCACAGATAGTGTAGATTCAAGTTTGTTAAAAAATGACTTCTGGAGGTAGGGGAGATTAAAGTTTGTTCGAATCATGACCGGATGGGGGAGGGGGGGGGGGGGGTTGAACCACATTAGATAATGGATTTCTTTACATAGGAATACATAAGTATATGGGAAATATCTTTAAAAATCCTCTTCTCAAGGAAAATCGATTAATTATTCCTAATAATACAGAAGCTGCAGATTCAGGTTCGTTCAATTCATAACACTTAGGGGTAGTGTGGAGCCACAACAATGATCAAAGTTATACACAGGAATACAGAAAAACATGCTTATAGACAAGGAGCTTATATAAGAAATGACACTTACAGCTAAGTGATCTGTTAAGGAAATATTTGGTACTGTACTTTATCAAATGAGTTGAAATGGTGTATATTCCCGATGTTTTCCGAGAGAATATACACAATTTAAACGACGTGGATAAAGCAAATATCACGTCACACAATTATAGATGTTTTATTGATCGCACAGTTATAGATATTTTAGTTATCTTATAAGATTGTCTTTTTTCACAAAAATTAAGATAATCCCTGCATTGTTAACGTTGAAATGCTGAAAGAAAGTTTTTTTTGTAAATCTATACAAAATATGAAATCTTGGAATGATATTTGCTGCGTCTTTTAAAACATATATGACAATTTGAAGTTGTACACGTTGTACAGACCGAGGAATCACTAAATGTAATCCTACTCTGAAATCATTCTGTGTATGGTTACAGTGCTAGGCCAGCTATTTGTAGAATCATGGGAAGTTATATAGTATAATGTAAGAAAGTATTGATGAAAGTGGCTAGACTTTCCTGAATTGTAAAATGAATCATGCAACACCAACTTCACTGATAGGCCTACTGTTTCCTGTGAGAATGTGTTGGTGGTGTGGGGAGTGGGGTTAACATTCATATTTACAGTAGCCAGTTTTCAGAAACAATGAAATTTCGTTGAGGTAAAACGAGAGCTTTTTTGTTTTTAACAAATTTTTTTGATCATTATCATTTATGTTAAAACGCAAACACTTTCAAAAATAAAAGTTTCGAAAATTTTACGTCTTGAAGCATGGGATTGTGTCAAAGCCTGAAGTGCTATTTATAAAGCATACGCAAGGATAAAGCATAATCTTATGGGTAGTATCCAGCACAAGTATAAGATTAAACGTAATTAGTTTAATCTCACATGTGTGGTGGATACAACCCATAAGATAAACTTATAATGTATTAAAATTGTCTATCCCTGGTACTTCGATATAAGCATGTTTTACGACTTGCATGAAATTTAAAGGCGAATTCAGCCTGGAATATGGGTGGAATATAGCAGGAATTGGCTAATTCCGGGCGTACTTGAGACGAAGACGGACTTTTGAAAAGTTACGCCTGAGTAGAAGAGGCGTCTTCCAGGCGTCATTTCTACATTCCGGGCGTCAGTTTGCAAGTTCAGATTTTCCCTGGTGTAAAATAGCAGGAAAATGGAAACAAAAATTACGCCTGGAACTTTCAGAAGGAGTAAAAGCCTCTGATTGGTCAATTTAATTATCAATTAAGTGTCAGTTCAGATAGGAGGTTAAGTTTGAATTTCATCAGGACGGAAGGACTTTAGTATGAGTGAAATCGGAAATACAGTTATATCAATGTTAAGGCTTTTACACTTGTTCTGGGTGACACAGTATCTGCTGGTAGGTGTGATAATTAATATCTGGTACCTATTTAGGTAAATTTGAATGTGCATTATGATTGTTATTGACTCTTTAGATTATTCGAGTTTCCTTGAACACATTCTGAGATGACATAGAGGCACTCAAACTGTAAAGTACTGAGTAAATGAACTAAAGTTAAGTAATTTGTTTGATTCATTGTCATGCCTGGAGTGATAAAAGAATTTCAGAAAGTTTATCAAATTTTTATAGACATTATATTACACTCCTGATGATGTCACAATGTCCCTTATGCAAAGATATAAAACAGTTTTCATATATTATAATATATTTTTATACTATTTTAGATGTTAATGACTTGTCATTATGTTTTCTTACAGTTCAAAAGGCTAAATTTTCAACTTTAACATTGTAAATCATAATTTTGCTTTTCTTGGCTGTATAGGTTTTAAGGTCACATAGTATTATATAATAATAAGGACTTTCCAGGCGTAATTCTGCTTCAGGCGTCATTTTAGTTTTCAGGCGTAATTTTCTTCCAGACGTCATTTATTTTTCCGGGCGTAACTCATTTGCATTTTTCGCCTCAAATTCCTGCTCAATTCCGCTTGGTTTCCTTTTGGTTTACGCCCGGAAACTCCATAACACCATATATGTAGTGAGACAAACTGACGCCCGGAATCCTTCTTAAAGTACGCCTCTATTCCCACTATATTCCGGGCGAAACATTTCGTACAGGTATATATATAGAAAAGTTTAAAAACAGCAAATTATTTTATTTTCTAGTTTCGCATTGATCGAACCATTTCAATAAGTTCGCCTGTACAGAAGTTTCAATGTAAAAGGTGAAGATAACAAACAGTGATCAATCTCATAAAATCTATAAACAATATTTACAAATATGTGAAGAGGGCATAAAACACGGGCCCCTGGAAATTCCAGAGGTTGGACCAGGTGCCTAGGAGGAGTTAGCATCCCTGTTGACCGGTCGAACCCGCCGTGAGCCCTATGTATTTATCAGGATGACGGAACTTTCCATAGTCAATTCAGTATAAAAACAAATTCCTAACAATTGGTATGAAACAAGTCATCCAAACGCAACCCAATGATATCTGCTACCGAGGTCATTATAACGACCATAAAATTTACAAAATACCAATTTTAAACGAGGTTGTTGAAATCCTTGTAACATCAACTTATCAGTGAGTAGCATGCCTCGCTTTAAAAATTGATGGTACTCAGAGCAAGCTCTTGAGTAGCGAATAGATACCACAAGCAGGTGAAACATTACTACAAAATTAAGAAAGGGACCGAAGTGAGCTTTTCTGATCACCTGTCTTCTGTCTGTCTGTCCATCTGCCCGTTGTTCATTTCTTATTTTTTCAACTTTTTTCCACAAAACCCGTCGGTCAAATTCAAACGTGTCGCAAACTCAGTGTATTCTAACAAAACAGATATTTCTAAGGGAGAGGTGAATAAAATCGTAAATGATTCCCCGTCATCACAATTAAGGTTAAAATGTACAATTTTAAAAGCAACGTCTAGATGATTGATAGATTTTTCAATATTGGTCATATTGTACGAATTCAACACAGGTTTTATGATTTGGAGTAAAATTTAACGAATCAAATGGCGCATTACAGGCAGTAGTTATATATGCAAAAATATCAACATCAGTTTCCTTGGTAACGTTCTTAGTTTTGGTTTTAAGACTTGATTGCAGAATGTATAACATTTATATATATATTCTACCAGCAATCACTTTAATTGTCAATGTTCCGTAGTCTTGATTCTGTGAACAAAAACTGTTGAAGTGCTTAAGAGTATGACTCTCAACTCTCCATCGATTACATTGGTTGTTATATTCACAGAATCGTTGCCATGGGTTAATCAAATAAAAAAAGAAATAATAAGATGCTAATTGCATTTTAAAATTTGCCTAATCACAGTTTTACAGCATGCTTTGACTGACTGATTGATTGTGTGTTGTTTTACGTCCCATTCGAGAATTTTTCACTCATATAGAGATGTCACCATATACCAGTGAAGGGCTTCAAATTTTGACCTTTACTCAGCACTCAAGGCCATTGAGCAGTGAGGGATCTTTATCGTGCCAACGCCTGCTGTGACACGGAGCCTCAGTTTTTAAGGTCTAATCTGAAGAACCTGCAACTTTCACTTCAAAGTGCCGAGGGCATGGCGAAGGAACAGCTGCTACATGTACCTATTTTTTATCGACTTAGGTCAGTCGCGGCCAAGATTCGAACTCACTACCTTCCGATCACAGAGCGTGCGCTCTATAGCATTTTTTTTTTTTTAATCCTCAATAAAATCTTTCCCCCTGGAAAACTTGCTCTAGAGTAGGATTTCCTCCCGGAAAAATGACTCTAAAGTAGGATTTCCCCAAGGAAATCCCACATCAAATTCAATTTTCCTATACAAGCATAGCAAAAAAGTACGGAAAATTAACTATGCCAAAATGCGAAAATTCATTTTATAAAATACTTCAATAAAAAAAATGAATTTATTTCATTCAAGAAATAATAATTAAAGAAGTGTATTAATATTTTTTTTCAAACATGAAAACCCGGCTTGTATATATATATATATATATATATATTATTAATTTAGAAAGCTCTGAATGAAAATGAAGAAATAAAGCTGAAATGATATAAACAAAAATGTTTATACCCGTTACCATGGTAACATTCTAAGTTTGATTTTTTTAAATCTTGATTGCAAATGACTAATGTATATATTTATGTTTATTTTGTACAGTAATCATTTTACATGTCAATGTCCTGTAATCTAAAAATGATTCTGAGTATCAAAACAGTTGAAATTCCTACAGAGAATGACTCTTAACTCTACATAGGCTACATTGGTTGCTATGTGCTCAGAATCGTTGCCATGGGAAAATCAAGTGAAAATAGAATTTTGTAAGATGTTAATTGCATTGTAAAATTTTCTTAATCACAATTTTACAGCATGCTTTGAAGAATCCTTTACAACAGGTACATGAACATGCTTGAATCATTATTTTATAATGTGTTGCTAAGGCGAAATTGCTGTTACCATGGAGATAACAAATTGTAAAACATTCCCTAGTTTGCAGAGAAGTCTCAAAAATTTCAATTTATTGCAAAATTTGTTTTGAGTATTCAAAGATAACAAGTTATGTGACTTATGACTTTAGCATTTTACATTTTTTCTCTTTTTATTCATCAAAACATCCATTTTTGTTGCTAGGCAACGGATAGGAATGTTTAAAAATTATACGCTTCTAAATTCCAATTCTAAAAGACAGAATCCTCTGCTTTCGTTTTATATACACAGGATGTCTGTATGAGATCCATCAACGGAGTAATTAGACATTGAATAATTCCAAAATCAAAGAAAATGCTGAGTCAGCAAAAAAGGAAAAACATGCATATATTCCCACATCTATCACAGTTATATCTTTAAATCTTATTTCTATATTTTTGATTGTGAAAACTGTTAAGATCATTATCTTGAGAATAACAGCAATGAAAAAGAAATTCTTTTAGTATTTACATTTAATTTGAGCCTGAAAGATAAGAGATTTTTTAGTTCATCAAAGCTGAAAATTGGCTGGTTGCTAGGGAAATTTCTTTACCCATGTTTCCATGGTAACCGTGAATCAAAACATTTTTACTTTTGCATACATGGTTCATAGTGCGAAAGAAAACTGTGTGTGGAAAATCATCAAATTCTGAGAACCCTCATATATCACCCTTTGCATGATTTTTACACAGAACTCTACTTAAGTAAAATAAGGTATCAGTAAACCTTTAAGAGAGAATGTCACAGAGAAAATGGAGAGTATAACATCAGGAATTTTCTACACCAGTTTGTTGAATATATTTTTTTGTAAGTATTTAAAGTTTTAATCTTTTATATTCAAGTTGAACCTAATTTACAAAATTTAGAACTGAATGTTAAACAAAAATAATGGACTAGGAATTTAACATTTGAAATTTCACATTTGTAAAAAAGGAAATAAAAGTAAGAATAAATTCGTTCGTGTGTTTGTATATTCAAAGGCTTAATTGATACGTGAATAAAGTTAAAAACCTAAATGTTTAATGATTATCTTGATATAACATATCCGATTTTCAAATTATTTAGTTAACAGAACGAAATAAAAATACTGTACATTTTTGTTCTCATGTACACCAAAGAAAGAAATACTAGTATTTTGTTGCAATTTTCTTTAAATATATGAAAATAAAATAACATATAATAATATGATTTTTATATATAAAGATTTGAGTGGAATATGCAGCGATACATGTAGCCTTATTTCGAATGGAAGGAATGGTCAACAGAAAGATGCTTTTCTTATGTTGATATCTACCAACGGTACTATGCATGTAATCCCTTTTGGAGACAATGAAAATCAAAGATACAACATTTCATGCAACATCTCTGCACTGCCCTTACCAGCTGGTATAAAAATTATTATACATCTTCAGTTGAATTTACTTTTCAAATATATTTTTGTACAAAACACACAATAAATAATCAATATCCAGAAAAAAAAGTATTTTTGAATTTGAATACTTCTTGAGTAAGTTAAAGTTAGCCATAAAAATCTAAGTTTTAATCTGTATGAACATTTATTTAGATTTTTGTTTTACAACAACATTAAGTGCACAACACTCATCGGCGGCACTTCAAACGACACCAGCTATGACAAGGTCGACTGAGAGCGAATACCTGTTTGATCAGTCAAACGGTAATTTATTTTAGTTTGAAATTAATTGTCTTGGCATTTTCCCCCAGTTGTTTAAACATATCCCTTTGCATTTATTATTTTTTTTAATCAGATATTCAAAATTCTTTACGTTTGGTTTTAAATTTAAATCTGTATGATCATTAGAGTGTTGTTTTACACCATTATTAGATGCAACAAAACTTTCATCAACACTTCATACGATACCAGCTGTAACAACGTCGACTCGAAGTGGATATATGAATGATCAGTCAAACGGTAATTTATATTAGTTTGAAACTAATTTTATCGGCATTATTTTCCTCAATTGTTAACATGTTTCCCTTTACTTTTCCCCTTTACTTTTGGTTTTCTTTTGTCTCAAAATTAGATACAACTGAGAAGTTTTGATATACACTATAAAGATTTATAAAGTACATTGAGAAAGTATAAAGGAATGCAAACACATTAAGTATATTTTGTTTTAATACATATAAACAATTATCAAAACTATATTTGTTAATGTGACTAGAAGCTGTTAAATATAATTATGTGACCAGTCAACAGTCAACAGAGACTGCTTACTTCTCTTTGGCACCTATTATAAAAAAGGGATAAAAACAAAATCCTAATACCTACCGAACGTATTTTTTATTTGCATGTAATAGTAAACAAACATATTGCTTACGTTCTCATCGAGATAAACGTGTGAATAATAATTTTGACCCTCTTGATGAAATTAAATGAAAACATTAAGTTAGCAGCTTGTGCAATTTTTTGATTATGAAATAACATGTACATGTATTATGTATTTAGGTAGTAGATCGAAATCTCCAGAAACTCCCTATCCCAAGGATCTGTTTAACAGTATGTCTTTGAATAATTGATATCAATATTTCATAATCATGTTAATAAAAAGGTAAAGATATTAATTTTATTTCTGTCTGTTTTAAAAACTAAGCTTATGAAATACTCTATAAAACACAGAAGTTCTTTATTAGAAACGTTATATGGCTCGTCGTTTGGGGCTGCATTTGCTGGATTAGTTGTCGGTATAATGATTACATCCATTTTCTGTCTTCTCCGTGATAGAAATCAAAAGTAAGGCACCTTCGTTTTATTTAAATTATCAAGAATTTATTTTAATGTTATATTTAAACTTTTTAAAAATGATATTTATTTGCTAATGAATTTGTTCATTCATACTACAAAGACAAAAGACCAGAGCAATGTCCCAGGTTTTGTATACAATTAATTCTGCACACAATCCTAATGAACCACCTACTGAAGATGTTCCAATGAGTGGCATATACAATGAGATTAATGAAGAAAACGTGAGTAAAACTACTGTGATAAGACCATACAATTTGCATACGTCCGAAAATGCGTTAAAAATTAAGTAAAGAGAAATGATTGACATAAATTTGTTTTTAGAATTGAGAGTTAGTAACTGGTTGGAAACTTATTAACCATTCTCCCCCCCCCCCCTCCAAATCCTTCATGCAATTAGGTGTAATATTAACCATCTCGTATTTTTATTGAAAAAAATATTCATATTTACAAGAAGGGTTTTCAAGAAAGCTCTCCCTTAATATGACTTTTGGGGTTTAAGTGTTAAAATGATTTTGTCTTTGTTGCTCAAAGTATATATCTAGCTTCAGTAAATTGAAATAGACCATTATTGATTTCATTTCTTCCCCATTTATATGGGTGGTATATAATTTGAAGTAACTGTAGAATTTATATAGGCAATATTAAAACACATCAAAATTGACTATAAAAGAAGGCAGGAATTATAACAGGTTTCTGTCAGTGAAGAACTACGAATATACTTAAATATACTAACATGTTAAGAAAGTGTCATTAGCAAGTTATAGCGAATTTCATCATTCACAATGCATTGTCATATTAAATAGAAATCTAAAGTTGTGCAAGTGCTGCCAATGATGAGAGAGCAACCTCAATCCAGCATGAAGTCCAAATTAAGCTTTGGTGTCTACAACCATCTCCATGAATCACCAGTGACGGACAGAGATGACAATTACGACCACGCTCATTTCACTGGAAACGAGGTAGACCCGGATCCAGCTCATTATGGCACTATTGAAACTGCATCACATCCCATTGCTAAAAGAAATAATGCAGAGGTGGTCGATGACAATCATTTTTTGAAGCAGAGTGAAAATCTAAGCACTCAAGAAATTGATGAAAATAAAGTAAATCAAAATTACTTTGTTCTCGAAAAAATCTGATTGATCCCTATAAAATAAGTAAATGCCATACATCAGATAATAGTCAGTGTAAACAGAAAGCCAGAGCAGAGGTTCGTAGGATAATGAACTTTGCTTTTAATTTTACACAAAGATGAACATACTCTCAAGATACAGTGTTTGAATCCAACAAAGAATTTTTATACCAAATATTAAGCATGTTTTGCGACCAAACAGGTCTTTACATCTGTATATTTACAGATTAGAAATGTATTATTGCATACATATAAGTTTGTTGTTCAGATACTTTTAGCGATATATAATTACATTTGTATGTTTATGCTATGTAGCAACCTCTAATGATAAAACGCCGCTTAATGATACAAATATCATTAAGCGTTGCAATTGCAACGCTTAATGCCATAAATTATTGCATTAATAGCTGACATCCTCAACCGCTAATGCTAAATCGCCGCTTAATGATAGAATCATATCATTAAGCGTCACAAATGGAGAGCAACACCGACGCTTAATGAAACAATCAAATATCTACATAATCGACGGTTAATGATACACACTAGTATATCATTAAGCGTTGCAGTCGCACCCTTTAATGATACAAAATTTAGACATGACTGCCAATAACTAAGAGAAACATACATCCACAATAGCACAAGGGCATACATCACTTGAAAAAAACATTGATGTATGCCCTTGTGCTATAGAATATAGTAATTATTGGAATTTTTCCATGTTTTTTAGTCAAGGGAACTTCTTAAAGCTCCGGATATCCAAATTTACATCTGCTACGCAGGGTCCTAAATTAAGCGTTTCCACGCAAAGAATTGTTTATTGATATCGAAAAAATATATAAATTAAATAAATGTCATTGCAATAAGAACTCTTACTCGTGCTTATTTTTGCAAACCGACAGCACACACTGACAGAAAGAAATGTTCAAACACTTCTGCGTTTCTTTTCTTTACTTGCATTTGTGGTACGCTATAAATATTGAATCAGATGAGCTAAGGACCATGGAGAATCTAAGAAACGCTAATAATGTACAGTGTAGCACTTACCGAGAATTGCACACCTTATATACCGAAAGTCCAAGCATATCAGAGAATTGTACTATAATGAATTCGAAATAATAAAAAATAATTGTTTCTTATATTATTCAAACGTGGTTATTTCTATTCGTTACACAGGCCCGTAGCAAGTTTCAAAAGTGTGTGGGGGGCATCCTCCCGAAAGAATTCCACAAGCAAAAAAAGGTAATTTACTGGAATTTGCCAGCATCTAAAGGAATATTTACTATAGCAAAATATTATACTCAGAAAAAAAGGGGGCGCCCCAAAAATTCAAACTATATTCAGTGAAAATAAATGCAGTTTTTCTATTTTGAACCCATAAATTCGTTAGGGTGGAAATATCTTGAACCTTAATAATTTGTAAATTGTAAATCATAATTTCATAATTTGTCATTTGTTCTATCACAATTTGTTAATTGTAACTTATCCAGCATGACTTGACAAGTGTAAATTGTAAAATGTAAATGCATGAAGTTATGTCAATGATCAAGTGTAATTCGTAGACTTGCGATTTGTCAACTTTTTAAATGTAATTTGTACTTTCGGGATTTGTAAATTATGCAAGGTTGCATATTAAGACGAAAGAGGGTGGTAAGTTATTTTGCCTCAAAGCTAAAAAAAAAATCCTTAACTCAATTGAGTTTTGTAATATGCATGCATATTATGCCCTCAAACGGTCTCTGAAGCTGTCTACAAATAAGATAGGTTAATGCATAAAATGAAGGGGGTATTCCTGGATCTAAACACATAAAGTATACAGAGGGCAGGCGCGGATCTAGGACTTTTTCCAAGGGGGGGGGGGGTCCAACCCAGTCAAAAAAATTTCCAACCCAGAAACCCATTACATAATTTTTTTTTACATATACAAAATAAATGTTGGGAAATCCTTCTTTTTTAAATTGATTTAATCGAGATATTTGATGAAAATTCTGATTTTCAAGTTTGCACTTTCATCCCGAATGAAATTAACCCGATAAAATTAACTCAAAATAAAAATATCAGCAAATTTTGTCATTCTCATGTAGTTAACAAGGAGAAATCAACTATCTTAATAAGTAAAACTTATTTGTAAACATATTGCAGCCAAACAGTCTATTTTTATTGTGAAAGTGAAGTTGTTAAATATATTTCCAGTCCGGATCATTTAATTTAGATCGGATTAGGCTCGATTATTGCGATTTCTTTTCAAATCCTTTTTCTGATATGTTCCAATTTATGAAGTTACCGGGTGGGAGTAAATATAAAATTTAGAACACGATACCTGTTGTTATGTTGTAATTTTGTATTTACTTCCACTTAGTAAATTCAAGATTTAGAACATGACACCTTTATAAAGTATGATTGTAAATTATTTCTTTTATGTTTCTGTAACACTTTTTCCACACATTAAATAAGTACATGTATTATCAAATTATTATTCAGATTGGTAACATCTAACATCGGGGAGGGGGGGGGGGCTGTCCCCCTTTTTTCCACAGATAACTTTCTACTTTTAAAAATGTTCATTGAAAGACTGGTGCCCCTTCACTTTTTGTCGTAGCATGGTCTAATAACGGTAGTAATGTATGTCAAAAAAATGGTACAGAGAGAAAATTGCCCCCCCCCCCCCCACCGACGAAATAGGATTTTCGACTTTGGAAAAGTTTACCTTTTTTTTTGCTTGTCAGTTAAGTTGAAATTTGTTTTCTCAGCCCCCCCCCCTCCCCGCTTCTGCCCCCTTCAAAAACATGCTATGTCACTGTTATTTCATACTCATTCATTACTTTAAGTATAAAAGTTTAACTGACTCTTCTTGACTAACTTATTTGATACTTATTTTAGGCTTTAATTGACAACAAATTTGAAGCTCTCATATTTCTTATTTGCAACAAAAACATTCTTTCTATTTTCTATTAAAAATCAAGCATATGTAAAATACAATTGAAAGAATATATCCATCCCACAATCGTAGCGAATTCCCACACATTGCGCAATGGCCAAAAATAAGAGGTTCTGAACCTGTACGCTAGGCTCCATGGGAGGATTTTCCTAAAATATCTGAAATGAATCGTAAGAGGAAGTTGCATTGTCAGTCGTTAAAATTACAAAGCTCTGTTTTTATTCTGTCTAATATACTGAGATACGCCACAGACATAACAAATTCCTGAAATTAGATATGTGGAGAAAACGAACAGTATTCGAGCTCAAAAGTTCATTAAACATTACAAAATAGGAGTAGAGCAAACACGGACCTCTAAGACATCAGAGGTGGGATCAGGTGCAATGGAGGAGTAAGCATCCCCTGCCGACCGGTCACACCCGCCGTGTGCTCTTTGTCATGATCGGGATTAATGGAAAAAGCAATCGACATCTCAGTGTAATGGCATAACAATTAGTATGAAAAAAGTCAGTCAGCATTTGATTTAATGAAAGGTTGTATTTGCTGACAAGGTCACTGTATCGACCATAGAACTTACGAAATGATGACTTTAAACGAGACTGCTGATATTCTTGTTTCATCAACTTGTTTGTCAATAATATACCTCGTTTTAGAAATGGTTCATACGTAAAGCATGCTCCTGCGTATCCAAACAACTGTTAGATATGAATCCCGTATGCAGGTGATAAGGGTATATTGCTGCACAAGTAAGGGGAGTTGACGATTGAAAAGTTAAGGACATACACAACGTACCTTACCTACTGATAATTTTTCAAGATATGCTTAATTTAAGATTATAGTGCAATCAGACGTTCGTAGACAAAAAAATAGCATATATTATCAGGGGTTTTGAAAAGATATCAATTGATGAAAATTTTTGTATAATTCAAAAAAAATATATACAAAAATTATTAAACATATATTCTAGATGTTTTTGTTTATCCAAACTTGTTTTAGAAGAAGTGTACAACAGCATTTATAGACATTAAATGTAGCACACAGTTCCTTTAAGTATTGGAACTCTTCAACTCCAGGGAAAAAACAATAAAGTTCAATCTACGTTGCGTATGTTCATAAAGTCATCATGTTTGTCATAAAGTTTTGTTGTTAGATTACCATTAACGTCTTTTTCTAATAAAATGTCCAAATATGAAGCAGATGTGTCAGACTCTGTGGTATCTTTTACCTCAAGCTCACCGGGATATATCGTGTCGACATAAGAATGGAAATAACCATTGTTAATTGGCAATACGTCGTCGATATATCTAAATGTCGAGTTGAAGGCCACAGCTATAACGGGGCGCAATTGGTACCCGTGGAAATTTCAATAGATTGTTGGAAGACCTGGTCTCAAAAACCACATAGAAATTGGAAAATCAGAAACTCGAGCATCTTTTTAATGTCAACTTCAGAGTACTTGTGTGTACAATCAGATTGTTTTTAAGAAAGTAATTTTGCAAATGACCGATGACAAGGTGAGTAAATTTACGAGTTCCTTTTATTGAAAAAGCAGCTGTCAACAATGTCAGAAAGTCTGGACTTTAATTCATCGTGGGGAACAGTTGTATATAAAGTTGAAAAGTCGTAAGTTTTTATGTTGTTGATTTTGGTAGAATTTTGTGATTTCAAATGTTCCAAAAGTTCTTTGGAATTTTTTAGTATCCACATCTGATTTACACCACTTTTCGAATATATTGTTGCACAGTACTCTTGAAGTTTTTCCTACACTACCGTTAATATCTTAGTGATGAGTAAAGAAAGAGGCTTGGTAGAACATTTACTGGAACCCGTTATGTATCTTTGTTTGTAAAGATTTTTTTGAAGTTTCGGAATTTTTCGGATTGCAATAGCTTTTAAACTTTGGCTCTGCTTTATAGGCATTTACATATGATCTAAGTGTAAGAAAAAAGGGAAAACTTAATAGAAGGTGACATAGAAAAAAGAGGGAGGAAAGGAGAGAACAATTTTACCTTAAGGAAATAACGTAGTTATGAACATTTAATTTCTTATTCCCTGTATAATTAAAAAGTTTCAATAACTGAAGAACCTTTGTGCAATTTTTTGATGCCTGGTAATGCTGTACACCTCCTATGAATCAAATTTATAAAAATACCCGCTAAAACCATATTTTTGTTAAATCTCTTTCAAAAACTAACAGATCATCTGATGGTACTAATTGTATGAACTTAATTATATTTTTGGAAAATTATCATTGGAAAAGGTATATTGTAAAGTTTATGTGCATGTACATTGCCTATGTCCTTTTAAACGCAAAAAATCTTTTGTTTTGTATATACACATGTATACTTTTTGTTAGCCTGACCACGGCATCGTGACCTGTCACCACTGTAGGATCGATCCCGATGTTCATTCTGTAGCACATTAAACATACATACATATTCTTGATGTAGAGTATTTGGTGATTCACTGGTTCATTTTTCTCTTTTGAGAGTACATTTCTGAACTTAAATTTAAACTGCTTTCTCAGCGGTAAATTATATAAATTATACTTTCTAATACTATATATACATTCTAAACAAACTCAAAATATTCAAGATGTAAATTACAATCTGAATATTCTTAAACATTTGCAGATCCAGGAATTTTTTCCAGGGGAGGGGGGGGGGGTTCCACCCAGTCCAAAAAAAAATTCAACCCTATATTTCTTGACAAGAAAAAAAAAATAAAAAGATAAAAAAATCTATTTAGTAGTGGTGGTGGTGGGGTGGGGGTGGGGTGTGTGTGTGTGTGTGGGGGGGGGGGGTGGGGGTGGGGAAGGGTTGTAGCCGTTACTTCTTAAGCTTCATTCGTATGACTTTTCATGCCAACTTAACAGGGGTCCGAGTTTTCTGTAGGGGGTTGGTCCAAGGCCACATTTAGTTGCTTTAGGATATACATTTAATAGCTCTGAAAATTCCAAGGAGATCTGTCCTCCTTTAGATCCGCGCATGTTAAAATACATGAGATATGCTAAAAAAGAAGATTGAAATCGCAAGAAAATTCATACGATTAGAACTTTATAAGACCCGCAGTATCCGGTTTTTATCGGGGGGGGGGGGGGGGTCGATCTTCGAGATCGAGTATGCTTTCCCCTCTAAAATCTTTCCCCCTTGGAAATTGGCTTTAGACTAGGATTTCCCTCGGTAAATAGGCTCTAGAGTAGGATTTCCCCTACGGAAATCCCACACCAGATTCATTTTTTTTTTTTTTGGGGGGGGGGGGTCCTACTCTGTGTAGTAGTTATAGAGTTCGATTTCCCCAAGAGCCAATTTTCCCCCAATAAAATATTATGGCTGTACTTATGTGATGAGGGGGAATGGGGGCGACACATTGCTACATGTGTCCCTTCTTCAAAATGGTGACCAGATGTATTGATTAATTGATTGTATGTAGTTTTACGTCCCATTCGAGAATCTTTCACTCATATAAAGACGTCACCATGTACCGGTGAAGGGCTTCAAATTTAGACCTTTACTCGGCATTCAGGACCATTGAGCAGTGAGGGATCTTTATCGTGCCAACACCTGATGTGACACGGGGCCTCGGTTTTTAAGGTCTCATCCGAAGGACCCGCAACTTTCACTTCAAAGTGCCGAGTGCATGGCGAAGGAACAGTTGCTACCTATTTTTTATCGACTTTGGTCAGTCGCTCCAAGATTCGAATTCACGACCTTCCGATCACGGAGCGAGCGTTCTACCGACTGATCCACCGTGCCGGCCTTCCAGATGTATACTGAAACAAGTACCGCTGCGCCATTAGAGGTGTTCGAATCTGAGAAGAATTATATTTCTTTTGAAAGCTTCATATTCGGGTTCAGACTCCATGATTGAAAAATATGCTGAAAAAATTCTTACTACAATTGAACTGTATATGTCAAAAACATTGATTTTTCATTTAAAAGTCAGTGTGTCGTTAATCTTTTTTTCACAAAAATATTGCGGGTGTATTTTATATTGGCTCCATAACGAGGGCGTAAATACTACTCTGAGAAAGAGGGGGGGGGGTTGGCTGTGGTGTGAGATTTCCCCTTGGGGGGATCCTACTCTATGGTACAATTTCCGGAGGGGGGGGGGAGCTGCTTTGGGAGAAATCCTACTCTACAACACCGGTAAAATATCTCACCAGTAAAGCTCTTTTAGAAATGAAATATGCCTGATAAAAAAAAATGATAAAAAAAATCACACATTCACACAAACAAATAAATATGCATATGACGTCAAGACCCCGGTTGGGAGGGGATATTTTTTATCATTAAAGGGTGTGACTGCAACGCTTAATGATATACTAGTGTGTATCATTAACCGTCGATTATGTAGATATTTGATTGTTTCATTAAGCGTCGATGTTGCTCTGCATTTGTGACGCTTAGTGATAGAATTCTATCATTAAGCGGCGATTTAGCATTAGCAGTTGAGAATGTCAGCTATTAATGCAATAATTTATGGCATTAGGCTTTGCAATTGCAACGCTTAATGATATTTGTATCATTAAGCGGCGTTTTATCATTAGAGGTTGCTACAATGCTACGTTACGATTCATTCCTTTGCAACCGTAGTCAAGAAAAAATCATAAACGGTATGTATACCCTACAAAATATGTTTTAGTCATTTCAATTTACTATAGTAAACAATAGTCAAAAGTTTATATCTTGATGTTTCGATAAGCTATGAGACTTGATATTTTAATTCAATGATTAACCATCAATATACATAAATACTGAAGCTTTAATTTGACAGTTTATCATGAAACTTCATCTACCATTTATTAAACTTGTGCAAGGTTAAGTACAAGAACTTCCAAGTATCAAATCATTGACTTTTTATGTAAAATATTTGAATACATAGTATATATAGATAAATTTGCATATAAAAAATAAAGTAAATTAAAAACGAATGCATGTGAATTTAATGTAACAATTCTAATTCTATGGTTATAGAAAGTAAAAATAAAAAGGATGCAGAAAAAACAGATTTGATCCACCATAAAAAGAGTTAGAATCATTAAAACTTTATTAATTGTATGAAAACTTAATATTGACAATAAAATTCTTCAACTGTTTTCTCCCTTTAATTTCTAAAAGTTGTTAAGGAATGAATTTAATAGTCACCCAAGTTTTACTGTATAATCTGGATTAGTTAACGGTTCATTAACCGCGTAGCGGCTTATAAACAAGCATAATCTGTTCCAACTAAGGTTCCACAGTAGAACTTGAATAGATATTTGTTTTATTCCTCATAGTATAATCTTAATCATGAAATGTAAAATAGAAGGCAATTTCCTTGCAAATGCCTTCAAAATGTACAAAATTTAAATGTAATCTCAAGCGGATTGAAATGTTTTTGACTCGCATCATTGTGACATAGTAACAAAGGCCATATATTCATTTCATTACAAAATATCAAAATATCATAATTTTATTTAGGGACAGGCCTGCTCAGAAGAACTTCAAGGAAAAAATTCATGCATAAATCTGTGCATAAACGGACAAAATGCTGTTTTGGCTAACTTTGGAGGTTAATTTGTAAGTTGTATACAATAAATTTTAGGCTCAAAATAAAAATTTAAAAAATTTAGACATAATTTTATAATTATATGTTAGTTAAAAACTAATGAGCATTGAGTTTTAAAAGTAACTTTTTCCGGGAAATTGTTCTCTCCTATAGGTCAATTCTTTTCAAATAGTGAATACATCCCTAGAATAATTTCATGTACGAGTTAGCAAGTGCTGAACGTATTCAATCTCACAATTTTAACACAGATAAGCTTCCGTAAGAAATCTATATCGTAAAAATATTTTATCACTTTTTTCAGCTTTTTGCAGCGGTAAATATTGTATTTTTAACATAAATACACTTAATAGACTATAAATATTTAGAGGATGCAAAAACATCCAAACATGAGAATGGGGGGGGGGGCCAGTTAAATTTCCTTATATGGTAATGTCTTTATTACGGAAAAGAGGAACAATTCCCTTTTAGCGTAACAGTTACTAAAGAAGGGAGCGTCTCCATATGAGTGAAAAATTCTCGAGAGGAACGTTAAACAATAAACAAACAAAACTAAAGAAGGGAAGTGTGCCCAACCTGTTTAATATTGATTTTAACTAATTGCAATTTAAATAAATATAATAGTGTTAATGAATTTGTATGAGCGTGTCATTTTCGTGTCATTTTCATTTCAGGTCATCTTTATTTCACCTTCGTTGTCATCTTCATTCGTTTCTTCATTAAAGGGGCCTGGACACATATTTGAAGTTAATACATGTATTTTCTCTAATTTTCTTTATAATATCATGACTTATATGTTGCATTTCTAGCATTTCACGCGGAAATATAATAAAAGTTAAAATGAAAATATGTTAAGAACCTTATTTTACCTGGAAATCAATGCAACTACGTATTCCGGGACGTGTTTGATTGACACATCCTTGCACTTTCACAAAGAAACTTTATCCTTAATACTTAAAAAAAAAAAAGAAATTTTGTTGTGTATTAATGAAAAGTATTATAAAATTCAGATTAGAAATGTGAGAAAGCAAAACCATCTTACCAGTATTGTCAATCCGTGCTCAATGATGTGAGCAGAGTTTAACAAATTGAACACACCCAGTGAAACGTAAACATTAACAATAACAGAGCTCGTGTCCTGTTTACAAAAACAGGTGTTTGACGTGATGTAAAAAAGAATGTCGTTGTCATTGAATTCTAAAAATAATCATGCAAGTTCAATTCATTTAACTGGTTTATTTTTTGAATAAGCATAGAAATTTTAAATGCAAACACTGCAACGGGGTCCAGACCCCTTTAACATTGTCATTATAAAATATATTTGAACCTTCATCTGGATTTAATTTATTTCCTATGATGAAAGACTTCGTCACATGTATATTATAACAAAATTGAAAATGTGAAACACCTGATTTTTGAGTGTGATGAAAAGAAGCCCTTGTTGAGAAGAAAATTTTGATTTTGTCAAAATATCTGTGGTAAATGATTCATTTAATTTCATATTTTAATAAAGAGAGAGATTATGCATACATGTATTTTCACCAAGAGATTTGTATGAAGATCAAATTATTTTTTACAATATCTCAATAACATGTGCTGTACATAGACTTAAATGTAAAATTAAAAGTGGCATTAAATTGGAAAACTATCGAAATATCGTAAATTCCTTTGGTGGTAAATTTTTATTTGATACATGTAACACCTTCAAAACTTGGACGTAGGAACCCGAGGGGGAGGGGGCACGCTGGGCAATAAAAACGTCTGATGGCCTTTTTTGTATTGCAAAGGAATTTCTAGTAGTTGATAGTGCCCCCGAACTGAAAATGTTTGGCTGTGACCCCCCCCCCCCGAAAAAAAAAAATAAAAAAATAAAATTGCTTATTATGGGCATCGTATACCTTAAGTTGGGGGGGGGGATAATAAATTTTGACATGAAGAATTTTTTTCTTAAGAAAGCATATTCTGCTGAGATTAATTAATTAGAACTTCCATTTTTGGCTTTCCATTTCTATGCATTTATTATTTGAAACTTGATAGGAAAAAGAAGAATGTGTAAACTACAAATCAAATTTAAATTGTAGCTTATTTGTTAGCTAATCGCGTTGAATATGGCGTGAAAAAAAACTCTTTGGATTTTTCAGAGACCTGAATGTGAATATAAATCTCTGAAAATAAATATTTGATCCTTCATTAGTCTGGTCTGTATATATTTAAAAAGATTATCAAAATTACTAAGAATCAAAATATAAATAGAAAATAGAGGGTAATTAGGTAAAAAAAAAACATCAGCTTATTTTAATGGATATAACAAGAGAAGAACGGTACCAGTAAAAGTGACGGACACATCAGAAGAAATAAAATTATTTAAAGATTTGAAGATATGACGCTGTAACATCCGCATTCAACAGGCAAGGGTGAATTATCATAATTTCTGATTCGGATCCCTTAAAACATTTTTATGCACTTCTGGTCAATGGGCACCATGCCATGTAGATTAAAGGTGTGTTTTCTTAAAAAGCAGACACAACCAGTAACAAATGAAAAATGTACTTTTTTCATAAATTGAGGGCTTTAATCTTGAATGTACAAAAGAGGGGATAATGATTATATATATATATATATATATATATATATATATATATATATATATATATATATATATATATATATATATATATATATATATATTCTTAATATGTTTAAAAGTAGAATTTCATAATTTAAATTGGGAGAACAATTATTTGATAAATGTCACGTGAACTACAAATATAGAAATTGATTATTTTTTTTTTAAAAATCTAAAATAAAAAATAGAAGTGTTTATGTACAAAACACGTATGTACAACACTAGAAATAAGCAAAAATGAGGATTGTTAATATAAGAAATAAGTCAACTTCTAATCTCCAGGCTTTCTATGAAGATTTAAAGTCCATATCTTTTACTGCAAGCTTTGGTCATGTATTTTTTATTTCCACTTGCAATCCGGCAGTCCACCCTTCTCCTATAAAACCGGAAGCCATGACATTGTGCGAGTTGGACTTGACTTCATGCCAGGTCATGTGGCCATACGCATACCACATATTTGCAGTATCTGACGAAAGAGTTCTACAGAGTTCTTGATCCACATTTCTTCCCTCCTTCATCCACGACATGGTAAATTTGTTATAACCAAAATATGGATTGCAAAAGTAAATACATAATGATATTCCTAAATCTTTCAGGTCATAGGAGACGATGCCTTCAGGTCCAAATGGGGAAAAATTTGGTTTGTAGAATCCAAGGCAAGCGAATTCTCCTGGCGGAATTGTGTTTTGCGAAGAACCATATATTTTCCCAAAATTAGTGAAAATTCTTGGATTTGTTAATGCAGTCTTAAGGTCATTTTTCAGCAAGATGCAGATACAGTGCTGATTCTGAATAATAAGAGAACTATAAATTTAATTGTTTACTGTGGTGAAAGAAGGAGATTGAAATCAGTATTTTTAAACTCTGTTTTGTGCGATTTGATATCTTGTTATATTAATGCTAGAATGGATAAGAAACATATATGTCTGTAAAAGTAAATACGTAACTTCAGTTTTAAGGACGTGTAAAAGCACTCACTAGTGTTGAAACTTTGCTGGAAAATTTGCTCAGCTCTACAGTTTCTCGGTGTTTGACTCCCTGGGCACTTGCCATTGTATACCTAGAATGACGAAAAAGGACAAATGGACTGTAATAGTCAGCTGAGTTATTGAATACTTTCATACGGTTAGAATTTTTAATATATCTGAATTTGCAGACGATACCATATATTTTACTTACTACTGAAATAAAAATTAAGTCATTTTATACGGTTCAGTTTCAATTTCACCTTTTTGTTGGAGGACACATTGTCAATTTTAAACATTTACAAAACTAAGCAAAGAGACATTACGTATTACATTGTCAACAAAGCTTTACAATTCTGGGATGTGATTGAGTCGTAAAGACAAGAGATATGCATTAAACAAATTCACATAGAAACCCACATGTTTCTTCAATATGTCAAGAATATACTTTTATTATATATATGTAGTAGCATTGCAATTTCAATATTTCATCTACAAGTACTTATAATTATCACTGCTCTGTTTTTTTTTTCCTATGGAATTGAATGGGATGTTGTATGTTCATGCACAAAGAACAATTAATATTGTAACAGTCCAGTTACTAGACATATTGGTTTCATACAGAATTATTGTTGAAATAGTTCATGCACATCGTTTGAATAATTTATATTACTACTACAGGAACACATCATATCATCAATTAGAGCTACAATTGATAAACTGCAGGATCCCCCCCCCCCTAAAAAAAAAAAAAGAGTCACAGGTATATTAAGATGTGTTGAATTCTGCATTACAAGCCCTGTGACGCCGACAACAATATGTACAGAAAGACAACGTCACAAGCCCTCAGATGCTTATCTAATTTTTGGCGGAGTAGTGTAAGCTTTGAAACAAGTGATCTAATATTCTGATAACCGTTACAATATCATTCTGATAACTGAATTTGCCGCCCATCAAATAAAGCGTGTTTTATTGAAAAGATCGGTTCATCGTATCATGTAAGAGGGTTGTCCAAGAAAAACGCGAACATTTTCAATATTTTTCGTTTCACCTATATTATAAAGTTAAAATTGGCATGTACCATAATCAACATCTTTTACATAATTCACAGAAATATCAATAAGATATCTCTATAAATAATATTTTTCCCTCTGGTAAACGAATCATTAAAAATAGCTCTCACCGACGACGTCAAAACGTAGCTCGTGGAGTTTTTTAATTTGTTAAGGAATCGTGCGTCTTTAAAACTTCGTAAGAAGCAGAAATTCAATACTGCATTTGATTTTCGTTTAGTTACCGAGTTATCCATTTCACACGTACTACAAGTTAAGAATAACACAAGGAATAAATTCTTTTACTAAAAAATATCCCAACCCCCGATCATAAACTTAATTTTTGTCAAGTTTCTTTACCTCTGTATTCTATTATTGTAAATATAGATATACTGTGAATAAAATGTTTTAGCAATAATAACGAGGTACAAAATGTTATACATATTTCTTTTATGTTTTTTGGAATATTTTAAACCATTAAGCTCAAACCCACAACTTATTTTATAATTAGAAATATCGTTCATCGAAATCAATAATCGATACAAATAATTGTTTTAGTAAATATATATATATATATATATATATATATATATATATATATATATATACATACATATATATATATATATATATATATATATATATATATATATATATATATATATATATATATATATATATATATATATATATATACATATACAGAGAGAGAGAGAGAGAGAGAGAGAGAGAGAGAGAGAGTAAAGAAACAAATTTCATGAGAGTATAAATGCGATTTACAGGATCAAGCATCTTGATAAAATCTACTGTGATAATGTAGATTTTACAAAATGACACTATTTTTGTATTAAGTTACATAAAACTCAGATCAATACTGTGGGGAAGCATTTTGAAAAAAATTAGACAAATTAAACAAACGAATTGATATCTTACTATTGGCTCCGCTCATCTGCTTTTCGACTGGTACAGTAAACGAGATAGACTTTAAGGGAATTGAACATAAATTGAGGTTAATATTTTTATATATGTTTAGTGATATCATGACTTATATATTGCTAGAACATTTCTCACTTAAATATTATAAATCGTGTTGAGAAACTTCTTTAATCTGGAAATTATCAAAACTACAAATTTCGAGACGTGTTTAACTGAAACACATCCTTGCACTTCCACGAAGTACACTTTTTCATTAATACATGCACATTGTATTTAAGTAAAGTGAGAAATTTGTTGTGTATTAATGAACAATATCAAACTTTAATCAAGAAAAGTAATATTGATTGATTGTATGTTGTTTAGGTCCTGTTCGAGAATTTCTCATATTCCCATATATCGGTGATGGACTTTTAAATTTAGACCTTTACTGGGCACTCGGGGCCATCTTACCAACACCTACCGTGACACGGGGCCTTGGGTTTTAACGTCTCATCCGAAAGACCCGCAACTTACACTTCAAAGCGCTTTACAAAGGAACAGTTGTTACATTTTTTTTATCCACTCAGGTTAGTCGCTTCCGGGGTTGGAACTCACGACCTTCCAATCACGAAGCAAGACCTCTGCCGACTGAGCTACCGTGACGGTTTCAGATTAGAAGCGTGAGAAAGCAAATACATCTCAGTAGTATTGTTAATCCGAACTCATTGTGCGGAGTAAACAAATTGAACTTCCGGTAAAACTTAAACATGATAATAACAGACGCAAAAACAAATGTTTGACATAAGGTTTTGAAGAAATTCCTTGACATTGAAATTTAATAATCTAAGAAGTTCAATTTATTAAACGAAAACTATTTTCGAATAAAAATGGAAATTTAAAATTGTAAACAGAACGGCAATATGCAACTGTGTCCAGGAACCTTTAACACAAATACAACTAATATTTGTTGACATTCAGAGACCTAACGGTACGATGCCAATTGGTGACAATATGAGGAAAGGGGATGAAAGAGTAGGGAGACTTTTGTAAATTGGAATGGTTTGTGCACTTATTTATTAAATTTTCATGTCAAAATTGTTCATTATGAATTCTTCAGAGTTACTCCATATTTCCCATTTTGATTTGCTTAACTTTGATTCTTTTCATTATTTTTCATTTATAATAACTCGTTTTTTACGTTCACGTAATAAAAAAGAATCACCATCATTTTTGGACAAATGAAACGTGTTCGTGGTTTGCCTTTTGAAGAAACACAGTCACATGCTCTTGACTGATCACTGACGCGTGTTAAAATTAGACTAAACATCACAACAACTACTTATGCCTCATGTTCTGAGATGTCTTCAACGAAAATAACGACCTTCTGCAATGGAAGTTTTCAGAACCCTTGATGAATCCCAGAGGAAAATCATACTCTGTGTAAAAGTTATACGATGTGATTTCCTTCATAGCCAATTTCCTACCAATAAAATACACTGCCTGTACTTATATACATGTATGAGGGGGAGGGGCGACAAATTGTTAAAGTGTCTCCTACATTTTCCTAAAGGTGATATCGTAGTTGAAAATCTTAAAGAAACTTCCAAAAAATTATAATCAAGAAGTCTAGCATTCAAAATGTCGACCAGTTCCATTGAAACATACGAAGTATGAAAAGTGAAAATGTTAAATCTTATTTTTCTCAGGAACTGCCCAACCAATTCTTCTTTAAGTTCTATTCATTCATCTGGTCAGTCTCTGCAAAAAATGGTACAATGAATACGGTTTAACATTTTTTAAACTGTAGCCATGGAAACAAAACAGATTAATACTATTTTGAATGGATGATTTTTTTCCATACCACATGAAGAAAGGGTAAACGGAAGGTCTGAGTGGATATTCGGTATCAATATTTACTTAATTCCCCATCAGTGTTAAAAATCTCTTATAGGTACAGTCTTGTACAAAGTGGAAAGGACACCAGAGTCGATTTTTCTCTGTAAGCAAGTCCATTCGATATCCTCTCCCCATGCACAATTTAATGTTACTTGTGATCTGGCCCCATGACCATAAACTGAGAACAGACTTAAGTCAAAATTTCAAACCAATATTACTTTTGAAATAATTTTGATAATGAAACAAAATTTTCATCATATATCTGAATTTTAATGTCATATAAAATTACAAAATTTTAAGTAAATACATTAGATAAAAGTCAAAAAATTAAAAATGAAAAATTTGACTTAAGTCTATTCTCAGTTTATGGTCTTGGGGCCCGGTCTCACAACACTTTCTGAAATATCGATGTATATTTTTTTTTAAATTGAGGATGAAAGGCTTTCAGTTTTCCTTATCAACTCATAGATGTTTAGATCCCGTCGTGTCTGATGTAACAAGAATACACAGCAGATCTGAGTTATGTCCAGATTATGGGTTGTAGTACTTACTGTTATAAACATTTATACAAGAGTTTTGCTTTTATGACCTGCAAATATTGATTATATAAGGTCTGCTGTTATTGATCTGATTGTTCCTTCGATAAAATAGTTAAGAACATTGGAAAAAAAGCTGTTTTCACATTGAAACCTTCAATCCTCTACCTTGGAAGACTGGTCTCCAGCAAATTGCTATTAAACTTTTCTCGTAGAAAAAAAGTTTAGAGAAAAATAATCGTAATGTCATTAAGAGAACTTTTTGGATGATGCAAGGCAGAATCGAGAATATTCAGAAATAGATAATGCATTGTATTTGCATCGTTGTACGTACAGACGTTTTACGTTCCGCTTGCGAACCATTTAGTTGCAGATTAAGATTTACCTCTGTGTATCCAGGTGTTGAATTGTTAGCTAAAGCTTCACCATTGGACGATGTTTCTCCCTCGAGGAAATGAAAGGTATTGACATGAATGGTTTAAGTTTGCGTTGCTGTCGGTGGTAACCCAGTCTCAATGTGCAGGGTTGGTGATTTCTCTATCTGTGATATCTGCTTTCCAACCTCCTTCTACGGCTGTGACTAGACACTTTTCGGTTAACACATTTGAGGGATTCATCTCGTCCTCTGAACAGCAGGTGCTAGTACTTTTGGAATAGAATTAAGACGGACTTGGACGTCAGGGAGGGTTGGACTGGACTTTCTTGAGAACGTTTTTCTTTTTGAAACACGCAACTTCGAGTGTCGCTCAATTCTCCTTTCTCTTAAGGTAGTACACAACACCCATAAAATCTGTTTCAATGCATATCTTATAAGTACACCAGAAAAAAGAATAATGTCACTTTACTGTCTAAAATCAGGGATCTTTGTAAGAAAAATAATAAGCTGTCAGTGACATGTTTTCACCATATTTTGAAGAAAATTAGAGACATCCTATATACTGGTAATTTAGGAGCCTACATTTTGGATCGTGTTTATGCCATCTATATGTCATATGACTGTCTGTTATCAAAAGCAAATTGACTTTTGATCAATTTATAGAAGAGACCTGATATTTAGAAATATTTATAAGGAGTCTCCATTCTTTTTGTAGAATAAAAGTCAAGGTCATATTAAGAGGTCAAATGTCAAATATAGTGACGTCTTCTAATGAATCTTTACATTTTTTGGCATTTTCAAATCGCCAAAATATCTGAAATCTCCGGTTCAAATTTCCTCATTTTGATATATTTTAATCTGGGTTCCATTTCAATTATTCTGTTGATTTTTTTTTGTAAAAATTGAATTATACATTTTCTTTAAAGAGGACTTAACGTGTTTACATGTGAATTTTCAATCCCGGTCTATGTATGTTCTATATACCGGTATCAAAATATTTTGCTAAATTTTAGTACAAAAAGGCCTTAATAAACAGCATCAAGCAAGTTTGCAATACATCAATTGGTTATTTTTAAATAATGCACAATCTCAGGTCAGCTGTCTGATTTCACCATCTTCTTACAGGGGTCTGATACGCCATATTTCAAACTAGGTGGGCAAAAAATGTATGGTTGAATTTCTTTCATATTACATATAAAGAGAGATTATGTATCAAAGAACAAAATATCAAAGCTTGAACCAAATTGAATTTGAGGGAAAATTTGGTCTATTTATTGTGTACTACCTTAAAATGAACAGGACAGACTTGTTTTTTTCTTTTAGGAGGTCAAGGGCACGATCCCTGCCAATGTGTTGTGTACAATCTTGATAAAAGCAACCCTCTGAGAATAGGACGTCGATTAATGACGTCGATCAGTGACACTGAATCGACATGGGACCGGTAAGTTTAGCTCACATATAAAACGGTTATTTTAAAATGTGCAAAGAATGTCAAGCATTGTTGTTAATTTTAAGATTATCATTATTATTATTGAGATTTAAAATGTAAACTAGACCTTGTTAGATATTTTCTGGGATTATAGTAGCATCGACTTCCATGTCTTACTCCAATTTCTCTTTTTCCTTGGGCGTGTAGAATTGCACGCCCAAAGGCACCATTGACCAGCCGTCGTTTAAAACTTTTTTTTTTACATTTCAAGTAAGAAAAGTCATTTCTCTGTTGCTGGCATCGTGCAGATTAATATACTCATCTGAAAATATATGTTATTGGAGGGATCTGATCGTCAAATCCAAAACCAAAAAAAAAGTTTTTTACACCGGTGAGCTATGTAGTATGTAGCATGTACGAGGAGTGATCAAAAAGTTCGCGAACTAATTGGATTACTTCCTTAAAAGAAATTAAATGAGGTTTTAGTGTTCATTATTTTTAAAGTAGTCCTCTCCGATTTTAATGCACATCTGCCATTGTTCTGGCCATGCGCGAATCACGTGATCCGGACGGTCACGTGACATGCTTCGTAGCGGTCTGTTCACAGAAGCTAAGAGATTGTTCCGAGTCTCATATTTCTTACCATGCAAGTAATTTTTTATAACAAGAACAGACTATCTGTCAGAAATGACCAAATCTCGGCAATAGGATGGGTGGATAAGGATATCCCTACCCAGAATTAGCATGGCGACCATCACAACCCGAGTCCTCTGTCTCGGGAGCGTCGTTTATCCAATGTGGAGAAAGTATAGGCGCCTTCATTTTTTCATATCTCATATGTTTAAAGTCTAAAGTAAATGATATTTTACGGATTTAAAAATTATATTATTGCTCAGATATTCAACTATTTTTCTTACTGTAATTTGGCGATCTTTCAAAACAAATTGCTCAACTAATGACACATCTTTTTACCGGCTTGCTTTCACAGAACAAACATCATTTTTAACCATCTCCCTTCCTTAACTAAAACATTCAATCCAATTAATGATTGAACTTCTGGTAAGTCTTTTGTCTTCAAAAACCTTGTACAAATTATCATATTCTACTGCAAAGGAATTTCCGAGATATACGTTAAACTTTACAGCCGTACGATTCTCGAATACGACTGAGTCAACCATTTTTTGTCACAAGTGACCTACATACTAATGTCATTTTCACATTGTGACGTCACAAACACGGAGCAAAACATTATTTAACATCTGATATTTATAAAACATGTGTATGACTATATGTGTGCCAAATTTCATTCTGATCTGAATTGTGGTTTTTTAAATATAGAGATAGATCGCGAACTTTTTTATCACCCCTCGTATTTTATTTATTTAGTTTGTTTATAGCTCCTTTCCAATTTGATATAAAAAAAACTTTACCAAAATCGACTTTTGTCGTTAGAGATCTTTAATTATTCTGTGCTTTAAATGCTTTTGATGACTGTGATTCTGGGGAAGGGGGGATATTCCGTGTAATTCAGAGTTAGATATACTACGGTCAACGCGGATCCCGTATTTTCCCGCGACACCGCAACGGTGTTTTAATCCTTCCCGCGATATACCGTCGCGGTTTTATCATCGCGATGACCGCGGGGACACTAGAATAACGTGACGGTGTGTGCTACCGTATTTTACTAAAAGTGAAGTTGATAATCCTTAGTGTCTAAGTAAGGAGAATTTAATTGAATATAGGATCGATGATCTGTTATATAATTTTTTTTAATTGGCATAAACTTGTTTAAAATCTTGCTAGAAAAAATTTACAGCAATCTTTTTTTAGTAAGAATTGAAAGAATTGGAAGATATTTGAATTATACTTTGCATATATTCTATCAAAGTACACTATTACAATATTGTAGAAGGCATTTTCTCAACATATTATTAATGATATTGTAGTAAGTGTGTAGATTCGATATATAAATATATTCTTTGTTTGTTTGTTTCTTTGGGACGTAGGTCCCTGAATTAATAAAATTAAAATACGTACTTTCACGCCATAATTATAGTAAACCCCCCCCCCTTCTTAAATTGTCCTCTTTCAAAATGTTAAAAAACGCATTCATAGTAATCCTGGTTTCTTTAATGAATAATATTTATCACCGCATATTTTTTTGTATAAAATAATGTTCATATTCCAAAATAAGTCGACAGTAGTCAAGTACATGTAAGTAAATTCATTGTTCTGAATACTAACACTACAGTAACTGTAATGATTTTCCCCTTAGGTTCCAAAGAATCCCCTGATGTTCCCTGTCAGTCCCTGACATTTTCCTGTCTCCACCTGACTTTCTCCTATGATATCCTGTCGTTGTCCCCGACTACCCTTTCTACTCCCTGACGTCCCCTGACTTTGTCCCTCTTACCACTGTCTAACCCCTGATTTACTTGTTATAAATAACTTACTCTTGGCACTATGCTCAATATGCTCAAGTTTTATGAAAATATAGATTTAGCCATTAGTTATTTATTTGAAATAAATTCTTTCTTAATATGTTTATATTCATTGTTTTAGTTTTATACATTAGCTTTTCGGATAAATCTGCAGGAGAATAAATGCGAGTTACTTAAAAAAAAAGAAGAAATTACCAATTTATTGCGTCTTGCGTAGCATGAATGACATGTTAATATTTATTTATTAATCTAACACTCATTTATTTTTAATATATTTGCATTTTTCAATTATGAATTAATGAATTAATGTTATTTATTTAATAATTTATTCATTTTGTTAATTTTATTTTAAATTAGTAATTAATTAATTGAATTAAATTCTACTCTTTTGTAGTTCTACATAAACAGTATCAAGGGAATACAAACTATGCTTCAAACTAATTTTTAAGCATATTCACATTACTTTTAATTCTATTTATTTCATGATGGGTATAAAAATTATCGTCTTTAAGTATTAAACACAATCTTAATCCGTTATTTGTTTCATTGATACTTTTACTTTGGTGAAAAAGAAATCGTTCCTCAGAAACCTGTCACGGTTTTGAAAAAAAAAAATCATAGATGCTGGTCGTTGACCAGTGATCAGGGTACACAGACCGGGCACCTATTGTCCTTTCTACTGACCACTATACACTGTTTATTCTGTTGAAGAACGACCGTATCCACTCTGAAGTTTTTCAAAACCATGACAGGTTTTTTATCAACAATTTTTTTTACCAAAGTAAAAGTAGTAATAAAACAAATTCCGGATTCAGATTATGATAATTTATTTAAAGTAAAAGTAGCAATAAAACTAATAACGGATAAAGATTGTGTGTAATAAGACGATAATTTTGATACCAATCAAGTAATAAAAAAATTAAGAGTAATGTGAATATGCTTAAAAATAGTTTGAAGTATAGTTTGTTTTCCCTTGATACTGTTTATGTGCAACTACACAAATGACTTGAATTAAATAAAAAATTAATACGTAAGTTATAACAAAATAAATTAACAAAATGAATAAAATCAAAAATATATAATTTGTGTAGTTGCACATAAACAGTAAAAAGCAAACTATATTTCAAAGCATTTTTTAAACATATTCACATTACTTTTAATCCTTTAAATTTAATGATTGGTATCAAAATTATCGTCTTATTACACAAAATCTTTATCCGTTATTGGTTTTATTGATACTTTTATTTTGGTACAAAAAATGTTCCTAAAATACTGTCACGATTGTTAAAGTAATTCCGAGTTGTTGATAGTTGACCAGTGATCAGGATAAACATACCAGACACCTATTGTCCGTTTTACTGACCACTATACACTGTTTATGTTGTGGCAGCACGACCGTATCCACTCTGCAGCTGTCATTTCTTCAGGTTTTTAAGGAACTTTTTTTTTTTTTTTTTTTTTTTTTTTTTTTTACAAAAGTAAAAGTAGCAATAAAACAAAATTCAGAGTCACATAATGTGTTTTAAGACGATGATGTTGATACCCATCATAAAATAAAAAGAATTAAAATTAATGTGAATATGCTTAAAAAATAGGTTGAAGCATAATTTGTTTTACCCGAAAATTGTTTATGAAGAACTAGACAAATTGAATAAAATTAGATTAACCAATAATTAAATTAAAATAAATGAAAATAAACGAAATACAATAAATATATAAATTATTCAAATAGATTAATAGAATTATTGGTAATGAAGTAAAACAAATATATAAAAATGAATTAAACAAGTAGATTACATAAATAAAATAAATAAATAAATAAAAAAAAATTACAGATAAATAAACAGACAAATAAATAAATAAGCAGAAAAAATAATAAATAATAAATAAATAAATAAATAAATAAATAAATAAATAAATAAATAAATAAATAAATAAATAAATAAATAAATAAATATATTAACATGCCATTCATGATACAGAAGACGCAATAAATTTGTAATTTATTCTTTTCAAAGTTACTGGCATTTATCCTCCCTGAGGTTTATATGAAAAGCTACCAAACAAAATATACAATCATATTTTGAAAGAATTTACTAAAGGTACTTCAAACAAATAACTAGTGATAAAATTTGTATTTTCACAAAATTATTTATTTATTTATTGAAAACTTTATTTATCAACTTATTTATTTATTTTACATATACATTTATTTTTGATATATTTAATTTATTCAATTCTAAATTAATTAATTAATATTATATATTTAATGATTTTAATCATTTTGTTAATTCATTTTATTATAATTAACTAATTGATTTATCTAAATTAAATTCAAGTCTTTTGTGTAGTTGCACATAAACAGTATCAAGGGAAAACAAACTATGCTTCAAACTATTTTTATGCATATTCACATTACTCTTAATTTTTTTAATTACATGATTGGTATCAAAATTATCGTCTTATTAGACACAATCTTTATCTGTTATTGGTTTTATTGATACTTTTTATTTGGTAACAAAAATGTTCCTCAAAAAACTGTCACAGTTGTGAAAGTAATTCCGAGTTGTTGATAGTTGACCAGTGATCAGGGTACACAGACCAGACACCTGTTGTCCTTTTTACTGACCACTACACACTGTTTATTCTGTGGCAGCACGGCCGTATCCACTCTCTAGCTGTTTTTTCTTCAGAACCCTGACATGTTTTTGAGGAACTTTTTTTTTTACCAAAGTAAACATAGCAATAAAACAAATTCCGAATTCAGATTGGGTGCAGTGAGGCAATTATTTTGATACCCATTATGAAATAAAAAGAATTAAAATTAATGTGAATATGCTTAAAAAATAGTTTGAAGCATAATTTGTTTTAACCGAAGACTGTTTATGTAGAACTGCACATATTGATTTAAATTGAGTAAATTTGATAAATCAAAACAAATGAAATAAATAAATAAAATAAATAAATAAATAAAAAATTAAATAAATTAATATGTTTATTAATATTGAAATAAGCAAAATATGTAAGAAAAAAAATAAATTAAACATATTAATAGATGGAATAAATAAATATGAAAAAATAAATAGATGAATTAAAGTACAAATAAATTAATAGATATATCAATAAATTAAATCAAATTAAATAAATAAATAAATAAATGAATAAATAAATAAATAAAACTATATTTACATGCCATTCATGCTACATAAGGCGTAATAAATTGGTAATTTATTCTTTTCAAAGTAACTGGCATTGGTTCTCCTAAAGATTTATCTGAAAATCTACCAAACAATCAATATAATCATATTTTGAAAGAATTTACTAAAGATTTTCAAAATAATTACTAAATCTATATTTTCACAAAAATTGAGAGTTGCCAAAAGTGAGTTATTAATTTTCAAAGTAAATAGCAACAAGAACATATTTCAACCTTTTTCTGGGTCAAAATTAATGTCAGGGGACGACAGGAATTGAACAGGTAAGTCAGGAACTTAGTCAGGGTGGATGGATATCAGGGAGCTGACAGGGATGTCAGAAAATATCAGAGGACATCAGGGGTCAGACAGTGGTAACAGGGACACAGTCAGGGGACGTCAGGGACTACTCCCAGGGTAGTCAGGGACAACGACAGGAGATCATAGGAGGAACTTGGGGGGGGGGCAGGAAAATGTTAGGGACTGACAGGGGAACGTTAGGGTTTTCTTTTTTTACCTAAGGGGAAAATCATTACAGTAGTGTAACTTGCATTAAATCGATATCATTTCATTATCAGTTGATTGCTAAATAGAGAAGTCATGAACTAAATAAGTTTACCAGACTTAGTGTACATATATTACACATTTTGACGTCAAATTCACAGCTGTGCAGTAAGGCGTAGTAATAACATCGGTAGCCTTTTTATGTCTATCAAACTAACTATGAGTTCACGGAAAACATGTACAAGTTATCAAGCCGATGAGTTTTCAAGCTGTAAAAACTGCATGCATAAAAATATAATGCTTTTATATAATGCTATTTTGGTGGTCGGACTTGACAACATGGGTATTCATAATACATAGGTTATATAAATTGATCAAACGCTGATAATGTTAAAATCACAAAAATATATCGCTACACTTGTTCTTTTTTATTTGGTCGACGGTCTTGAAAATCGTATTGCTATGAAAAGGACGTCCCTCCAAAATATAGCATGTATAAAACCATACATGTACATAATATTTCCTAGATATAATTTTACGTTTCTTCATTTATACTACACAATTAATTTAGATCCCCCCCCCCCTCTCTCTCTGTGAAAAAATGCATTCATGTAAGGCACGTAGCATTGTTTATTTTTAAAGAAATGGTGGTGGAGGGAAGGGGCTGTCAGAGTTATAATTAAAAACAAAAGAAGAAATGACGGTATCACGAAACTCAATTTTTTAAATCATTCTGGGGAGGGTGTGTAATATAGATGACGCTTTCATTTTTGGTACTTGAATATGAGATGATTAGTTCGCACTGCAACAAAAAGTGGGAGGGGGCAATCTAAGAATGAAATTAAATTTCATTTCAAAACTAAACAGCAAAGGTCACGTGGGTAGCCCATTCCCACTCGAGTACTATACACACTGACTAAATATGCATAGTACATCTTTATAAATATCAGACACATAAAATATTAATACGTCTCTCAAAATATTATACACTTATCCACTGGCTGTGAGTGGGATAGCTCTTTTATCAAACCCGCGACAGAAACTATTCCCCGGGGGCTTGCCCGAGGGGAATAGTTCCTGTCAAGGGTTTGATGAAAGAGCTATCCCAGTCACGGCCAGTGGATAAGCGTTTTATTATACTGATGTATATAATAATTTGTGAGTGTTGGATTTACCTGATACTACAGTTCGATAGTAAAAACATGAAAAAAAATAATTATAAAAGTTTTGAACAAGTATTTTGAATAAGATAACACTGCTAGAATGAGCTGAAATCCTGATGACGTCACAATGCTACTGAAGTCAGGATGACATCATAAGTCTATAGGTTGATTACAGGAAATCAAAATTGGCGGCAAAAATTGCATGAAAATTTTCCGAGGGGTGGATAGCAAAAACTATACTCCGGGGTATAGCTTTGCTATGTGTGGAAATTTTGAGACTATAAAGATAGTTATTTTACCTTCTTAACTTTATATAGGAAACATTTTAACAGAAGTATAATAACAATGATTATTAGATACTAATTAAACCATTTTCCCCTTATCTAGTTCAATTATACATAGTCGCAACATGGTAGTATGTTCATGTGTAACACTTTCCGTTTGTTAAAGTTTTCGACGTCTTCATTTTACGAAACAGGCTCCTATTCAATTTTGAAAACAAAACTACGCATGATTCTGTTAGGTACAGTACAGATAAATCACAACTTTGAGAAATCTTATTGTTGTATAGACCTACATGCATGTATATATCTATTACATAACACTTCCTGTCTGTAAGCGCCCAGGTTCTGACTGCTCGTCCTACGAACTCAAAAGTATCCCGGTAACACAGCCTCCCGTTCGAATGATATAAGCAAACTTTTATTCTTAAAATTTTGAAATAGAATATGTTGTATACATTCTTACTTGTCCATGTTGTAACATCCTCAGAGCTATTAATAACGTTTTGTCTATATTTGAAGACAAATAAATAACAAAACAAAACAAAGCAAAAACATTTAGTTAATTCAGAAAAGGATTATTACAAAAATGTTATATCGGAAGTCAGTCACTAGGGTAAACATAACAAGAATACGTTTGAAAAGATTACCGGGTACCGTGAATCAGTTTTGAATTCATATGGGCATAAATTGATTTCATTTTTCAATCAACAAGATGTGTTTGTGAAACAATGATGTTCCCGTATGACAGCTTTTGACGAATGTTGAAGTTTCTCAAATGCAAGACAAACCCCAAGGTCAAGGGACGAAAAGAAAGGACTAGTTCTCAGTGAATATACCTGTGAAATGTGAAAGCCCAAACACTAACCATGAAAGAGTTATGGTCAAGGTTAAAGTTTTTTTTTAAATGTGGGTCAAACTCCAAGGTCAAAGGGTCAAATCAAAGGTATCCAGGCCCTTTCAAAAGAAATACATACATATGTATGTGAAATATTAAAACCCTAACTTTGACCCTTTGATCTTGGCCTAGAAATTTGACCTACTTTTGAAAAGCTTTAACCTTTGCCATAACTTATAAACAGTTGGTGCTAGGGCTTTCAGATTTACATATTTAATCCTTGTGACAAGACCTTCCTTTGGATACCAACTACTTTGACCCAGATACCTTGACCTTGAAGTTTGACCTACTTTTGGAAAACCTTGGCCATATAACTTTTGAACATATGGTGGCTTTCATTCTTCACATGTGTATTCCTTGTGACAAGACCTTCCTTTAGATACCAACAATTATAGCCGATTGACCTCGACCTTGAATTTGACCTACATATGAAAAACTTTAACCTTGACCATCACTTTTGAACAGTTGGTGCTAAAGCTTTTATTCTCCACATATGTAATCCTTGTGACTGGACATTACTTTAGATACCAACAACTTTGACCCTCTGACCTTGACCTTAGAGTTTTACCTTCTTTTGGAAAACTTTATCCTTGGCCATACCTTTTGAACGGTTGATGTCAGGGCTTTCATATTTCACGTTTGTATTTTTTTGTGAGAAGGCCTTTCCTTGGGCACCATTAATTTTGACAATTTGACCTTGACCTTGATGTTTGACTAACTGTTAAAAAACTTTTGAAAATTTTCCTTATCTTTTCAATGGTTGTTGCTAGGGCCTTCATATTTCACAGATATATTCCTTGGGAGAAGACTTTACTTTGGGTAACAACATATTTGATTTGCATTTGAGAAAGTTTAACCTTCGCTAGAAGTTGCCATACGGGGGCATCAGTATTTCACAAACACAAACACTTGTTTGTATTTTGAAAGATTGAAATAATAAAAAAAATCATATATAAAAAGAGATCCAAGATCTGCTCAGACAGTCATAGTGTTGAAAATTTGACAAATCATTAAGTTTTATTCATTCTTGCCCTTTTCTTAAATAGGGGGAAGTAACTCGCGTTTGTGACGAGAATTTTGTTTTACCTGAGACCAATAACGCAAACCGCAATGGTGTGGATCAGGTAAGGACCCGTACCGCGAGAATACGCAGTTTTACCTTAGTTACCTGTGTTAAACCGCGATCAATTTCACACCTCGAGTACTCGCGGTAAATACAGCACTGCGTTGACTGTAGTGTACTTTGTGTTATCATTATACTCCGGGTTAACAAAGAGTTTTACGGAAACAAGTACATGCGGTCCTTATATAACGGGGTACAATGCGCACTACAGAGTTTTTATTTAGGGGTATTTCATGTAACTAGAGAAATATTCCTTTGGAACTAAAATAAAATACAACACTTCACAAATGTCAATGAGCATGAAATGATATCAATTTTCCTTCATGGCTGTTACTATTTTAAGGTCTTAATTTGTCATGTTAAAGCAAAAATTGTCTGTTGATTCTGGGAGGGGCTATTTTAGCCCCATCACAGTTGAGTCCCTCACTACATGTATGCAAAAATTCGACGTGGTTAATTCATATCACATATACTTAAAATACATAATTATGAAATAAACAAAAAACATATCTTACTTACAATTCTATGCAGAGGGTCCAAAAAATAATTTTGTTGCTATCGAAGAGTACGTGACTTCTCTGCTACTACTGATAACACCATTGAGAAATTTGCGCATGTTCAAAGGGTTTATGTATGGTGTCCCGATAGGGCCGTTTGCAAAAGTGTAACAGAACATTTGTAACAACACGCTAGCGCGTTATCACTTGTAAAATTGCAACAATGTGTTAGTAACAACGGGCCGGCTTGAAGTGACAACGCGCTAGTGCAAAGTGACAACGCGCCGGCGCGTTGTTTACATTACGCCGTCGCGCTAACATATAACACGCCGTCACGCTAACGTAACTCTACACAACACGCCATCGCGCTTACACACAACATGCCGTAACGCTAACACAACTTTACACAATACATTGTGTGTAAACGCGACGGCATGTTGTGTAATGTTGCGTTAGCGTGACTGTGTGTTGTGTGTTAGCGCGACGGCGTAATGTGTAAAGTTGCGTTAGCGTGATGGTGTGTTGTGTGTTAGCGATACGGTGTGTTGTGAACAACGCAATGAGGCATCGTCACTTCGCGCTCGCACATTGGTCCTAACACGCTGTTACACTTTTGAAAATGGCCCTATCGGGACACCATATGTATGTCATAGTGGAAATGGCAAATAAAACGCCTATCTATGTTCAAGGTTAAAAAAAAAAACATATTTGCATTGAGTTCACCTAAGCTATATCTGTATTTCACTCATAATTATTAGTTTTGACCGAGTTTATTTTAGATCTTTAATATTAAGCAGGTTTATCTATTGAAAGAAAGCACCAAACTGATGATGTATTTTTGTGAAATTACATATTGTTACATAATGTTAGATACATGTCATAAGAACTGAAGGCTACTGGTGTATGAAATAAAGGAAACTATCATCTAGTAGTGTTCTCATTTTCTGTGCTAAAGAAGGGATTCTTGTCTGGTTTCTGACCAGATGAAATATTTAAAGTATAAAAATAATATTTGAGGAAAAGGAGAGATACAGACTTTTTTTTTTACTGTAATTACTATTTTAACATCTCTTTATTGAACATTAATCAAAAGCATCAAAAATGTCTCAACAGTGCCCATCTACTTACAATTTGCTTACACAATTTTATTGATTATTTTGTTCTTTGATTTAGTTATTAATGTAATTTAACCGCTCAAGGTTAAATCCTTTTTCAAATTGTCGTTAATCCGGTGCTTTCATTATTTGACCGTTTGTTGTTATCCTTCGGGTCCTGCCCCGGTATTAGCGTAATCCAAACCACGGGGTTTTGGGATTATTAGCCAAAACAGTTCACCAAAACCCGTGACGTCAAGTGCAGAAACGTCAAGTTTCTGCAAAATTTCAATCCCCTCAACCCCCCCCCCCCCTCACCCCCCACCCTATGGAAAAAGCTATATTCCGTTCTCTGAAAGTAACTTTTGCTTTCTCTCGTTTTTTTGTTCTGTTTTCTTTTTCAGGTAAGCCGTAATGCATCTCCGCAACTAGGCCTCGTCGTAAACGTCACGACTGGAATCGCAACCTTCCAGGATAAGATTATTGTCCAGGCGAATATTTGTCTCACTAGTAGTGCCAAACCTATATTTTTATGCAGCCCTTCGAAGAAGGGAGAGCATATTGCTTTGCTGCCTACTTTCTGTCGGTCGGTCGGTCTGTCGGTCCACCAACAGTTTCCGTTCATTTTCTTTCAGAGGTTGCACATACTGAAATGAAATTTGGTAAACAGATTAATCATAAGAATACGCAGCTAGGTTAAGGCTCTCCGAAGGCTTAATATGCATTAAATATATACTATTTTATATTGAGCGATGTTTTGATTTCAATTTGTAATCTATGTATACATATACAGTTAAGTTGTAAAGAAAGTTGAATAAGGTATTACAAAAAACCATTTTTGTGATGTCACATGCCTGTGTTGATCACATGACGGACACTTATAAATTTTCTTAAATGTTGCACAAAAATCGCATCGGCACAAGTGAAAAACAAAATTACTGTGAACGGCTTGTTACATAAATCAATCAAACGTATTCTTGGGTATATATAAAGTGCTGGGGGCAAGTCTGAATTTTATTTCATAAGAAAATATTTCACGAGAAATTCAACTTACCCACATACAAGGAGTCATTTTCCACTCTTCATCGCAATTTAAACAAAATAGGATAAATTACATATGATCCCCCAGCAAAATTCAGTTAGAGGACATATTTCTCTAGTAGATTCACACAGAATATCTTCAATTAATCCTTATTATTCACTTGTGCCAGTCTAATATATATAAGATTTATAGATTCTAACTCTGTCTACAGACACGTTAGGGGGGCATTTCACATTCTTTTTTTCAATTGTTTGAATACGTACGTGTTAGACAAGAAAAAGTAATAACGATATTATACTGCAAATATTCACCATCATTACAGCCTGAAAGCAACAATCCAGACACGTGAATTAAACATCAACGTAAAAAAAAATCTATACGTGATGTGAGAGGAATGTAAAAGTTATGACACTTTCCCCGTCATATCAGCTCAAGTATGCAGTGACTTGACGTCATATGCCATTATGACGTCATATCTAGCTAGTTCAGAGAAGTTACTACGGCTGGCACACTGTGACATTCTTCGGACAGCCTTATCCTAGCCGCGTATTTAGGTCAGGTTCTGTTTTGGATACGATCGAGCAATTTTTGACAGAGATATGCCCTTGGATTAAGAAAAAATCTAATTATTTGCAGTTTTCGTTCATTTTCTTTGCAGAGGTTGCACATACTGAAATGAAATTTAGTATGCAGTTTTATCATAAGAATATCTAGGTCAAGTTCTGTTTTGGGTACGATCGAGCAATTTTTGAGTTCTGCCCCTTGTGGATGTCAAATCAAGGCAATACTTGATGCCTGGCTCCCTTATTGTACATGTATAAAGCAGCCGTTGTCTATGTCGCCAAATAAAATAAAACAAATAAGCACATGCATTTTGTTATTTTTCTTATAAAAGTCTAAGCTTAAGCTTAAGGCATCTTTTGATAAAATCATTTAATTATCTACATGTTTTTTTTTTTTGGGGGGGGGGGGGGGAGTAAATTTTTATCAAAAATCATAAATATTGTTATGAAGGCAATCAGGACCATTAAATTTGATCATTAAACATTTAAGGTAATTAAATTGTAACAGAATGCAACTCTTTCATTTTATAATCCAACCATAAGGTTTTTATTCTACAGGTACAGTGTAATATAAACTGAGTGATAAGAGACTGGAGATTGGAATAGGAAACTCTACTTATACAAACTAGTAAGGACTTCATCTAGCTAATTGTATACCGCCATGAATAAAATGTTCGTGTTGAATGAGATCGAGACTAGGCGCTTTTCTGCATATGAGATTTCGTTGACGGTCGCAAGACGTCTTGGGAAACTACCATTTGATGAGCTGGAAGCGCGTTCGAGTTCACTATAGCTATGAAACTTTACTTTAGAACTTTTTTGAGATTTTTAAAAATGTTTGAAATCTCTTAAATTCAATATCAATGATGTAAAATTTGTAAATGATATGTTAATATTTAAGTAATATTTCCATTTAATATAACAAATATGCATGTATGAACTATAGTATGGCATGTCAAACGTTGCGATATTCGATCTTTTCCATTTGTATTGTATAATTTTCCATTTATATTCTATAAATTTCCATTTGCATTGTATAATTTTCCATTTATATTGTATAATGTTTATTTGTATTCTATAATTTTCCATTTGTATTCTATAATTTTTCATTTATGTTGTATAATTTTTCATTTGTATTGTAAAATTTTTATTTGTATTCTATAATTTTGCATTTGTATTGTATATTTTTTCATTTGTATTGTATAATTTTTATTTGTATTGTATAATTTTCCATTTGTATTCAATAATTTTTCATTTATGTTGTATAATTTTTCATTTGTATTGTATAATTTTCCATTTGTATTGTATAATTTCCCATTTGTATTGTATAATTTTCCATTTGTATTCTATAAATTTCCATTTGTATTCTATAATTTTACAATACAAATGGAAAAAACATACAATACAAAAATTATACAATACAAATGGAAAATTATACAATACAAATAAAAATTATACAATACAAATGGAAAAGATCGAATATTGCAACATTTGACATGCCATACTATAGGACATAAAATATAACAATCTGAAATCCATAGTAAAGATGCTTTGATTCACCATAATGAAAACATTGATTTACTATAGTATAAACTTTGATACTATAGTTAACTATAGAAACTCTAGTTAACTATGGCATATTTTTGTTAGGGCAAATCCGCAGTCTGTAAAAATGTTTGTATAATGTTATAATAGATTGTGTATTAAATAAAGATTTTAAAAAAATCTATTTAAAAAACTTCATCTCGTATTTGACTATGCATGGCGTTCAACTACTCACGAGTTTTAGGACAAACAAAGCATAGTCTATTTGCTGTGAAGCATATGGGCAATCCTTTCTACAGTACAACATGGTTATAACGAATTACCAGGGACGATAAAAATTGCACAGCTATATATCCGTTTGTTATATTAATTATATTAATTATTTTTTAGTACAAGGTTAATAACCTACAGTTAACTCTCAATCTCTATATTTGTGCTCGCTTTAAACGTGTGGTAATGTAGTTGGTTATATGACTGATATAAACTTGAGAAATGGCTACAGGTGGTCGGATACTGGATGCCCTTAAGGATGAGCTCTGTGAATGTCCTATTTGTACTGAAGAATATGCCAGTATTCTTTCTGCATGGAATGCCTCGAGAAAGATATTAGAGGTGGCAAACTTGTTTGTTGTTTGTAAACGAAGGTATAAAGTAAAAGGTATTGAATATTTCTAGAAAGATCTTACAAGGCGAAATTTAACTGATACTCTAGGTAGAATTGTTTCAAAATCTTTCGCCATGTACAAAAGCCTGGAAAGAGTGATATTTAAATGCTCAGAGTGTAAAATACCGTCTAAGTGAATTTTTTTTTAGCGAGACGCAAATTTAGCGATATATACCCACAAATTGGTATATATGTATATATTTTTAGCGAAGTAATTTGAGCGATTTTATAATGTCAAGAAAGATAGCTATAACAACCTATACGGAATAAACTGTTGGCGATACTTAATTTTAGCGATCTCAAAATAATGTCAAAATTGAATACTTGCTAAAAAATTCTGCTTTTATGGTACAACTTTGCAAAAACTGTTGTATGATTCGAGAAGCAACTGATTGTAAGAACCATCCATTGAAAGAAGTACATAAAAACAATAACGAAACCCCTGACACTTCCCCTGATTCTTTTGAAATGAGAGCAGAAAATGTATGCAACCTTGCAGGTCACGAAAGAGATGCTTTGAAATTATATTGCAAGAATAACGACTGTCGAAAACCAATCTGTGCTAATTGTACGACGAAGGCTCACAAGACTCAAGAATGGGAGGATCTAGAATTGTTTTATGCTAAAAAGAGAGATTTATTAAGTTATCTATTTTCAGGAAGACCAGTTTTGCATCTATGAAAGGCACCAATAAGGCTTGATAGTATGTAAAATTATTTTTGCAATATTAATTAAAGCTCCGCAATTATAGTTATTAATTATACGAGGGTTGCCCCAGAAAAACGAGATCTTTTTAAATATTTCAAAAACTAATCGACCAAAATAAGTAATTTTTTGCAACTTGTTGGGAAATGAAATTTTTGCTATTTTGGCAAAATATTATAATGTTGTAATGCCATTTCCATGTAAAAATAGCTTTTATAGGATGTCAAATATCGGTGCTCGGCGCACGGCAATTTTTTGAGTTTTAGAAATAGCATTGTCAGGGAAGTATTCTTTAATAACAGGCTATACGGAAATATAATGTGAAAAAAATTATCTCCATAAAAACTCTATGATCTGAGGTACTTATGTATAAAAATTCATTAATTTAGCATTACAAATGAGAAAAATATGACGTTAGATGCAAATACACCTTTACTTAGATATTTTCAAAAATAGTGCGTCGGGCGATAATGCAGATCACCAAATTATCAAGCAGTACTGTTGTGCGGAATATGAGCCCTGTTCATACCGGAAAAGATATGTAAACGATGGAACGACACGAACAAATATCTCGGACATAGATTTATACCTAGTTCAAGAGGTTTGAAGACTTGACTGACTTGACTGATTATTCGATGGAAGAAGCGTTTTGTAGACCAATAAACTGAAAAGTCAGAAGCTGGAGGTCATACTTGTGACGGCCGTTTAACTAAGCGAGCAGTTAGGTAAACGTATGACCCGGCTTGGAAATTGTTAAAGTTTATTAAAAGAATTCATTGAGGGACTTTTTTGGAATCGCAAATTAATACCAGAAATCGATCGATAACTTGGTAACTAAAAGAAAATTAAATACAGTGTCAAATGTATGCTTCAAACAAATTTCATCAGACCCACGATTCCATAATAAATTCACAAACGCCACGAGTTACGTTTTGACGTCGTCAGTGTTGTGCCGACAGCTATTTTGTAAGATTCGTTTACCGGAGAGAAAAATGCTATTAATAAAGATACTTTATTAAAATTTATAATGCATTATTCAAAAAATGTTCTTTATGGTGTATGCCAATTTTTAACTTTGTAATATAAGTGAAACAAAAGATATATAAAATGTTCGCGTTTTTCTGGGAGAACCCTCCTATAGTCTATTTAAGGTACCTATATTAGCAATACACACGAAAACGATTCATGCTTTATGATAAAAATGTTGTCACATGGTTTTCTTCATTTTGAAGGATATGAATTTGAGCAGTTTTATTATCATATGACATGTTTATGTTAAGTACTAGATAATTCTACAATTTCTCCAGTCTTTAGAAGAATGTTTCTATCCAAAACTATCTACATGTTCATGTTTATAAATTGCGCCTTTTGAAAACCCAATATGGAAAACAGTTTCCCCATTCATATCCTTGTTGAGTTTAGCCAACAACAATTGATGTAAGCTGCCATAGATATACCATTTATACTTCAAATCCACTTCCAAACTCGCACCAGACCGTCAGGGTAGCTCACTGTAGCTCCGTGATCGGAAGGTCGTGGAAATCATCCTCATGTACATGGCTAGGATAAGGCTGTCCGTAAATTTTTTAAAAAATATGTACCAGCTGTAATAACTTCTCTAAACTACCTAGATATGATGTCATAATAGCATATGACGTCAAGTCACTGCAAAATGGATCTGAAATGACAGGGAAAGTGTTATAACTTTTACATTCTTTCATATGATATGTAGAATTTTTTTTACGTTGATATTGAATTAAGATGACTGGATTGTTGTTTCAACTTTCAACGTGCTGTTACGATGGTGAACATTTGCAATATAATATCGATATTCCTTTCTGCTGTCTGATATACAATGTATTCAAACAATAATTAAAAGTAGAATGTGAAATGTTCCCCGTTACACGTCCGAACACAAAAATAGAATTTATAAATGGTGTATATATTAGACTGGCACAAGTGATAAATAAGGATAAATTGAAGATATTCTGCGTGAATCTACAAAAGATTTGTGTCCTCTTTAAGAATCTTGCTTGGGGGTTGTGTGTCAAATAGCTTATTTTGTATAGATTGCGATAAAGAGTGGAAAATGTCCTAATGTGTCTGGGTAAGTTGAAATATTTCTCATGACATATATACTTTACAATTAAAATTCAGATTTGTCCCCAACACTTTCTTTATGCAGTGTATAGAATACGATTAATTGATTTATGTAACAAACCGATCACAAAACTTTGTTTATCACTTGTGCCGATTCGATTTTTGTGCAACATTGAGGAAAGATTATAAGTGTCCATCACATGATCAACAAAGTCAAGTGAAATCAAATATACTTTATTATAATACCTGATACAACTCGCATATTGGACGTACATGTAAACTTAGTTTTCAAATTGAAAACCAAACCTTGTTCGAAATAAAAGATTACGATTCTTATGCATACTAAGCTTCGCACAGCCTTAAAATAGCTACTTAGTATAGATTCAATTTTGTTCAAATCATGACCCCGAGGGATACGGTACAATGGGCGATCAAAATTTTAACTTAGAATATATAGAAGAAATGTTTCTTGTGAAGAACATAAAAACCATGATTAGTTATATTAACAAGAAAGCATCATTCGGTATTGTATATTCAAGTTTGTTTGGGGTAAGGTTGGATCATAATGGGTGATTCATAGTTTTACATTGAAATAAATTAGAAGACGCGTTAAAAATCTTCTCAAGAACAGCAAAGCTATGACTAGTCATTTTATATGGAAGCATCCTCAGGTATTGATGAATCAAGTTTTTTTTCCAAAATAATGTCCTCTGGGGAGTAGGGTTGGGCAACAATGTACGATCAAAATTTTACATATAAAAATATCAGATCAATTTTTAATATACATGTATATATATATATATATATATATATATATATATATATATATATATATATATATATATATATATATATATATATATATATATATATATATATATATATATATATATATATATATATATGTATATATATATATATATATATATATATATATATATATATATATATATATATATATAATCTATATATATATATATATATATATATATATATATATATATATATAAAAAGCACTAAAAACCAACAACACTGTATATCCGAAGTGTCGGATCTACTAAGTAGATACAAGGTCACGGATGGAAATTTATATAAAGCACTAAAAATGACCAACGACACGAACAATAATAATTGTCAAATTTTCGGGACAACCTGTCCCTTCCTCAGGACAAAGAAAAAAGTTAAGAAGTCATAAAAACAAAGGAAATAGAGAAGCAAAAACAACTAGCACTACTACTAAACTACCAAACACTAAATATTTACAAGGTTACATGTTTAATTTGGAGTTTATAAACAGTTGTGAACAAAGAAATCCGGAGCGCTATGAATTGCGTCCGGTCTATCGGGTGTACTCGGTGAAGTGTGATTTACATAATTGAACGAATTAATTATCGCTAATTAATTACGGCCAACAGTAAATCGTACATTGTCTTATTCTCTCAAAATAGCGTAACTCTACATGATAAAAAGAAATTAAAGAAAGATAATATGGAAGGACAATTTTGAAATATGAATTTGGATATATTATAAATTTGGAAATCGGAAAAAAGAAATAAACAAAAATGTGAGCTGTAAATATTTGGGTAGGTTGTTCCAGGATTATTAATACGAATTAACGGTAAAGTTTACGCTATATAGAGAGAATGAACTTGTTTGTTACAATTCGGGATTGGGTCTAGTTCACGTTCATCCTTGTGAAGTCATTAAGTTTGTTAATACCATTAGGGCGGAATGACTTCAGCCTGTGCATCCAGAACTTTTCCTTGCCTTTTCTCTGCGCGTCTGTCCATCTTGGATTATGGTCAATAACCACTACTGTCATGTCCTCCCATTTGTGACCTTCAAGGTTGAAATGTTCCCCAACGGGTTCATTGAGTTTTTTGGTCCTAATGGTAGAACGGTGATTATTGACTCTCCTGCGGAGATCTCCTGTTTCACCAACATACTGTTTGGAGCAAACTTTGCAGCTGATGAGATAAATGCAGTTGTCTGTTTGACAGGACAAATTCCCTAGTATTTTGTAGCTGCGGCCTGTAACGGGGCTGTTAAAACTGTCTGTGTCAGAGCTGTACTTACAGAGAAGACATCTTCTGTCAGAGCAAGTTTTAAAGCCCCCGTTAGGTAATGGATTGTCCAATCTGGTTCTTACTACCATGTCCTTCAGGTTCCTCGGGCGCCTGTAGGCAGCCAATGGGGGCTCCTTAAAGACCTCTGCCATTCGTTTATTTGAGTGGAGAATTGGCAGATTCTTTTGAAGGATACCGCTGAGGTTCTTAAGGACGGGATGGTATGTGGTTACCAGAGGGACCCTGCCGCTATTGTCTTTTTCCTTGTAGCGTAATAGGTTTTGCCTGTCATGTCCCGCCATCTCATCAATAGCAGTTTGTACGGTGCGGGCATTGTAGCCTCTCTTGCATAAGTGGGACTTAAGGAGACCGCTTTGTTCTTGATATAAGGCAGGGGATGAACAGATGCGCCGAATTCTGGTGGCTAGACCCTTAGGCACACCCTTAAATGTGTGTGGGGGATGACAGCTAGTTGGCATAAGATACAGATGGGAATCTGTGGGTTTCGTGTGGAGACTGAACTCGATTTCACCATCAGTCAGGGTAGATGTAGTATCTAGGAATATGTTTTTCGAATTAGATACGTCTACTGTAAATTTGATAGACTGATGAAAGGTGTTGGCGAACGAAATGAATGCCTCGAGGCTCTCGCGACATTCCACCCACTTCATCTCTATATCGTCAATGAAACGCAACCAGCTAAGGGGCCTAAATGGTGCTTGAAAGAGCAAGTTGCGTTCCAGTCTGCCCATGAAAATATTGGCATAAGATGGTGCCATTTTCGTACCCATAGCAGTGCCATTAACCTGCAGGTAATGTTCTCCATTAAACATGAAGTTGTTATACTTGAGAACATGTTCAAGGAGCTTGGCAAGGGACTCGGTAGAAGGAATTTGTATGGATCTACTATCCCAGACTTCTCTACAGATTCCCATCTGTATCTTATGCCAACTAGCTGTCATCCCCCACACACATTTAAGGGTGTGCCTAAGGGTCTAGCCACCAGAATTCGGCGCATCTGTTCATCCCCTGCCTTATATCAAGAACAAAGCGGTCTCCTTAAGTCCCACTTATGCAAGAGAGGCTACAATGCCCGCACCGTACAAACTGCTATTGATGAGATGGCGGGACATGACAGGCAAAACCTATTACGCTACAAGGAAAAAGACAATAGCGGCAGGGTCCCTCTGGTAACCACATACCATCCCGTCCTTAAGAACCTCAGCGGTATCCTTCAAAAGAATCTGCCAATTCTCCACTCAAATAAACGAATGGCAGAGGTCTTTAAGGAGCCCCCATTGGCTGCCTACAGGCGCCCGAGGAACCTGAAGGACATGGTAGTAAGAACCAGATTGGACAATCCATTACCTAACGGGGGCTTTAAAACTTGCTCTGACAGAAGATGTCTTCTCTGTAAGTACAGCTCTGACACAGACAGTTTTAACAGCCCCGTTACAGGCCGCAGCTACAAAATACTAGGGAATTTGTCCTGTCAAACAGACAACTGCATTTATCTCATCAGCTGCAAAGTTTGCTCCAAACAGTATGTTGGTGAAACAGGAGATCTCCGCAGGAGAGTCAATAATCACCGTTCTACCATTAGGACCAAAAAACTCAATGAACCCGTTGGGGAACATTTCAACCTTGAAGGTCACAAATGGGAGGACATGACAGTAGTGGTTATTGACCATAATCCAAGATGGACAGACGCGCAGAGAAAAGGCAAGGAAAAGTTCTGGATGCACAGGCTGAAGTCATTCCGCCCTAATGGTATTAACAAACTTAATGACTTCACCAGGATGAACGTGAACTAGACCCAATCCCGAATTGTAACAAACAAGTTCATTCTCTCTATATAGCGTAAACTTTACCGTTAATTCGTATTAATAATCCTGGAACAACCTACCCAAATATTTACAGCTCACATTTTTGTTTATTTCTTTTTTCCGATTTCCAAATTTATAATATATCCAAATTCATATTTCAAAATTGTCCTTCCATATTATCTTTCTTTAATTTCTTTTTATCATGTAGAGTTACGCTATTTTGAGAGAATAAGACAATGTACGATTTACTGTTGGCCGTAATTAATTAGCGATAATTAATTCGTTCAATTATGTAAATCACACTTCACCGAGTACACCCGATAGACCGGACGCAATTCATAGCGCTCCGGATTTCTTTGTTCACAACTGTTTATAAACTCCAAATTAAACATGTAACCTTGTAAATATTTAGTGTTTGGTAGTTTAGTAGTAGTGCTAGTTGTTTTTGCTTCTCTATTTCCTTTGTTTTTATGACTTCTTAACTTTTTTCTTTGTCCTGAGGAAGGGACAGGTTGTCCCGAAAATTTGACAATTATTATTGTTCGTGTCGTTGGTCATTTTTAGTGCTTTATATATATATATATATATATATATATATATATATATATATATATATATATATATATATATATATATATATATATATATATATATATATATATATATATGTGGAAGCAACTCCAGGTAGTGATGCTTCAAATTAGTTCAAATAATGTCATCTGGGAAAAGGGTGTGGCCACACTATCTGATCTAAGTTTAACATGGGAATATATAGGGGAAAAAATCTTCTGATGGACCATAGTGAAGAGCATTTTGGCCCATGGGTGTTTTGTTTATTTATGTGTTGTGTTTCGTTATATATTAAATACTGACGAATCACTGCGAATTTCATGTAACAAGAATGATTGATTGATTGATTGTATATTGTTTTACGTCCCATTCGAGAATTTTTCACTCATATAGAGACGTCACCATATACCGGTGAAGGGCTTCAAATTTTGACCTTTACTCGGCACTCAGGGCCATTGAGCAGTGAGGGATCTTTATCGTGCCAACGCCTGCCGTGACACGGGGCCTCGGTTTTTAAGGTTTCATCCGAAAGACCCGCAACTTTCACTCCAAAGTGCCGAGCGCAAGGCGAAGGAACAGTTGCTACCTATTTTTTATCGACTTAGGTCTGTCGCGGCCGAGATTCGAACTCACGACCTCCCGATCACGGAGCGAGCGCTCTACCGACTGAGCTACCGTGAACGGTTAACAAGAATGAATATTGTTGTTAGCAAAAATTGGTTTGAAAAGTTCCTCACACATAAAATCCTCCATTTACATAGGTTCATAGATAAGTTTTAGAATAGTCTTATGACTTTTTGATAAGCGCTTTTAAAAAGATTAAATTAATAATTGCAAAAATTTTCCACAATCAATAATATATAGAAAACAATAGATATAAAAATAGTATATATCCCTTTTAAAAAAAAGATATTTCATTCTTAAATTAGAACTGGTCCAGATATTTAAATTTTTTTTAATTACAAACTTTTATACAAGAAGAAAAATTTCGAAAAAGCTGGTTCAGATTGCACATAATTAAAAAAAAAAAAGTTTATGAGACAATCTCTGAAATAATACACTAGATTAAGTACACTAGTATAATACATACCTCTATTTTATTTTCAGATTTTTAATATTTTAAAAGTAGGGAACCAGATGATAAAGTAATTCAACTTAAAAAACTATTATTAGAATTATTTCATATCAAATTAAACAAATAAGCGATTCTTAATTTAAATTGTAAATAATTATAGTAAAGGGAGGGGATGATGTTTAATATTGTTGTAAATAAATTCTAATCGAATACTTAGACAACGTATTGAAGATTCAAACTTTGTCCGATAGACAAGATTCCATATTTGCATATTCTCTGTTTTCTCCCTCTATGAACCTGTACTCACCTGTTGCGTTCATATCACTATGAATGCAACGTCCTCTGCTATGATTGCAGATCGTTTCTAACACTCCCAAAGATCAAGTTAAGCTACTATAAGAATATAACTCATTCAGATGTATATATATGAAATGTTGTGCAAAAGAAATAAATTTAATTTTTTTTAATGTAATCCACCGGGAAAAAAAAAAGAAATTCAAAATGATTAAAATTGCTGATGAGGTGTATTTAAAATTTTAAAAAATTTAATTTTGATCAATATATTTAATTGTATATTAAAAAATTCTCCAAATTAAACAGAGTTGCCATAGCTTTAATTTATCTGACTGTACATTTTTACGCATATTGTTACAAAGAATGATAAATCTTTACAGGCAGGTGTTTTAAGTTCAGACAAAGTGAAATTTCTGTATCTATTTCAAGAACGATATCACCTCTTAAGGTATGTCACTCGTCTGCTTTTGAAAAAAGTTTGGTCTGAACCACTAATTTCAAAATTATTTATTAAAATTCAATATTTATAGTATACTTGAATTAAACAATTTAAATTATACAACATTCAATTTAAAAACTGCTCACAAAATCATACAGAAACAAAATTTATGGGGGACTATATCTTGTGATTGAAGGATATTTAGAAGAAAAGTCTTCAAATCAACACATCTGTGTTATTTAATATCTTGGAACTTTAACCCTACATATTTTTACTCAGAGAATTGTTTTTGATATTATACGCTAAAAATATTAGATATAGATTTAAATATAGAATTAATATTTTAATAACACCTTTTACACATCACTCAACAGACTTTGTCAAAAAAGAAGACATACTGAAGAAGTCAAGATAAAATTAACATTTTTTGACCTAGAAATAGCATACTTTGATCAATATCTCAAAATTTACATTTCTAACCTTAACTTTTTCTTTCATTATTTTAGTCTACATGATACTCTCAACAAATCAAAGTTATTAATTAATGTCATAAAAAGCTCGATAAAAGAATTTGTCTTATTGCCGGTTTAGATTTTAAATACCCAAAATACGAAATTTTTTTAGTGCAAGAAGGAGTCGTATTATCTATGCTTTAAAATCTTTTAAGCTATTTTGTGCAGAATCAAATTACACTCAGCGTATTCATTAAAAATGTATATTTATTCCTCAATTGATAATAAATCCGTACATTTTTTTTTAATCCGTGTGCCATTAAAGATCATTTACATCACAGAAAAATATGTAGTTATTGTAAAATATATTACAGACTTTTTTGTAAGACAGAAGACGTCAAGGATTTCCTGGCATTATGGTTTATTTATTAAACTTATTTTTTTTTTTTTTTTGAATTTAAAAAAAAATCAATATTAATCTAAATCATTTGACAAAGTCGAAAGCGATTTTGCTATTGTGACTAAAACATGAACAACTATTTAATCATTCCTTATCAAACGTAAAATCAGATTTCATGAAAATTAAAAGAAATTTGAGCTAAATTCTTCTGTAATGGAAAAAGTAAATTACAATTTTACATGAAAGTTTCCGACACGAAAATCATAGTTTACATTGCTATGAAATTACTTAATTGTTTTATGATTAGAGAATTTTGATTGAAAAAAGATCGTGAAATATGACAAAAGCCGTGGTGTGGAATGATCCATTATGAAAAACACAAAAAATCTTGATCTTCTTTCTATTTTTCCGGCAGTTATAGGATAATAGCTTTCTTTATTTATTTCTGTTAATATTGTTATATTATAAATCATTATCATATTGTTTGCAATGTAAGAGTAAAATCAAAAATTCAGAATTAAAACAAAACAAAACACAGGAATTTCTTTTAAATATTTCAAATGCATGCTTAAGGCAAATCAAATATTTTTGCAAAGTTAAACACTTTTATAAAGAGCTCATGGGCTAATGGGAAAAAATTAAACCACTATACAATCGGTCGATTCTGAATTGAGTTAACTCCTTATACCTATATGTAATGTAACTGTGCATTATCTGTTGAATAATATTAATAGTATATATACTATAGTTTAAGGTCATTCTAAGTTCAGTACATGATGAATGAAATCTGCACTTTAAAAACATTTATCATAAAATGATCGCTCAATATATGATTGCATGCAGATATTTAATATATTATAAGGAAAAAAATACCTAATATAAAGTTCTATTTCCTTCATACATGTAATACATAATAATAAGGATATTTTCAATCATTCTCATATGATCAGTGTGATGCATGCTCAATTATTTCCAGTGACACAATAAAAGTGATCTCGTGTTTATTACTTTTGCATGAATTTCACATTAAAATGCAGACTAAACTTTTTGAGATTTTCTACATCAGTTTTTGGAGCACAATTTTTGGTAAGTATTTGTCTTAAAACCTCTATCTGAAATTACGCGGGTATGTTAAGGCTACACCCAGAGATATCCTACTTGCCTTTACAATATGACGTCATAGTAAGCTGTATGACGTGATCTTTACAAATAATGATTTCTTATTATCTATATTTAAAGTTTAATTTCAGGTCCAAGAAATGAATAGAATCATTTAAAAACATAATATAAAACTAAATTTTGTCGTTTTGGGTGGTATAAATAGCTTGGTATTTATCACGGGGGTTAAATACCAAACCCATGACGCCATAACTATTGATCAAATATTTGCCGAGTGAAAATGAAACGTGACGAGAATTCATGTCAACAAATATATGAAATGGCAGTTTTAAAGCATATACCGTGGATGTTATGTGTGATTCATAAGGAATTAAAGATTATGAGTCAGGTACGCTTATATATTCTTATCATGTTTTGAAATCCCGATCAGCCTTTCCTCTGTCGCTCTATAACAACAAAGATGCAAAAGTTCAACACTACGCCGCATACTTTGAAACATAATTTTTGTTTGTATCGAAAGCTTGTATTCTATAGTACTTGGAAAGTGCTGCTAGAATCGTGCGGTTAACATAAATTGATGACAATTCCTTGATCGTATGTATAAAATGTAAAAATTTTGGTAAGGTTTCATGCGAAACTTTGGAATATTTTTTTCTGTGTTTGGAGAGTAGGATTCTAGCAGCACTTTTCGTGGTCCAGTGATGTTTTTACACAATTATTTTTACAAAAAGAAATTAATTATCCCCGGGGTAGTGTTGAACTTTTCACTTTTTCATTAAGGCAATTTTTCTATTTATAGACGTCACGTGAAGTCGTCGTAGTGGAGTGCTTCTTTTAGCCTCAGACTCAGTGACGTCTATACATGTACAATGGATAATAATAGTAAATGTTTTATCTATGGCTTTTCCGATTTGTCAATTTTAAATTTTACGAAAAAAGTCTAAATTCGCCGAAATATGATCTGTGTACTGCCTTAACGTATCCGCGGAAAGAAAAATCTTACTAGGAATTTGAGATTACCTTGTTAAAATGTTTTCAACAGCAGAAAGAATTTCTTTTCTGTCTTTTTAACGTTGAAAAATCTTCCTCAAACTGAAGGAAAGTCATACATCGTTAAACATATCTTAATCAATTTATAGTATGTGTTAGTACCTTAGTCAAAAGGAAAATTCTGTATTTATTTTATTTTATATAAGAATATTTGGGCATAGATTTCAATTTAATAACGTGGGCCCAAAGCTTCTCTACAAGCAATTTAATTTACCTGATAGAATAAAATTAAAATTCTTAAAATCAAATTACCATCATACTTATTGTCTATCGTTAACTTTAACACCTTTGGGTGGCCAATCAGAAGAATCGTGAAAAAAGTTAATAATGAGGACATTTATTTTAAAAAGGCAAATATTTCGGCAATCCCTATTTTTTTTTAAAAGACATCAAAATTTCATAAATATAATGAATTCTGTCGAAGATTTCGCCAGACAATGGGTCATGTATAGCCTGGTTGCTGCTTAGATCTGGTATCGATCGTTAACATCGGGATTTCTTTTAAAACCTGGTAAAAGTTTATGAACAAATAAAAATGAAGATATCGAAGTGATCGATCTCCTATAATCTACAAACAATATAAATTTATGAACAGGGCATAAAACGCGAACCCCTGGAAATTCCAGAGGTAGGATCAGGGCCTAGGGAGAATAAGCATCCCTGTTGACCGGTCACAACAAAGTTATTTAAGTCTTAAGGAGGTTGGATCCTGCCATCAAAAGTAATGAGAATTTTTTATCAAGTATATTTTTAGAATTTATACACATAGCTTAATTAAAAATCAAAACAAAAAACGGGGGTCAATGCGCTTCTTTTGGAGCTACAGAGCATTTAGTTTGACCTTTTTGCACTGTAAATACGTCTTACACATAAATCAATTTTTAAAGTTTTTCCTCCAATATTTTTTATTCAAATAAATTATTGGAACAAACACAGTCTTATTTCATCTCGAATAGACACATTAAAATTTGTGACAACGAAATTTTTTTTTTCTAATTACTCCGCATGTTCAATTATTTGACCCTTTTGCACTCAAAAAATTTCATTTTTCTGGTATTAAAAATTTAACAAGCAAAAATATCATTTGAAAGTAATGACATTTTACTGAATTTAAGAAGAATAGTTAAAAGTATCTTATACATTCAGAAAATAAAATAAAAAGTGGGGGTCTGTGATGTTAATATTTAGATATTACTAAAATAGTGCTAATTTTAAGCTGAAAATGGGGATTTTTTTTTCTTGACTTTCACAATATATTTGCTATATTTATCAAATATGATGATAGAATTCATGACAGTTTATTTAATATATAATTTAGGACCAGTATAAAATAGCTCACTGCACAAAATAACTCTGTGTGCAGACTGCATGGAAAAATAGGAATTCAAACTTAACATACTTTAAATACTTGGAAAGAGAAAAAATGATCATTTTCTTCTAAGAAACCTTCCGCCACAAAATATAGTTCCTCGCTTTATTCTTTTGGTATGGAATTTAATCATGGAGTTTTAACTGAATATAATTTAATTGGCATTGTAGAATCCAAAATTATTGTAAGAATTAAAACTTTATGCAGAATTTTTGAAATATAGGTTAAGATATAAATCTGCTCAAAAGCTCAGGAGCGAACCTCGTTAAAGAGAATTATATTTTGATGATAGAATTCACTCTTTCAAATTATTAACTGAATACAATGGTACTGTCATGCTGTGGTCACTTCCTAGATCGTATCTTAAACTCCACTAAAATTTTATATAAATTTCAATTATTATATAAAGAAACAAAAGTATATACGTAAAGCGGCTGAGAGACAATTAAACAACACATAAATTTTAGCAAAAATTCTTAAAATCAAAGATACATAGTGGGTTCAAGTACCCGATGTTGATACTTGGAAAACTCCGAAGAACTTTTAGAAAACTTAACCAAAATCAGTAGCATCAAATTGTAAGATTTCACACTTTGTGCAACCATTTTCCCACGATAAAGTGAAGAACAGGCTTCTTGACATCAAATTCAACTGTTTTTTCAGTAGGAATGGAATTCGTAAATCTACATTCCATCTCATCCATGCAAGCTTTTTCCGTTAAAAACATTCTTATTCTACACAAAAGTACTCCGAAGTAGATAAAACAAAGATGCTCGAGTTTCTGATTGACAATATTTTTGTAGTTTTTGGAGACCGAATCTCCAACAATTTTTTTTTTATTGGGTATTAATTTACCTCGTTATTAGAAGTCCTGGAGAATATTTTTTTTTTAAAAATCTATTACAAGAAAAGAAGACCTCTCTTGCTGTTGCCTTCAATGCAACATTTAGTTATATCAACATTAGGGATGGCAATCGATTACAGAATTGCTAATCGGTTAACCGCAAGACGTTCCGACCGATTAACCGGTTAATCGCATCAAAATGCACGTTTTCTTGAAAATTGTTTTTCAAGTAGCTCTGTCCATATACACAAATAGACCCAAATAAGACGATAGAAGTTAAAACATTCCATTAGTCTTGATTCTGGATCAGAAAACTACTGGTACATATTTTTTATTTAAATTTCAGTAGACAAGAAAAAAAAAATGAGAAAACCATGAAAAAAGCCTAAAGAATCTTTGATAATTTTCCAGAGCAGATGTCACATTTATAAGTTCTTTTTGCATTTTCACTATGATAATCAAAACTACATGTGAATCTATGACCCTTAATTTACAATGTTTGTTTAATAATTAAATTGGATTGAAAACTGAAAACGACAAACACGCCAATTCACGGTGCTCAGTGATTCAATTATTATCATTAAAGAATTACAGGACAGTCGGGGTAACGACATGGTGTTTTCACAGCAATTAAAAGTGTATATAAACTTACCAATTACGCTACGGTCTCAATCCGGAGATTCATAATTACATGTACGTCCAAATTAGATCCGTTAAATCCTAAATGATCATCCTTTGTGCAGAGATTTCTTTTTTTATATAACTTTATTTAAAATGTGTTTAACAAATATTTCATTTCTTCCGATTAACCGATTACAGATTTTCTAATCGATTGCCATCGTTCCGACCGAGTAATCGGTTAACCGGTTACAAATTGCCATCCCTAATCAACATTGTTTTATCAATAAACAATAATCATTTTCATTCCTACGTTGATTCAATGTATCCTCTTGACCTCAAAATAAAATATACCACAGTCTGATACATCTGTGTCATATTTGGATATCTGCTAGAAAAAATACATTAACAGACAAACTTATATACAAACATAAGTCACCATTTCGCAAATTCTATGGTCGAAACGACGATATTGTTAGCCAATACAATCTATCGTTAAGTCGAATGTTGTCGGAAGTTTTTCATACAAATTGTTTGGCCATTATTTTCAAACTGATTTGTCTAGAGATGTTTTCGTTTACCCGATCATGACAAGGGCCAACGGCAGGTGTCGACAGGGGACTCTTTCTCCTCCGTGGTACTTGATCCCACCTCTGATGTTTTCAGAGGGCCTTGCCTGCTCTGCTAACAATTTGTACGAGGGTTGTCCGGTTCAATCGTGAACAAGTTGTTTAGAGTGAAAAATTATCAACATGGCCTTCTAAAATTTTGAATACTCTTCAGTACATTTTTATTGATATAGTACCGGATTTCCTATGGATATTAATAAATAAACAAATATGGAATTTTTGGGGGATCGCCTTATGGCGCAAAGGTGATAACATCAAAGCGTCTTATTAAGCAACGTCAGGTTTCATCTTTGCAAAAAATGGGTTGGAAAATCTCACTTAAATTCGGAAATAACACTCGAATTCCCTTTTTTTCCCTCCATAAACGTGTGAATTACCAATCTCAAACACGAGGGACCTTCAGAAGATAAGTAGTAGTAAGTTTAGGACAGTACTCTCATTACCTTCAACTGAAAAGGCACTTTTTCGACAGTCTGCAGTTATAGTGTCTTTCACTATTGTCAGGAACTGTTCGTCCGTTTGTTTTGTTCAACCCGAAGACTTCATGAAAAAGTTTCTGTTTAAAAAAGTCCATTCAACTTGCATACTAAAGATAAATTGATATTTTAAAATCTTTCATTTGCTGTTATTTAAAATTTGTATAGGCGTCATTACTAATTTACGTAACACAACTGCTCTCCGGTGCGCCGTAACGTCATCAAACGTCACCAATTTTCGTGTGTTGTATTTACAATTTTAAATGCTCGGGAAACTGACGAAAATGAAGCAGATAACCTAAATTTTTGCAGATGCCCACATAATAAAAAGTAATCGAAAAACATGATAATGTTCACCTCAAACTTATCTTTTTAATACGTTAATTGCGAAATAATATTCGTGTATTTTCTTATTGCTGACCATACCCTGCCAACATTCAAGTACTAGTATAATAAAATCCTTATTTTTGTCTAAATTTTGTCAACAAATTGAAGATGTACTTTTAGTAACTGAACATTTGCTGAGAACTTCAGCTTAGTTCGAACATTCATTCTTAAATAAAAACGCGTTGTGCATGATTTTACTGGAAACATGTGTGAAATATATTTACGATTAAAAGGTCCTGAGTAAATCTGACGTAAGTTCAACAGTTTATTTTCTCCAATTGCGGATTCTGTATAATTGAAAAGATAGTTTTTCGAAAGAAAAATGAACAAACAAAGTGAAATTGTTAAAAAGTATTCGAAAAGCTCATGTTAATCTTTGGTGTGAATTACCTTCAAATTTCTATGTGTCTAAAATTTCACCAATTTGCTTGTAATGTGAAGCTGAAGACAAAACAAAACATGCATTTAAAAAAGTAAATGTTTATTTTGTGACATATTTTATACCCAAAAATAATACCATTGTCCACTTTTAAAGGTATGAATTTTCTGTCAATTTCTAATCTTATTTGTATTAGGTATGACTGAATTCTTTTGCCGTAATTCATCTTTAGAAATAGGAACATGTGGAAGCTGGAAGTAGTGTTTATAATCTAAAATTAGTTTTTCTGATTGAGGGATTACAATAAACATAAAAGTCGTTTTTATAACAGTTAAGCAGTCGAATATGTAGGAGAAATTTAGGTTTACGACCTCTTACGTGTTGATATTGTAGTGCCAGGTATATTCAAAACAGACCGAACACGGTCAAATGACACACGCATTGCAACTAAGTAATTAAGAGGGGTCATTCACTAAGTTTTGTTTTAAGCAATTACTTGTGAATGGTAGCTTCAGTGCAAAGAGAAATCAGTCAATTTTGACATTAGAAGATACTTAATGTTTCAAGAGTCGACTTGAACTTTTATATAGGATCTCTAGCACATATATAGTCTCAGAATATTGAAACAAAGTATTAAAAGTTAAAAAATAATTTTGATCATTCATTTTATTAGCGAGCACTGCGAGCGGCGTAAAGAGTCACTCGTAACTGCAAGCTCTTAAAGCAATGCCTGGGTGAGGAGAAAATTTGGACTTTGCACATTAATCCAAACTATTTTTTTCTGCAGTAACCTGTGGTCCAATAAAGCTTTGCGAATTGCATCTCGACGCAAACAACGTTTGACGTCAGAGTCTAGACGTACCAAATGTCACGTGCGATTTGAAAAGCCCGATCTACATGTAAATTAAAATTGAATATAAAGGTATCTGCGATCACACTAACGGTCGGACCGCCAATATATTAAAGATAAACACTCAAAAATAAAATCAACTGGAGCAAAGCTCGTTGCAAAGCAACGAGTAGGTCTTCCGACGAACGTTGAAAGTATATAATATGTTTATAGTTTGTATCCTAATTTTGGCAAATTCCCTAGGATTACACACACACAAAAATCATTTTTCAAAAACTTCCGGTTTCTATTAGGAATTTTAAGACCGTGAAAACGTCATTTCTAGTTGAAGTCGGAAGTCACAAATGCCAGGAAAAAAACCCCTTAAATCTCATTTACCATTTAATTTATACTAATAGTTTTAAAGAAGAAGCTTCAATTGTAGACTATTCCTGTTTACATCGGAAATACTTCTGATGGGTTATTTTTGTTTTTGATTTTTCATAAAAACATTAGTTCTACATGCCTTTATCTAAGATTGTTCATTTAAAAAAAATCACTAAATTTAAAATCACTTACGGTGTTGACCAAAAATAACGGATACAAAAACAAAAGGCGCTGTGCATATCCCAAAAAGATGCTCTATTTTTCCTGAAAATGTCTTTGTTTTATCTTTGTTCTATCAAATAAGTACAGTTCAAGGTGAGTCAATTAATGTTTTTTGATTAAAAGGTAACTAAATTTCTCAAGTAGCAAAGAATTATTACTTTTAACCACTGGTACTTTGTTTCCATAGTTAACTACAATGTAGCAATTCATCCCAATAGGTGGCAACATGGTGTAATGTTTTTGTGAGAGTGGTTAGTTTGATTTTCTTAGTCTTTATTTATAGGCTCAATAAAGATTCAAAGTATAAGAAAATCTCATTTAAAAAAAAAAAAAAAAAACTTTTCCAGTTGTTACCATGATGACCAAGATACATAAGAACCATATTTTAATTAACATGTTTCATGTGTAATTATGGGCAAAGTATTTTCATCAAAATTGGTGACTTATGATACACATGATTAATTTTCTTTTATGTGCTAAAAACCAGAGTCTCCCGAATTATTTATATATTCCAGATTGTCTGTCACTTATATGCTATTTGGTGATAGGCAATTACCTGATAAAACTAACTGTTTAATTTTTGAAGCAGTCCAACTATACATCAAGTTTTCAAAGCGATTTTGATATTATTTCATATTTAAGTTTTAATATTAATTTCCTAATATTTTTGATATTTATACTAAGTCTTATTTCAAATCTCAGCATTTCCATGTATATATATTGTATTTTTTCTTGGATATTTGTCTTTTGCATTTTCATTTGTTTTTTTCTTTCTTCTGTATTATTATCCAGTGTTTTTGCTTGTTCCAGATTTATTTATTTGTTATTATTAATATTATTTTCTTTGCTTTTTTTTTCTTTTTTTTAATTTCCTTGCATATTTGTCTTTTGCACTTCATTTGTTTACTTATTCTTTGCAATCTTTTATTTTTTCATTATATTGTATAGTGAGTATACATGCTAAGTAATAACTCTTGTGAATTTATTAATCTATCTCTCTCTTTTTTTCCCATTTCTGGTAAAAAAAAAAGAAATTAATGTAACTTATTATGAATTATTTCATCATGATTGTAAATCATTGTCAATTCTTAACATTTGTAATCTTGACCTTCTTGGAGAGGACTTATATAGGCCATGCCTGATGTCCAATTATGTAAACTGACTTTACATAATAAAATACTGATTAAATTAAATTAAAATTGGTGACCATGAATGCCAAAAATATTAAAGTGGTTACAGAGAATAGCTCATTAATTGTGTCATTTTAATACTTAAAGTAAAGTCGGGTTGTAATTTACTCATTATTTAATAAAATGCATTTTTTGCAGTATCTGAAATACAGCAAGTCGTAACCATGTCCAATGCACAAAAACTGTGAGTAACACATGGTTTTGTTTGTCAATGTCATTTCCAAATTAATCCTCTTAATGGAAGTGTTAGTGCAAAATATTTTCACCTTTCTTTAGAATATATATTGAGAAAAAAAAATACTTTTATGTTTGAAAAGAGCAAGAAACTATACATTGGTTAAGTATGTATTTTTAATCCAGTAAAAATAATGATGCAAAGAGGCATGCACCCTTTATCAGGATCATATTTGAACAAAAGTATGAATTTTTAAAAATACAATTTAAAAATGTATTAGTTCTAATCAGTAAAATAAATTCATCGATAGATACTTCAACATTACTTTTATTCACTGTTACTTTGTTTTCATGAATTGCAAATATAAGAATATATCAATTATATCGATATTTGAAACAGGACATGAAACTTTTTCGGGATCTTTGCATCTACTGTTAACTGTAGACGTATCTAATTTTGTCATGAAACAAATTCTGTCATCTTCGTGCCTGGGAGAAAACATCGAAATTAAATTCAATGCAAATATTTATACTTTGTTTTTTTATGTTTTCCGTTATTCGTAATACATTTCTAAACAATAAATTTTACTGTATCCTTCTTGTAAAGAAGGCTTTCCCCTCTGAACCCCCCCCCCCGGAAAAACTGCTCTTGAGTAAAATATCCCACAGGGAAAAAATGACTGTAAATTAGGATTTCCACACCAAATTCAATTTTCCAGGGGAAGGGGGGTCTTATTCTCTGTGTAATAGTTATAGGGTGCGAGTTCTTCCAAAGCCTATCCCCCTAATATCATTTTGTACTTACTTATGATGGGGAGGGGCGACATATTGTTACAAGTGTCCCTTCTATAATTTTCCCACAGGTGCTCTCGCAGTAGCCTATCTTAATGAAACTTTACAAAATTATAATCGAAAAGTCTAGTTGTAGGGAGAAAATGGGAGAAAAGGAAAAGAAAATTGTAATTTATAATCTCCAATCGTATTCCAAACTACATGTACCCTATTTTTATTAATGTGTTATCATTATGTGTCATCATCTTATCGATGTGTAAATGTCTCTCCAAGTTCCTGGGGTTTAAATATCCAAAATAACTGCCATTGCCATGGAACTAAAATAGGGTCAATTTCTAAAAATTTGAGATTTTGCAAAATTTTAAGTGATTAGTTGCTCTATGCTTTCAAATCCAATCTTTATCCACTTAGGTCTAGGGGAAAAACTTATGCTACAACTTTCAAGAGCATAGTTTCTTGTACGGGTTTGTTTTTGTTTTATTTTTTATCTTTTTTTTTTTTACATTTGAAGAACACTTTATTCAAATACTCAAAAAATGGTATGTGGAACGTATCAATAATATAAATTCTAGAATTTGCACACACTTTTTGTAAAAAGTACAGATTCATCAACAAAATACTGCACCTGAAGAGGGCACACAAATTATTAAATCTCTATAGTGACCGGATATACAATTTAAAATTCATGAACAAACGCTGTGTCAGGAGAGGTGTTGAGACATCTAATCTTAAGGTTTTTTGAGTGACTAATTTTATAATTTCCTATGAATTTAAGTTTTGGGTTGAGACTTAATTATTTTAACTTTCATTTTAAGATTTCATACTAAAGAGCAAAATCCACGAACCATCAAAAATGGCCTCATTCCAAAAATTAACGTGGTTTTTATGATAGATAGTGTAGACTTTAAGCTTTTCATAAGCGTTTTTCTTTTTTCGATATCTTCTATACTTTTTTAAAAGGAGATCTTGCAGTATGGCAATGTTTTGATGGAAAAATGCAATAGGAACGTCATTTTTTGTAATGTAACGTCACGTCAAAAGGCGATAGAAATGACTAACGGATTATAATGTACCGATATATGAACACAGGACTTGAAATTAAATAATTGGGAATAGAAATTTAGCTTATCAACATCATAATCAATTTATGAATTTATAAGATGTTCATTTTATATAAATATGTATACATGTACGAGAAAATTCCCCACCTAAGAATAAACAGAGTATATAATAAGTATTATCTGATATGTTGTTCAAAATATATCTTTACTGCAAGAAATTAATAAAGATAGAAATTTGTGCTTATACTCATTTTGAATGTTTTTTTTTGTTTGTTTTTTTTTTACAAAGAGAGTACATGTGGCATTTAGATAAATTCTTATCTATATTGCAAACCAAACTTTCATACGTGTGCGGGAGATTCGGCCGCAACTCAACCTCATGGATAGTGTATTTATTTAAAAAATAAATAAATTGGTGATTCGTGCCGGGTTGTAGAGATAAGTGATGTTTCCTTTTTTCTCAAAACATATCATTATCGATAGATCTATAAATATAATTAATTTAATATGCTTTCTTATATGTTACTATAACATTCACTACTTTCTATTTCATTTTCACGTTATGATTTTTATGTTTACAAATAGAGCAGTGCTGCGTACGTAAACCAAAGCTTATAAATATACATGTCAAGATAGTGATTGAAATACATGTACAGGCAAGAACAATTTACTTACTCGGCGCTAGATTGATTTTACATGAACAAGACCCTACTACAGGCAGAATTAGAGAAGAGGATAAAACCTGTAATAGGGAATATTTCTGTGTTGAACAATTATGGCAGATGCAAGGTGGGAAGGGGAGGTGTAATATTTTTAAAACACAAAGACATACTCTAACTTCTATTTCGCTGCAGCAAAAATAGCTGTAAATAACTTGCAGACATGTGTTCAGGAACATATTTCAGGGGTTGTCTTGTATACATATTCTACATTGCGCTGACTATACATTTGAGTTGACAAACACAAAATCTCATATAATCATAATCATATAGTCATGAATTGTAGCTTTAAATAAATCCCATACTTCAAATTAATGCTGATAAAATTGCATGCATCTGTAATGCACTTATGATTAATGTCACCCCCACCCCTTCTCACTGTGTGGTGAGAAACAACCAATCTCATGATCAGTAGCGGATTCAGTGGGAGTTAAGATTTCAGAGTAGTTAAATGTAAAGTAAGAAAAAAAAATAACTTGCCACCCCTCCCCCCATTCCCACCCCACCCCATCCCAAAGGATCTGCATTTGGTCAGAAGAAACGTACATGTATATAAAGACTGCTTGCCAATGAGAAGTGTCCAACTACCCACCCACCCCCCACCCCGATTAGGTTTTTCGCGTTGAAACTGTTTTCCTTTGTCAAAAAAATTTTCAGTCAGATTTTTTTGAGTGGGTATAGTTCCCCCACACCTTCCAACCCCCTTTGAAAAAATCCATGGACCCATCGTTGACTCTAATATTTTTTTTTTTATTTTACTGAAATGCCTCAATCATACTGCCAAAAAAAAAAATAAACAAATAAATAAAAAATAGGAATTCGAATGAAAGACTCTTCTAAGAAAAATGCCCCCTTTCGAATACTACGTGCCTGAAAATTAAGCCATCCTATGTATATCAGGCCCGTAGGAAGCAATTTCAGTTGGAGGGGGGGGGGGGCACAGCCATACATTTTCAGTTGGGGGGGGGGGCACTATCAACTACCAAAAATTCCTTAAAGAGCCAAAAAAGTCATCAGACGTTTTTATTAAGGGGGCACAAACATATAGTAGCTAGGTTTTCTATAGTAATATATAAATTGGCATATTCCCCCGGTTCCTAACTTCCTACGATCATGTATATTGTGTTTAAATGTTAAGAGCCATTCTCTGTAATGACTTTAACTTTTACATAGGAGCTGTGGCACGCATAGTCTCAGAATTTCTTCAAACTCTCTATGATAAAAGTCTTTGATACCGTAAACTCAAATCAGGCAAAAATTGGTTGCTACGTGTCATGGTTACCATAGCAACATGTCCTAAATTTTGAAAAATGGCATTTTTCAACATGTTCAGAGTCCCACAGTTAACGTTTGCAGCAAAGCAAACAAGTGGCAATGACTGTTTCTGAAAATTGAAGGCCTTATGTCTTAAATGCATGATAAACATGTTTGGTAAATCATCTATTACATACGTTACTATGGAAACAAAGTATTCAAAAGTAATAATTTTGTTTATTTAATTTTATAAAGTCATACACTTAAGAATAAAAAAAAATTATAGGTTGAAATGCAAGCAAAAAATAGACAAGAGATCATTGTAACATATACCAAGGACGAATATGATATTTCTTATAGGTTAGCAATGGTTGCCATGGTTTTAATACCACAAAGTTATTTTAAATTTACTTTCTTAGTGTTTTAATCTTATCCTATCTTTTTAAAAAGCATATTTCTATATAACTGATGATCAATTTTTAAAGGCGCTGGTGTGACCCTAATTTTCACATTTCAAAAAATTCAAATTCAATTCTTGAAATAGAGCGTTGCTATGGAAATTAGCGGAAAAAATATGCATAAAAATCTGAAAAATATTTTGTTTCCTTGGATACGTACCCTTGTATGTAGATTCCCAAAACTTTTATGATTGATGTATATGAACAACTAACCTGACTTTCAATTTTGACTACCAAGCAATCTCTAACTGGATGCAAAAAGCTGGCACATAGGATTTAAGATTGATATAAAATTAACATAATCGAACATTTTCCCTTCTTGGTAACCATAGCAACAGTATTGTATTTTTCAACAAACTTTATCAATATATGATATTCAACTTTTGTTCTACCAGATAAGTACTATTCAAGGTGAGTCAAATAATATGTTCCTTGATTAAAAGCTATGTAAATTCCTAAAGCAGTAAAAAAAATATCACTTTAAACAACTGGTACGCTGTTTCCATGGTTACACTGCAAAGTAACAATTAATCCCAATATTTCTTATGTTGTTGGTGTTGCAAGGTCCTAAGGATGTATATGTGCCAGTCATGAATTTTATTGTTTTTCCTCAAGATAGTAGCATTAACCCAATCTTAGCAACAGATTTTGCATGGTAACTCTGTGTTACCATAGCAACCATGAAAGTTATTTTTAGAATAATATTGCCAATACTTAATTACTTAAGGTCAAATATTTTTATTGTTTTTCTTAGGTTGTTGATTGAGTTTGATCATGTAACACCTATCATTAGTGAATATTGAGCGTTTTTCAGCATTTTTCAGCATCTAAAATGTATTGCAAATGTACCCATGGTTACCACTTACTTAGAGATAAATTCTAAATAGTTTCTTTATAGCATAAGTGGCAACAAGGTGTCATGTTTTTGTGAGAATAGTTTGTTTGTTATTCTTAGTCTTTATTAAGGCTTAATAAAGATTCAAAGTAGCTGAAAATCTCAATTTTTTCAACTTTTCTGGCTGTTACCATGGCAACCAAGACACATAGCAACGAAATTTTATTTGATATATGTTTCTGGTGACAAGTTGTAATAATGGGCAAAGTTTCATCAAAATCGGTGACCATGCGTGGCAAAGAAGTTTAAGTGGTTACAGAGAATCGCTATTAATCAGTGTACAGTCATTTGTAACCAGGGTTCTACTGGTCAATAAAACTTGATAAGAACAATTTATACATAAGACTGTGGTAATTAAACAATTAATACATAAGACTGCGGTAATTACCATAGATCTACAGATTTTACTCGTTATTGACATTAATGTACTCGATCACGATTGAATAATTATGATTTTTTTGAAACATACATCTATCAATTCCCCTTTTCTTTTTTCTTGTCAAAGTGTATGACATTTTTTTTTTGCTCGTCATGTCATTCATTTTTCTTGATGACACCCACTCCCACCTCTTTAAAAAAAAACGATGCCCCGTATACCTGAATATTTTTAGTAATGTCCATTTCGATAGGGACATATATTTAAAATATGCATTTTGCTTCTGGAAACACATTTGAAGTATGTCGCACAAACGAAAATATGTGTATCAAAACAAATACTGTCGACGTAAATAAAAGATATACGAGCAAATATACTTTGAATATTTTATTTAGTCAGAAACCAGACAAGTATCCTTCCTTTGAAAAAGGATGAAAATTACTTTTCACGCTTTTATATGCATGTGCATAAGAATTATTTGATTGGCATATAGGTACAAAAATAAAGATTGATTGCGACTACATGTTTATACAAATTTTGTATGTTTGTTTCCACACGGGGATTCGTCAAAGACATGTGCGTTTTACGCACCCGCATATGAGTTCTATTTAGGATCCAGTTTACAGAAAATCTCAATGTTAAAATTTGTAATGATTTATTTTAAAGATATTTTTTCCTCTTTCTAATTCATACATTTAACAAAACAACAGCAAGCTAGGTCCATAAAAGAAATAGAAAAGTTTTTTAATTTAGCAAAACCACAATGACTACATCTTTTATGACGTCACAAATGACGTATATAATGAGTAACGTCACGTACAACATACATGATCATAATACGTTTTTTTTTCCAATTTCGATTTCAGAAAATGTAAATTCATAGATTCTTTTCCACTTAATTGTCTGCACATGAAACAAACAATCGAGTGCTTCTCTATCACCTTGTGTGTTATCTATGGATCCTAAGTGTAATATGAAGCACCCATTAAGGATTGATTATCAACAATTATTGATTCTTGAAGGTATCAAAATAAACTGATATTTATAAAGTCAAATTTCGTATTTGCCACAAGCAGGACCAACGATAATAATGGGCATGTACATTTGTATTTGTGGTATTTATACAGATGGTAAGTATGACAATTGTTCTTGCCTGTGGCCTCGTCTTTGAAAAAAAAAATCTGTCGAAAAATCGACATTTTTATTGCATTTTAGAAATCATCACATGTTCTAATCGTCAGATGTGCTTATCGGCGCATCATATAACAAATTTTTTACATGTGGGATAGAAGTGTGTTGTCCACTTACCCAATAAATATAATACCCCTTTTGAATGGATGCTTTAAATTTGTGTAAAACACGAGGAGATACAGATTGTGGCCATGATAGTTCTTTCACACGCAATGATTTTTTTCTTTTTTCAACACGAGCACACTCGTTACGGTTAAATATTTTCATTGGAAAACATTTCTCGAATAGTGATTGTTACTTTTCTGTTTTAATATTTTGCCGTAACGAATGTGCCCTATGTGTAAATCACGATTAACTGTGCAAATTTTGGCGTTTTCCCGAAAAACCTCGAACCATGGTGAGGTTTGGAATTTAGTTTGACATCATTAACATCCGGTTTCGACGAAATTGTTACACGTGTGAAATGTGTCAATGTTCTAGGGTGCGAATTACCAAAAACATTTATTCTAAAGCCCTCTTTAATTTTTTCATATTTGCTAGGCCATATAAGGCATATTGTGGGTCGAGTTCTTTGAAAAATTATTGAGTCGGAAAAAAAAATCATAATTCTATTTAAAAATCAGTTGAATTTCATATCAATATTTAAATACAATATTGTTCATATGATTTAAGCGTTGATAAAATAGGGGAAAACCTAATGCTCTGATAAATAAAGGGAGGAAATTTGGCTCTAATATAGATTTCCCCTTTGTTGAAGTCCTTCTCTAGAATTCAGATTCCGGGGGAAATCTGGCTATTGGGAACAACTCTACAACACTGTCACCATACACTTTGTGTAAATATAAAGCTGTTACATTTTTATAAATTCATTAAAAAATAATTCAGACAATGCCCTCTTGTCGTTAAAACTAAATGGTTCGATATTATTGGTATCGCATGCACCAAACCATAGCCATACATTCTGCAATTTTCCACACCTCTGAAGATCTTAGTTTTATGTAGAAACCATAATCACACGTGAATTACATCTCCACAGACCATTGCTCCATTAAAATCTGAAGTGAGAATTTAATTTCAAGTTTTATAACTCTTTTGCCAAAATTATTATGTACATTTACATGCTTGAAACAATTTATATTGGCTTTACAAACAAAAAACTTACGCTCCTTACTCATGTTACTTGTCAATCCAATTGAATTTTGAACAACACGGCTAATGTTAAACAATATTATTAGGCCAAGCTAAAACAGTTTCTCCGCGAGTTGTTTGGTTTGAAAGCAGGTGTTATCTTTAAGTTATCGGTATATAGCGAATATATCGCAATTGTATTTGGACTAATAGATAAGCCGCTTTAATAACTTTTTTATGTCACTTGAGTAATTTAGGTGACCTATTGCTATACGTTTTGTCCGTCGGCGTTCGTCGTGCGTAAACATTTAAGCATTTTCAGCTTCTCCTCTGAAACCGCTGAACCAATTTCATCCAGTTTTGGCATATAGCATCTATTGGTAAAGGGGAACAAAATTGTGAATTTCATGACCCCCTAGAAAATGATGGGTGGGGCAAAACCACTAAAACTAATGCAATCTTTAAAAAATTTTCTTCTTTACTACTGGACTTCAAGCAATTAAACTGTTGGCATGATTGTAATAAGCATTGAGACCTCTACCAAAATTGTGAAATTCATGACCCCTGGGTCAGGGGTTCTGGCGCTAGTGCCGGGCTCTAATGATTATATAGTGAAAATACATTAATTCTTTAAAAAATTTCTCCTCTGCTCCTGGGTATTTATCCGATGAACTAAGCTCAAATTTATGATATGAATATTGCCTCTTCCAAAATTGTGAATTTCATGGCCCCTGGGTCAGGGGTCTGGTGTTAGGATGGTGCTCTTATGATTATATAGTGAAAATGCATGATTTCTTTAAAAATCTTCTCCTCTGCTCCTATAGGTATTTAGCCGATGAACTAAGTTCATGGTTATGATGAGTAATTGTGACTCTTCCAAAATTGTGAATTTCATGACCCTGGGTAAGGGGTTCTTGTGCTTGGATGGAACTCTTTTGACTACTTAGCTTTAAAAATCTTTTCTGCCCCTGAGTACGAACAAACAAACTAAATGCATTAATATCAATGTAAATGTATTAAATATAATCATAAGTAAACGTGCCTTTTCTTTGCTCCTGGGTATCTACGAGGCAAACAGAATACACAATTGTAATAAGTGAGCAAATGAGAGTTACTCCCCTCTGCTAGATGTTCTAAATCAAGAAATCCTTGTATATAATTTATTTAACAGGTTATTTGGTTGAATGAGAAAACAAGAAAAAATGTTATATAAATATATATATAGAAACAAAATAAAAAAAAAAAATGTTTGGTTTGAATGAGCAAAGCATGCTCAAAGTCAGATTTTTGCCTGGAAAGCAATATAAAAGGTTGACATAGAGATCATATATATATTTAGCAAAAGTTGTAATTGTACACAGTATGTTTACACTGTAGTGATCTGTTTGATATTAGATGAGTTATTGTCACTGGTAGAGTCATGGTTGACAAGAGACTGGATAAAGTTGTTTTATACTTTATCAAAGTGAACAAAGAATCACAGAGAGCCAGGTGACACTTTAATAAATGACAAGTGGCAAATAGCCAGTTGTATACCTACATGTAAGTATATGAGTACTGAATTGTAGCACTATGCAAGTGACATTAAAATATCTGTATATATTGAACACTTACACAATAGGCAAGTGTCCATTGTATTTGTTTATTTTGCATTCATTATCATCCCTGTAAGACTTGGGAAAAACCAAGTTTGATCCCAAGGAGATCACTCGGGTCAAGCGCGTTACAGTAAGCAAGGATATTTTTAACAGATTTTTGAAATTCTTGATCAACATTGCTTCGTTTATCACTTTTATACTTCTATGGATCCTTTACAAAGTTGAACTATACACAGGTGACCGTTAAGGCCCTTGGGCTGTTGTAATATTCCTAATATGAAAATTTTTGAAGCGAAGAAGAACCATGAATATTAATCGCAACGAAATCGATTTCTATAGAAATACAGCGAAATTTTTCCCAACGAAATTAAATACGTCTACAAAATTCTGTGAAGATGATATATATATATATATATATATATATATATATATATATATATATATATATATATATATATATATATATATATATATATATATATATATATATATATATATATATATATATATATATATATATATATATATATATATATATATATATATATATATATATGACAAAAAAGTGGAGTTAGGTATTCTTTATTTAAGATTATTTGTTAATTATTTATCTCTTTGTTTACATAGATCTTTTTGCCTGTGGGACACATTCAGATTGTACAAAAATATTCGTAATCACCCATGCCAAGAGTTTAATCTATCCAACAGTAAGATGGCCATATGTTATTTGATAAACAATCAATGAAAGGAGGAAAATGTTTTTCAAAGAGAAGAAAATAAAGAAAATTTTGTATTGTAATAAAAAAGTATTATTTCCAACATTTTCATTGAATTATAACAATTAATCTTTCTGAATGATAGGCCAGACATGTGGTAATCGTTTATTGTAATTGTTTGTTTGTTTGTTTATTGTTTAACGTCCCTCTCAAGATTTTTTTCACTCATTTGGAGACGCCACCTTTTGCCGGTGGAGAGCTGCAAATTTTTTACCTACACTCGGCACTTAGGGCCGTTGAGCATTAAGGGATCTTTTTCGTGCCGGCACCCACTGCGACAAGGGACCTCGGTTTATACGGACAGGTCTCCACGTCCCACAGTGGAATTCGAACCCTTACTCTTTACTTCGCGACTCAGCGAACGCTCTAACCACTGCGCCACGCAGGCGACTTATTGTAATCAGCTGTATTAATTTGTTGAAATGTGCATCTGGAGCATCAAAATTGGTATTTTATAAGATTTATATTATGACCCCTGGGACGAGGCCTCTGCGCATGCTGTTGGACTGCCAGTCCCCGAGGGTCTCTATAGCCAAGTAGCTACGTACTTCGGTACTAGCTTGAAAATACAGATATACATTTAATTGCTCTGGTAAAATTTAGAAATTTATTTCAAAATTAAGGATAATCTCCATCAGGCATAACTCTGTTCCTTTGACGTATTTGGCTCTAGTCTTTGGCGACCCCCCCCTCCCCCCCCCCCTTTCGTCTCTTCTAAGTTTTTTAATTCAAATATTTTGGATTTCCAACGTTTTTCGCATGAGCATCATTAAAGAGAGACAAAATTTGTCGAAATGCGTATCTGGTGCATCAAAATTGGTACCATATAAGATTTACATTTTTCTTAAGTAATTTGATGTAATCAGCTACATGTATCATGAAAAATTAATTTTATTTAATCAAATACAGCTAGGAATTTTTCTGTTATCATTATCATGTTCTGAATAATTGTCATTATTTAATGTTTTCAGTCTTTCTTGATTTGTTTAAAGGCACATCCAATGCTGAATCAATCTTATACATGAAATCCAAACCCACATCACTCATACGCCCCCCCCCCCCCAAAAAAAAAAAAATCGAAATCGTATATTGTTACCCTTAAAATATATATATTAATTTTCCCTAATTATCATTTGTTTCGAACTGTATATACTAAGATATTGTTTTCAGTATTTTGTAATGAGTTTTTAGAGATACTCATATCAGTAAGCAAAACATCCGATAAAAAAATCAAAAGTAATCCAAAGTATAGATTATTACTTTTGTGAAAGTAATTTTAATTTAATCAATTACTATCCCAAAAAAGTAATTTAATTGATTTTTAACAAAAGATTTCAAAGTAATTGTAATTTAATCAAGTATTTTTTAAAGTAATTAACTATATGTTTGTGATAGGTAAATCCATCAGTGAAATATGCAGCGATACATGCAACATTGTACAAGAAAGAAGTTGCCGTCCAAAGGAACGACATACAAAAGTTCGTCTTACGTTAATATTCAACAACAGTAATGCAACCACTTTTGGAGTCAGTAGAGATTTCCTTGTAAACATGTCATGCGATGTATCTTCATTGCTCTCAACTACTGGTATATTTTAACATTTAAATTAACTTTTTAATTTCATGTAATATAATCCGCTTCAACCTTCTGATGAAATGATAAAAATGAACTTTATTAGTAATACATTGTATTTAGTTACCAGGAGTACTTCCTTAAAAACAAGATATTATGATGCATTTAGGTAGTGACATGGCAACCTCAAAAGATCCAAAAGACCTGTCTTACAGTATGTCTTGAAATATTTGATAATAATATTCTAAACGACAATGTAACAATATATTAAGACTCTTAATTATTCCCGCTTTATATTTTTGAATTTAACTCTATAAAAAATTCTTTTAGAAACCTTATATGGATCTTCAATTGGGGCTGCAATTGCTGGATTAATTTTCGGCATAATGCTTACATTTATTATCTATCTGATCCGTGATAGAATTCAAAAGTAAGTTATTTTACTTCATTTAAATCACGCAGAACGAATTTGATTATTTATATATTCATTCATTATTTTCAAATGCCATTGATTTATATTCTTCATATAATGCAGAAAAAAGACCAAACCAGTTTTAAACACAGTAGATTCTACTCACAATGATAACGATCCTCCATGCCGAGATATACAAATGAGTGATGTATATAACGAAATAACTGAAGAAAATGTAAGAGATTACTGTATTGTGTGAAACCATTCTTTGCTTGCCTAAATCAGGGTCAATAATGACATATATGTAGAAATGTTATGATTATTTTATTTGTCTTTTCCCGAATAAATTAAAATTTCTAGAGAGATAACATTTATTAAACATTGGTGTTGCGTACATTTTCAAGTTTATCACAAAAAAATGATTTTGATCTATAGAGCCTGTTTTTTTTTTTAATTTTATACATAAATGAATACGTACAATCTTCAAGTTTAGAGAAAAAAATTGTATATTAAACAATCTATTTGGTTATATAGGTCAAATCTATAGGTCTACTGAGATTGAAAACGAATCAAAAAATGTAAATTCTTTATCGTCATCCCTTCGTTACGTTAAACAGGTGTGTGTATCTCAGCTTTGGCACATGAAATTGGTGTGGTTGATATCTAAATCTTTTACTTTTTACACTACTTTGATTAATTATGATAATATTGTTAATTTGATGGTTCACATGCGTGATGCAAAGCCCTTTTCTTGTTTTGCTTGACTTTTTTCGTTCATGACTATATCATGATTTTGAGCATTGAATCTATCTGTATCTTTGGAAAACGGTCTGATAAGTCCCAGGCCCTTAAAATTGTTCATGTGATCATGGATCGAAGATAAAATACCATAGCTTGTTTAGAAGTATTTTTTTTTAATAATCACACCATGAGTTTTGTTTCAAGAAAGAAGTATCTTTTAAATGGTTTTGGCTTAAAGTGTAAAATATTTGTTTAAAATCATGGTTCTCTACCAAAAAGTAAGAATTGCAATTGTTTTAGTATAAATGAATTTGCAAGACCTGCATTTGATTTGAAGTATTCCTAAATATAATTCAGGTAAGAATAAAAGATATCAAACTTTTAAAAATGTCCATAAATGAAAGCAGAAATATAAATGTACCGACGAAGGAGGACGAAAGATTGACATTAGAGTTTCTATTTGTTATGAAATTGTCATTTGCAATGTTAAAGTGATTTCATCATTCATACTGTATGGTTATATTCAATAGAAATCCAAAGTTGTAGAAGTGATGCCAATGGCGAGAGAACAACCGCACTTCAGCACAAAGTCCAACCCTAGCTTTGGTGTCTACAACCATCTTCATGAATCACCAGTGACTGACAGAGATGACGAATACGACCATGCATACTTCATGGGAATCGAAGAAGACTCGGGCCAAACTCGCTATGGCACCACCAACACTGATCCACCTCCAGAGGAAAGAATAAAGACTGATGAAGTGATCAATAGCAACTACTCTTTGTTGCAGAAGGAAATTATAAACACCCGAGAAAGTGATGAAAATAAAGAAAGTTAAAACTATTTCGTTTTGGGAAAAATCTGATGTTTCCGACAATATGTTTACACCAGACTTTAGATGACAATCAGGGGGATTAATTTCCGGTTAAAGAAATTGAAAACCAAAGCAGACTTTTTGTAAGTCATCATTCAAATGAACCTTGTTTGTGATGCGTAGATGCGTAAACTCTTAAAATTCAAGCATTCTTGAAATTGCATACATATTTTTTTTATTTTACCAAGTTTTAAGTATGTATAACAATGTATCATGCCTTAACATCTGTATAATTATGTACGCATTAGATATACGCTAGTATTTCGTAATTTACATTCAAATGAAACTGGTCGAATAATTCAAAAAAATAATATACAGAAAGAAGGAAAGCAGAATAGTTGTATGCTTAAAATAATCAATTGTGTTTATAGGAAAAATGTTTTCATACTTGAAATAATTTACCATGTTTTAGATTCAGTATGTTCCAATAGCTTTTTGGCATAAAACAACGTACTAATTTTATACAGAAACATTTTAAATATTTACTTGTATACCTATTTCTTTTAAGGTCATCCTTAATGTTACATTTTTAATCATGGCGCTGAGAGACTATAAAAATAACAGAGTGATTTTGTATTTGTAAATCATACGACAAATTAAGTAAAATATGACGACTCATTTTAGAAAGTACCTTTTTTAGGCTCCCCACTTTCTTTTTACATTAATATTGGGCTTTAAAATAAATCTCAGGGTAAACGAATAAAAAGCCTCTTCTTGTTGATTTATCGAAGTTCCTGGTGAAAGAAAGACTTTAAAAAAGATTCAAAACAGGGTTATTTTTCTTTTGAAAGATTCACAGAGAATGAATGAAATTAAAATTGATTGTAAATAACCGCCGAAGCGACGATCGGTAATGAAGGATTTCTATGCATACATAGTCTTGCAATTTATTAATTCATGTATGTAAATGAAATTATACAATTTAAAATATCCAAATGTGAAAATCAAAGGTTCTAAATATTCAAAGGTTCGCGAAATTTTGCTGATCTACAATATCAGAAAATTGTTTGCAGGAAAAACATCTCATTTATCATTAAGGTTCAAAAACTACACAAGAAAAATGCGGCAAAGACCCTGCTTATACATGTAAGCCATCGACTGTATAATATGAATTGAAAGCTTGTTTATTGCATTTTTTGTTGTGTTCTTCCTCCCGTCAAATGAGCGAAGAGCTATAGTTTGAATAAATTTCTACATGTTTAGAAAATATATCAATTAAAAGCACCAATATGCATCTTCTTATAAGCTAAAAGGAATTAAATGCCCCTTGTTAATGAAAAAAGGGCCACATACTCAATGTCGTAGCTTTACTGATTACTTATAAATAACAAATTTTCATAAAGATAAAAAGTAGCTTAATGCTCCAAACCAAAAACACAGCAGTAACTTGAAATTCCTATTCAATAAAAATAAACGATTCTTCTATTTCATACAAAGCTTTAATATTTGTGACTAATAGTTGAAGATGTAATAGGGGATTGCGTGCAGGTGTGTCAGTAAAATTTATGTTCTCTACATCGGTAAAAACAAATGTAGCACTTCAGACACTCCATCATTCGGAATCTATAAGACCTTGGATTTAGTGTACCATGGCACGTTTTTGCCTTTTCTGAAGACGTTTGAAAGTCACAGATCACAGGGAACCCTTTATATTAATCTTCTTCTCCGCCGAATGATGACTGGGACTGAAATCTGGCCATATTTGAAACCAATATGTGTTTTTCAAAGATCTAAACATTTCTTCTAAAACCGTGACCAAAAAAGACTGCACTCTCTTGAATGCAACAATGTCTCATTTGTCAGTAATAAATCCTTTTTTATCTTCAAACTATTTCCTAATGGCATCTTGGAAAGCGAGCAATCGGCGAATTCTTCAAAAACTATAACGATGAAATTAACATCTCTTACTACTTCTTCCTTGAATAATTCGTCTTTTTGTTTTACAATGCTATTCACGGCTTTCTAGGGGAAAAAAACCCTGTATAAACTGGCTTTAAATTTTAGATGGCCACGCACAAGAAGTATCTTATCTTTATACAGTGTATTTTTTCCCAATAATTTGTCAAAGAATTGTGAATCCTTGCATTGACTCACACAACTCAAGGAATACTTGTGGTAAACAGAGTCCAACAAATAAGTCTGCATTAGGGTTTTTTGTTCTTTTCGTATCAAAAGCATGCATTAGATCCGCAAAATCGTCCATGTGATTTTTCTTAATGCTTTCAATCACACTACTATCAATTCTGTCAAGGAATTTTTGGCAGCAGTTTCTTCCCACGGACTTTTAGTTGTAGGAAACAATTCTTTTAATGAGTTGTCAGCACATTTCTGGTGTGCCGTGATTTCAACAGAAGCTTAAAATATAAAAAAAGACGTGATTGTTATCCTATGTAGAAATTAACTCCCAAGATTTTATTTTTCCCATTATTTGTTAAAAACATCTTTCACAAAACTAACTATTTAATAACTACATGATCAAACAAAATAAACTGAGAAATGAAGATATGTTTAAAAAAAAGATAGGATGATTAAGGATAAAGAAAATAGTTAGTCTTTTAATAAGTAAAATTTCAGAAACGAGACCTATTTACTAGCATGTATGTGCCAGTGCAAACCGAACTCTAATTTGTCACTTTTAACAAACTTAACAACTCAATTAGTGCTTAATATACAATCTACACATAGTGATCCTGTTTTGTCTGACTATAGACCGGTTTTATTACTTAGTTGTATTAGTAAAGTCATGGAACGTATTGTATGTAAGCATTTATACAACAATTTTCATTGTAATAATATTTTTTTATAAATACCAAGCAGGTTCCCTACCTGGTCATTCAACGGTGTATCAATTAATAGAAACGTAAGACAACATTGTTAGACAAATTGATGAAAGGAAATCTTGTATGATATTTCTGACTATAGACCGGTTTTATTACTTAGTTGTGTTAGTAAAGTCATGGAACGTATTGTATGTAAGCATTTATACAACAATTTTCATTGTAATAATATTTTTTTATAAATACCAAGCAGGTTCCCTACCTGGTCATTCAACGGTGTATCAATTAATAGAAACGTAAGACAACATTGTTAGACAAATTGATGAAAGGAAATCTTGTATGATATTTCTGACTATAGACCGGTTTTATTACTTAGTTGTGTTAGTAAAGTCATGGAACGTATTGCATGTAAGCATTTATACAACAATTTTCATTGTAATAATATTTTTTATAAATACCAAGCTGGTTTCCTACCTGGTCATTCAACGGTGTATCAATTAATAGAAACGTAAGACAACATTGTTAGACAAATTGATGAAAGGAAATCTTGTATGATATTTTGTGATTTGTCTAAAGCCGTTGATCGTGTCTGGCATAAAGAGCTTTTATTTAAACTAAAGATGTATGGTATTAATGGAAATAAATGTGTATCGCTGGTTAAAAAGTCATTTAGAAAACAGAATGCAAAGAGTGATGTATAGAAATTTGCATTGTTATCTTCACCGGCGCCTTTGCAGGTCGGGATACCTAGAGGTTCGGTGTTAGGTCACGGCTACGGTATGTTCTCTGCATTTGAACATTCTTAATAACAAAATATAATTGGTACATGGTATGGGATCAAGTCCAATTAATAAATTTACAAACAGCAATGTTATGCAGAATTTATTACAAAAACAACACACAGACAAAAATTGACAAATAATTACTGTACGTGTACATAAATTAGCGAATTAAAAGTTTAGCGCAATCGCTGGGTGTTGAGTTGTTGGCGTATTGATGAATTAGTGCTACATACAAACGCACCATATGTTGTATTTATAAATGAGATATTAGCGGTATCATGAATTCGCGCATCGTTGTCCGCGCCAAGGCCGCTAAAATTTGAAGCCCGCTATTCTAAGTACACATACAGTATCTCGGTAGTGAAGCATTTATAATTACTGTACTTTCTGCATGTACAGTTAAAATCAAACGTTTTGGTTGAGGAACATTTATTTTCCTTATCGACTGTGTCTGAGGAAAGACGGTTTCTCAATGTTGAGATGAGAATTCCATCTTGTTTTCACTTGTATATTGTATTTATTTATTCGAATGTCGTTTCATTATTCGACTGTCGGTCCATTAGACTGAGTCGACTATTCGTTGATATCCCTACTTTTTTCATTAAAAACAACACACTACGTTTGCTTGCCAAATAAAAGGAATATAGAAAAATTTTAAGGAATCAATGCATTTTCACTATATGATCAAAACCCCGCCCTAACGCCAA